>NW_026782446.1:15000-407500 GCF_031769215.1 Ylistrum balloti | reverse complement strand
TGAGGGGAGGGAGGAGAGGATGAGACTGAGGGGAAGGAGGAGAGGAGAGAGGAGACTGAGGGGGAGGAGAGAGAGAGAGACTGAGGGAAGGGAGGAGAGGATGAGACGAAGGGGAAGGAGGAGAGGAGACTGAATGAAGAGAGGAGAGGAGACTGAGGGAAGGGAGGAGAGGAGACTGAGGGAGGGGAGGAGAGGAGACTGAGGGGAAGGAGGAGAGGAGACTGAGGGAAGAGAGGAGAGGAGGTTGAGGGGAGGGAGGAGAGGGGACTGAGGGGAGGGAGGAGAGGAGACTGAGGGGAAGGAGGAGAGGATGAGACTGAGGAGAGGGAGGAGAGGAGACTGAGGGGAAGGAGGAGAGGAGACTGAGGGGAGGGAGGAGAGGAGACTGAGGGGAAGGAGGAGAGGAGACTGAGGGGAGGGAGGAGAGGAGACTGAGGGGAAGGAGGAGAGGAGACTGAGGGGAGAGAGGAGAGGAGACTGAGGGGAGGGAGGAGAGGATGAGACTGAGGGGAGGGAGGAGATAAAGAGTGATCTATGATTTGCCAGGTGAGAGGAATGAATTACAAACGATAAGTATAACGCACTTTAGAGAGTTTTTGTGAAGTGTTGAGGTCTGTCATCCTCTGGTAAAACCCACAGCAACATTGTGTGGGGCACATACTCTGCACAGTCATAAACATCAACAGCAATTATAGGTGATAAGTGCAGTCTTAATTAGCGTTAGCTGTAAAATTGCCATCATACAGCTCAGCAAAACATCATCTGGGAAGTCAAAAATTATTATCTGATGAGACACAGACAATAATGTAGCTAGGAACTACATCTGGTAAGTCACATATTATTACCTGACAACTCGATTGGGAGTCAATTCGTTATAGTCACAACATTATCAGGTTAGTCACAAATTATTACCTGACAACTCATTGGGAGTCAATTAGTTTAAGTCACAACATTATCAGGTAAATCACATATTATTGTCAGACAGTCACAGTTAATGGCCTTTAAATGCTCATCACAACAGGAGATTGTCACAATTGATTACAAATATTAACACAGTTTATCATCTACTTTATAATTACATATATATTTATAACTTTGTTTAGAATATAACCTAGAACTTGGTGTGATATACCCATTATCCTGTACTTCTAATAAGAATGCTTGTACTGTTTTCTTTTTTTACTCAGTTGTAAAGCACATGTACTGGTATGTTTTGTTACAGTCTCACATTCTTTCCCACATTGTCTGTCCATCCATTTGTCTCATTTTCCATCTCTGTATATATCCCCTATAGTAATTATCTCCTTGTCTGTCTGTCCATTTGTCTCATTTTCCATCTCTGTATATATCCCCTATAGTAATTATCTCCTTGTCTGTCTATCCATTTGTCTCTTTTTCCATCTCTGTATATATCCCCTATAGTATTTTCTCCTTGTCTGTCTGTCCATTTGTCTCTTTTCCATCTCTGTACATATCCCCTATAGTAATTATCTCCTTGTCTGTCCGTCCATTTGTCTCTTTTTACTTTCTGTACATATCTCTATAGTAATTATCTCCTTGTCTGTCCGTCCATTTGTCTCTTTTTCCATCTCTGTACATATCCCCTATAGTAATTATCTCCTTGTCTGTCCATCCATTTGTCTCTTTTCCATCTATGTACATATCCCCTATATTATTTTCTCCTTGTCTGTCCGTCCATTCGTCCAATTTACATTTCTGTACATACACAAGTAACACCATATTTTCCCCCTAAAATATAAGTATCTCCCAATCTGTCCGTCTGTTTGTCCATTTTTCCTCTCTCTACACAATACAGTTGTGTGTAAGAATTTACCTCATTCTATATTTATTGTAAAACTATGTACAACAATGAATTTCTGTGGGACAGAACAATATGATTTCCATCAATATATACCTGTGACTGGTGAACTCTCTAATGCTTCTTAAAAACAATTACCAATGAAGATTTTATCAACTTATTTTCTGTCTGTTATAAGACCTGTAGATATTGTATTTAATTGTCATTGATGTTTTATGTAGCATGGCATTATTTGGTGACAGTTAAATCTGTTCCATTGAAAGGGAGGTAAGTCTGTTTAATGTTACTCACATGATTTTATTGAGAGGTTTTTTGTGGTCATTTGAACTACATTTTTTTTTATTTTCAACCTATCTTTTAATTGTCTCAACTTTTCAAGAAGTATATTGAAGCTGTGAAGTTTTCTCATTTACATAATACTTATCATCATACCTGTGGAATCATAATACTTATCATCATACCTGTGGAATCATAATACTTATCATCATACCTGTGGAATCCTACTACTTATCATCATACCTGTGGAATCCTACTACTTATCATCATACCTGTGGAATCATAATACTTATCATCATACCTGTGGAATCCTACTACTTATCATCATACCTGTGGAATCATAATACTTATCATCATACCTGTGGAATCCTACTACTTATCATCATACCTGTGGAATCATAATACTTATCATCATACCTGTGGAATCATAATACTTATCATCATACCTGTGGAATCCTACTACTTATCATCATACCTGTGGAATCACTTATCATCATACCTGTGGAATCATAATACTTATCATCATATCATCATACCTGTGGAATCATAATACTTATCATCATACCTGTGGAATCATAATACTTATCATCATACCTGTGGAATCATAATACTTATCATCATACCTGTGGAATCCTACTACTTATCATCATACCTGTGGAATCCTACTACTTATCATCATACCTGTGGAATCATAATACTTATCATCATACCTGTGGAATCATAATACTTATCATCATACCTGTGGAATCCTACTACTTATCATCATACCTGTGGAATCATAATACTTATCATCATACCTGTGGAATCCTACTACTTATCATCATACCTGTGGAATCATAATACTTATCATCATACCTGTGGAATCCTACTACTTATCATCATACCTGTGGAACCATACTACTTATCATCATATCTGTGGAATCCTACCCATTCTTTCTTGGCACCATTATTGTGCATAAATTGACACTAAATTTTCAAAATTGTTTACTTGTCATTTCAAATTTGAACTTGATCAACAATGACATGGAGCTACTTTATCACCTTGTCGAGTAGCTGTGTTGTTTTAAAGCATATGTTCATATAATATTGGTTTGTTAACAGGAGATGTATAACACATTTTCCTGAGTTTAATGGTAATTTTAAACACATGCAATATCCTTGAAATGAACAGTTTCAAACACCTGACAAGTATGCACATTTTTTATGCAAGTTCACTTATTCTTTTGCCTAATTTCTGTTCATTTTTGAGATGGATTGGGATATAAAATCTGAAAGCATTTTGACAGACAGTAAGTTTTGCACGTGTTCTGTGCGAGTGCTGGGAAGATATTTCTCAGCTTTTCTTCAAATGTTGTTTTCTTGGTTTTGTATGTTTGCATTTTAAACAAAAAGACTGAAAGGTTGAGAGAAACACTTTGACAGTTAAAGTTTATTGTTTGTATTTCTCAAAAAGCATTCCAAAGGAAATGGTCAAACTTCTGATTTATGTTCTCCTGGTTTCTTCGTTGAATTTATGATTAAGTCAAGAATTTGATTTCAATAACTCAATATATACGTTAATATAGCCTAACATCAGATGGTGAGCCTAACATCAGATGGTGAGCCGTGAGCCTAACATCAGATGGTGAGCCTAATATCAGATGGTGGACCTTACCAAGCCACTCTGATCTGTCTACCATTCACTACGTCAGTGGGTCAGTACATCAGTTGGTCAGTACATCAGACGGTCAGTACATCAGTTGGTCAGTACATCAGACGGTCAGTCCATCAGTCGGTCAGTCTGTCAGTGGGTCAGTCCATTAGTCCGTCAGTCCATCTGTCGGTCATTACATCAATCGGTCAGTCCATCAGTGGGTCAGTCCATCAGTTGGTCAGTACATCAGTCGGTCAGTCCATCATTGGGTCAGTACGTCAATCGGTCAGTCCATCAGTGGGTCAGTACATCAGTTGGTCAGTACATCAGTGGGTCAGTACATCAGTGGCTCAGTCCATCAGTTGGTCAGTACATCAGGTCAGTACATCAGTGGGTCAGTACATCAGTTGGTCAGTATATCAGTACATCAGTTGGTCAGTACATCAGTCGGTCATTCCATCAGTTGATCAGTCCATAAGTGGGTCAGTACATCAGTCGGTCAGTCCATCAGTGGGTCAGTACATCAGTTGGTCTGTCCATCAGTCAATTGGTTAGTACATCAGTTGGTCAGTCCATCAGTCGGTCAGTCCATCAGTTGGTCAGTACATCAATTGGTCAGTCCATCAGTCGGTCAGTACATTGCCTCATGTTTCTAAGGACTTGCTACAGGCAACTTACTGAAATTTTACATACATGATCAGGATGGATCCTGGATGTTGAGATTGATTCAATATTCAAGATGGCCGAAAGTAGCTGTTTTAGATTTTTACATTCATAGATTGAAATCCATAGATTTAAATCACTTTTTCTTAAGAACAACTTCAAACCTCAGGAGCATATTCAGCATGAGCTTTAGATATGCATGTTACATTTAGAGATTAATCAAAGTTTCAAAATTGCTGCCAATATTTGTTAAAAGTTTCGACATGATTTTGTGGTAAAGCTATATTATGTAATTTTGTAATTTTGTAATTCCATACAAGGACTAATCCAAGGATTTTTATTTAGCATGAAGGTCAGTATGGATCATTATGTTTTGTGATCTCATTTTCAATTTTTTTTTTCAATTTATTTTTTATTTAATATGACTTTTAGGAGTTCCCTAGTGACGGTGCAAAAGATTTCTTTGCACTAATAATAATAAAAGTTTTTATCAAATTGGTAATGTTTTATATGAACCACACACCATATAAAGCTACAGATATTGTATGTTTTGTCGGGTTGAGTCTCGATTATGATGAAAGCATCCATTCAGACCTTCATACATTGCTCTGACTTGGTTGTATCAGGCTTACCCTACCAAATGGTCGTCTACTGTCCTACAGACCAGAGGAAACAGGCCTCAGCTGAATGTTTTCCACCTCTGTTGTTTGAGTGTTAGAAATATGTAAAACATGAAATGTTTGAGATAAAGGGTTACAGGAACGACAATAAAATTCAGGGTTTATCTGTGAGTATGGCACTGATTCACAGATAACATGATAGGTTTCTAGTTTTTAATAAAAGCCATGCCTGCCCAGGTTAATGATATTGTCTCGTTACTGACAACTGCTCTATCTGTCCTATACTAATAACACATACAAATAAGTGTATCCCTTGTAGACAAGGTCTGCAGTGTAGTTAGTGTATAACTGCTGTCATTGGATAAGACTTGATTTCCCAATTCAAAAATTTTGTAGGTTTTTTGAAAACTCAAAGGTTTTATTAAATGCAGGGTAGATTATCAAAGATTTTGTCCATGAAAATGCACATAAATTTCTAAAGAATGGGGAAAAAAAACTAATGGAAAATTTGCAAGAATTTTTGGCAAGTTGTTAATTTGTAAAATATCCACAGGTGTATCATTATTTGAAAAATAATTTTGAAGAAAACAGAAATTCAGGATGTATTCATATTGTTTAGCCTGTATCTTAAATTCTTTTAGAAGAATGTAGACTGAAGTAGCATGGGCTGGTTAAAATGAATTAATAAATCATTAGTTTATCAATCAGGGTATGTAACTGGCTTAATCATATAACATTTTGTTTTATAGATCATCATGGGTGTGATTAGAAAAACTTATTCTGACAACAAAATCTTTCAAATCTTTTTCCAGAGATGATAACATTTTACATGTTTAAAGATATTTCCGTAAATCTTTAACAGTTCTAAAAGTGTAGATCTTCATCATGAGATGAAAATTTAAAAGTTAAGTAAAAATCAGTTTAAATCTTCAACAATTTTTAAAATGTGTTTGCTTTATGAGATAAAGATGATGAAATAGATGGATATGACTAAAAAGTTTAACATGTATAGACTGAAATACCAGTAAACAAGTGTTGATAGTAAATGTCACATAACATAGCCTACATGCATTGCGGCTATTTATCAGTCAGGGTGTGTCTGTTTGTACATGTTGTGGTGGGCCTGATATATATAATTTATACTATAATTTCGGGATTGGAACGTTGTCCTGGTCGGTCTTGCTTGGAGGCAGACACTTATGGACTGTTTTCGTTAAGTGACAAAAGCTTCTCTAAAAGATGTTGGCCTTTGATATCGTGGACATCAGGGTTCTATATTTATTGTAATTACTTTAGGTAGAACGGAGAGGTGTTGCATTGGTTCATTATAGTCAAAATGTCTTTACAACAATTAGTTGACACATCAGTTTGACCAAATGTAAACATACAGTAACATAATAATCCTTGGAATATGGATGTTTTAGTCAAACGATTTGTGAAAATACAGAATTATGACATACAGGATGTCAAAATGCATCCATGAATCTTATTACATTACACTTGAAGAGATATGAAATAATCGAATTCAGATTTAAGAAATTTCATTATTTAAGATATTTTGTAAAGATTCAAACAATATTGAATGGAATAATTTCCCAAATGATGCTTATGAAAAATCTTATCATGTCATAATGAAGTGAGATAGTGATGAAACAAAACTGTATGTGTTCTATTAATTATCCCAAAACGTGGGGATATTAATTTAGGTTTGTCTGTCCGTCTGTCACACTTTCGTTTCCGCGTTCTAACTTCTTCAAATATCATCCAGTTTGGGTGAAACTTAGTCAGCAGATGCATCTTGAGGTCATTAAGTCTTATTTTCACTATCAGTGTCATCTGTTCATAATTATGCATACTAATGAGGTATCCTTTGATTTCATTGGTCGGTTTATTTCCGTGTTCTAACTTCCCTAAATATCATCCGATTTAGATGAACCTTGGTCAACAGATACATATTAGGGCACTAAGACTGAGTTCAGCAGTCAGCATCACCTGTTAATATCTATGCATACTAATTAGGTATCTTTTCATTTCATTGGTCGTGCAGTGTTTGTGCTCTAGCTTTCCTAAATATAATCTGATTTAGATGTAACTTGAAGTCCCACAATTATTATCCAGTCCCCTATACTGATCATCATATTGCATGGACTGCTATACCTGCTGATGACCATGGATCTGCTTAGCACCATTATAGTTACTAGTATGCAAGTTTTCTTCATTTAGTTCACTTTGTTTGTTAATATTTGATATGTCCAATAAAACATCTACTCTTTATAATCCTTTACATCTTTCTTTGCCTTCAAAGCAATACATCTTAGCACAAGAGAATATATCATTCTACATAGCATTATGACATGTTTACTCCTCACCTCTAAAATATTTACTTACAATACGTTTGGAAAGTGAGGGATATAAATTCCATGAATTTGCTTGTTTTTAATGAATTGCTTTAGTTTTGAAGTGATTGGGTTTTAAGAATTCAGAATTTTTCAGCCTATATAAAGCTTGAAGATAGTTTGATGGATTCTTTATCAACAACAACTAGAAGACAAATGAAAATGTTGGAAAGATATAGTTTTTGGATTGGCTTAAAGCCAACATGACAACAAGGAATTAAAACATGAAAAAAAGAAAAAAACAGAACCCCCGCCTCCCACCATCAAATAAAAACAAAAACACAAAGGAATCTATATATATATATATAAATGGTTGACAGTTGAAAAAGAAACTTATTTAAATTACATTTTGATAAGATGATGAAATTTGATATATGAATTTTACAGAAAAACATCTTTTCCATGTCAGTAACAGGAAGTCATCTCTATAACTTTTCCATGTCAGTAACAGGAAGTCATCTCCATAACTTTTCCATGTCAGTAACAGGAAGTCATCTCTATAACTTTTCCATGTCAGTAACAGGAAGTCATCTCCATAACTTTTCCATGTCAGTAACAGGAAGTCATCTCTATAACTTTTCATGTCAGTAACAGGAAGTCATCTCCATAACTTTTCCATGTCAATAACAGGAAGTCATCTCTATAACTTTTCCATGTCAATAACAGGAAGTCATCTCTATAACTTTTCCATGTCAATCATCTCTATAACTTTTCCATGTCAATAACAGGAAGTCATCTCCATAACTTTTCCATGTCAATAACAGGAAGTCATCTCCATAACTTTTCCATGTCAGTAACAGGAAGTCGTCTCTATAACTTTTCCATGTCAGTAACAGGAAGTCATCTCTATAACTTTTCCATGTCACTAACAGGACGTCATCTCTATAACTTTTCATGTCAGTAACAGGAAGTCATCTCCATAACTTTTCCATGTCAGTAACAGGAAGTCATCTCTATAACTTTTCCATGTCAGTAACAGGAAGTCATCTCTGTAACTTTTCCATGTCAGTAACAGGAAGTCATCTCTATAACTTTTCCATGTCAGTAACAGGAAGTCATCTCTATAACTTTTCCATGTCAGTAACAGGAAGTCATCTCTATAACTTTTCCATGTCAGTAACAGGAAGTCATCTCTATAACTTTCCATGTCAGTAACAGGAAGTCATCTGTATAACTTTTCATGTCAGTAACAGGAAGTCATCTGTATAACTTTTCATGTCAGTAATAGGAAGTCATCTCTATAACTTTTCCGTGTCAGTAACAGGAAGTCATCTCTATAACTTTTCCATGTCAGTAACAGGAAGTCATCTCTATAACTTTTCCATGTCAGTAACAGGAAGTCATCTCTGTAACTTTTCATGTCAGTAATAGGAAGTCATCTCTATAACTTTTCCATGTCAGTAACAGGAAGTCATCTCTATAACTTTTTCATGTCAGTAACAGGAAGTCATCTCTATAACTTTTCCGTGTCAGTAACAGGAAGTCATCTCTATAACTTTTCCATGTCAGTAACAGGAAGTCATCTCTATAACTTTTCCATGTCAGTAACAGGAAGTCATCTCTATAACTTTTCCATGTCAGTAACAGGAAGTCATCTCTGTAACTTTTCATGTCAGTAACAGGAAGTCATCTCTATAACTTTTCCATGTCAGTAACAGGAAGTCATTTCTATAATATACAAATTTGCAGTTGTCATGGGACAGTGTATGAGCTATCAGTTTAGTATGAAAACATCATCATCTGATAGTGTTGTAGTAAGTCATATATAAGATAAGTTTACACACTTAAATGTGACGGTGAGAAAGTCACAAAGTAATCCTCTATTATCTTAGTTCTGAACTGGTTGATTTACACAAGTATCAGGACATGGAATAGAAGTATTTAACACAGATAAAGATAAATGTAAAAAATCACTTGATGTAAGTTTTTCTGACAATGTTTGTGATGAACAATTTGTTGTTTGACATGAATACAGGCAAAAGTTAAACACAAGAAAAGGTCAGAATAAATGACAACAAGCATAAACATATTTTATATACAAAGTATTACACCACTACAACAACTTACCTTGTGGTCTTTGGAGAAAGTCACGTTGTTTTTTTCTCAAAGATCATGATAATTTTTTTCTTAGTGAGCTTGTTAGAATACTCCACTCCTTATCAATAGGTACATGGAAGCCATGACTGCAGAGTTTTAAAAGTTATCAATAGCTGTCAATTTCTGCTGATTTTTTTCTGCATTGATATTCTGTTCTAGGATTATATTAACCATTCATGACATATGATGTCAACCTTGTAGAATCCTCGTCACTTTCAGTACAGAAATGACATCAGTTAGTGGTTGGCCAACTGACCATTAGTTGTATTCAGATGGCAGTCCTAAGACATACTGACTTTTCCTATATCCTGTACTTGTGATGGCATGCGTTTTAAGTCTTTGCAATCGTGGAAGCAATCCTATGTTTGACTGTTACCAATCGTGGTTGCTATCTTTTTCCCAGCCAATTCTCACCACATTAAAGGTTAAATTTTACCCTGAAACTGATTCAACACGAAAAGCAAAAATAGATGTCTAATGTCTGAATATGTTGCAGGAAAAAGCGATAAATACTCGATATTTGACTCAACCAGGAGACCTGCACAATTTCCGTATCTCAAGTAGATGTCCTAAGAATACAAAACATTGGATCTGGCTCATGTTAAATGCCACAGCTCTTGATTGTGAAAATAAAAACCAAATCCATGACTAGAGCACTAGATGGTCTTTTTCTGGGATAATTCAGAGAGTATATCGTATAATAAAAGTAAGATGGCTGGTCAGTGTTCGTGTATTCTATAACTATCCACACAGTGCCCAGTTTTCAGTTTGATACAGATAACATTTGTGCACTACAACTTACCAGAACCAACATTAAGGTTTGGAGATGGTCGCCACAGAGTCTTCGGTGGAGTATGAACGCTAACCAAAACATATGTCATTCTTCACAGAGTTTATCTTATCTACAGTGATAACACTGGGCCAGTAAAGGACCCTCCCCTCTTCATAACTTCCAGCATCCTCTTGGGGTCTCACACTAAATATTTATACCTATTGTTTGTAATGTCTTTGTTCTTATCTTTAAGCGGTATATTTGGGAAAATTTATCAGAAGAGTTAACAGTAAAAAAGTGTATTTACATCTATATTAAAATCATCTCTGTAATGTAAAGGGAGAGTAACAGAGAGTGTGCGACATTAGGACAGTCAAGATAGGTGAAAAACCAGGAATATAACAATAGAAACAAGAAATATATACCAGGTAAAATAGGAATGTTATAGTAGAGTCAGCACAAGGAATGTTATAGTAGAGTCAGGACAAGGAAAGTTATAGTAGAGTCAGGACAAGGAAAGTTATAGTAGAGTCAGGACAAGGAAAGTTATAGTAGAGTAAGGACAAGGGAAGTTATAGTAGAATCAGGACAAGGGAAGTTATAGTCAGCACAAGGAATGTTATAGTAGAGTCAGGACAAGGAAAGTTATAGTAGAGTCAGGACAAGGAAAGTTATAGTAGAATCAGGACAAGGGAAGTTATAGTCAGCACAAGGAAAGTTATAGTAGAGTCAGGACAAGGAAAGTTATAGTAGAGTCAGGACAAGGAAAGTTATAGTAGAATCAGGACAAGGGAAGTTATAGTAGAATCAGGACAAGGAAAGTTATAGTAGAGTCAGGACAAGGAAAGTTATAGTAGAGTCAGGACAAGGAAAGTTATAGTAGAGTCAGGACAAGGAAAGTTATAGTAGAGTCAGGACAAGGAAAGTTATAGTCAGCACAAGGAAAGTTATAGTAGAGTCAGGACAAGGAATGTTATAGTAGAATCAGGACAAGGGAAGTTATAGTCAGCACAAGGAAAGTTATAGTAGAGTCAGGACAAGGAAAGTTATAGTAGAGTCAGGACAAGGAATGTTATAGTAGAGTCAGGACAAGGAAAGTTATAGTAGAATCAGGACAAGGGAAGTTATAGTAGAGTCAGCACAAGGAAAGTTATAGTAGAGTCAGAACAAGGAAAGTTATAGTAGAGTCAGCACATGGAAAGTTACAATAAAAAGTAGGGTCAGTGTGTAAAACAATCCACTTATAATATGACCTAGTTTAATTGTTGTGTTTCCTTCTGTGGGGAATAATTTCATGTCTTAAGTAGTTGAATTATAATTTTTTTAAAGGGAGAAATTGCATGAACTGTTGTGTTATATGACCTTCGGAAAGATAAATTATTTAATGATCCTAGCTATTGGGTGACCTTCAGTTGGGAGAAATTATTGTATAATCTAAGCTGTTATATGACTTTCATTTGGAGAAAATATTGTACAGTTTATATTATCATAAAGGTGATATATGTCTACAGGAATCGTTGTATGACATTAATTGATTTTGAAGAAATAAGATATCTTACAGATAGAAACTTTGGTATGATATAAATGTGAAGCCAGCTGATAGTAATCAGACAGATACCTATGTATACATATTTCTGATCTGATCCGACAGAAATTCCATTACCTTATCAAACAATATTTATACTAAGTGACAGAAGTTATGGAGAATAAATGTTTACAAGTGTTCGTGTTAAACAACCCTGTTAAAATATTTCCTGATCAATGTTTGGTGTCATTAACCTGATTTATAAGGTGGAATTTGTACTTATATACATTACAGCTATAGTCATCAGGACAGTGTCAGGTCAAAGCTAGATATAGTGTTTCCATGGTAACTAGATATAGTGTATCCATGGTAACTAGATAAAGTGTATCCATGGTAACTAGATGTAGTGTTTCCATGGTAACAAGATATAGTGTATCCATGGTAACTAGATATAGTGTATCCATGGTAACTAGATATAGTGTATCCATGGTAACTAGATATATTGTATCCATGGTAACTAGATATAATGTATCCATGGTTACTAGATATAGTGTATCAATGGTAAATAGATAGTGTATCCATGGTAACTAGATATAGTGTATCCATGGTAACTGGATATAGTGTATCCATGGTAACTAGATATATTGTATCCATGGTAACTAGATATAGTGTATCCATGGTAACTAGATATAGTGTATCCATGGTTACTAGATATAGTGTATCCATGGTAAATAGATAGTGTATCCATGGTTACTAGATATAGTGTATCCATGGTAACTAGATATAGTGTATCCACAGTAACTAGATATACTGTAGCCAAGGTAACTAGATATAGTGTATCCATGGTAACTAGATGTAGTGTACCCTACCATTGATTTTCATAGTATAATGAACACATTTTCCCTTGGTAATCTTTATGGAGAAGATGGGTATGAAAAAGAAAAAACACACCATGCTAGACAGAAAACAAACATGAGGTAATATTATCATTCCAACAACTACAGGGACATTCTACAATTGGTTAATAAATGTTCAGGGTGATAATGAGATCAATTAAAATTATGACTGAAAATAAATAACATCAAATTAAAAAGGACAAATTTTATTAACTGTTTTTTTTTTTTTTTTGTATTATAAAATGCTCTACTCTGTTTTATTCTTCGTTATTGTGAAATTAATGATCTGTCCAGGACGATAGGATGAGGCGATAGGCAGAGGAGGTAGTGTTGTGTTTCATTCTGTAAGCTCTGCTTCACCTCGTCCCTAATGAAGACCAATGGAGGTGTCATTTAAAATCCAGCATTCCTTATCGAACACTTCTGACAGAACGCCACTGATAACGGGTCCCCCATTTTTTTTGTCAAAAGATATGGGGCAAGAAAATGCCAGCAATATTCACAGACTTGTGTCTAATTACAAAAGTTCTCTTGATATCTCACAAAATAAATCTGCTATAATGATGGTGTGTTTGATATAACAAGCGCCTTTTCATCGCTGCTGTCAGTCACCAGGGGCCACGGTCCTGGAGTCTGACGGCCAGTCGGGGTAGTTAGAACACAAAGCAGGAGATCATCCCTCAACAACTAAAAGGCCAAATGGTCGGAGATTTTCTCTAAACTTAAACTTTATCAACAGGGAAAGAAGTAATGAGTGTGGGGTTGGCGGGTCTTTGTGTTTGGTAAAGGGCACCTGCTGTAGAGTCCTGGGAATGGGTTATCTCCCCAATCACCATGGCAACAGGCAGATGGCATTCAGTGCAGTAAAGGTGGATAATAATAGGGGGAAAGCTAGTGTTATGGAAGGCTTGTCATGACTGTTTACTGATATCAGAAAACATACAAGAGTAGATTTAGATATTCATTCAGTGTTATTTGTTATAAACATTATTTCATTGTTACCAACAGTGGTATACTGTAGATTTTTGTCAGACAATGTAGTTGTAAACTTAAGTCAATTCTACCTATAGTGATTATTAATTATCTATCTAAAAGTCAACAACAAGTGATAATCAGAGAATGTAAGAGCTGTAAAAACTCTTCAGAAAATGTAAAATTATCAATATAGTTAGTGACATCATAGATATGATCAGAGTACACCTGTACACAGTAATGGAGAGTTACTCCATGATCACTGTACATTGTGTACCGGAGGGCAGCCTTCAATCATATATCCTAAAATACTAAATAAAGTAAGTGACATCAAAAGATATATCTACTTTATATGATTGCAATACATTGATAAACCTACTTTCAGTTTCATATATAAAGAATGCCAGAGTGCTGACAGTTTTATTCTTGGTAGAGTGACAGCTTGGCACACATGTATATGTTTTATACAAATGCCATGAGTAATCGTGATGCATCTTGAGGCATAATTGCCTAAAATATTCAAACAAGTTATCATCATCAGAAAATGTATGGTTAATATGATTATAGTACAGCATTCTGTGGAGTTTCATATTTGTAAATTTGATTAAGTTGAGGAGAGATCAATTTTCCTCAATCACCGACAGTACATGTATGTGCGTTATACTCGAAAGCAATGTCATCATGTTATATGTTAATTTAATAGGTAAAAAAAAAAATGTAAGAAAGAATACGTCCTGTTATCATTTTATGATGTTTATGAGAGACATATATACATGTTTAACACATCAGCATCTCAGATTTTATGTTCTTCATCATGCAATATTATAAAATGGCCACATAATTACAACCTCCGTGAGTGAAGTTCTCTTTCATGTCCTGCTGTCACAGCTAACACAAAATGAGGTCTCAACTCTGTATCGCAAGCAATTGGTATGCAGAGCACAGAACGTAGAAAGTGTGTTTTGTCAAAGAGTAACGGTCTTTCTCTACACATTTTGATAAGATAATTGCACCAAGTCTATCCTTATTATGAATAATAGGTAGACATGTTATCATAAAACTCACAGATATGCTTTGTAAACACTTATGAGACCGATTTTAATAAATAATAAATCGGTAGGCATAAGACCAATGCAGGTTCTGCATACTGATATATAAAACGCTAACTTCCACCAATACACCAACAGGCCAGTGCACATGACTTTTCTGTTATGATATCCAATGTGGAAGAGAATAGAATAAATCCCGTCATTTCTTAACAGTCGGAAAATATTAAACGTATAAAAAGATAGTAATATACAGGTAAAATTGACATATTTTTCAATATTCCACACTTGCCACTGTCTTTACCAATCGGAAATTTCTTGTCTTGCAAGTTGCTATCACGATTTAAAACACTTTGTCCCGATTTTGATAATGTCGCCTCCTAGAGTTTGCATTAATATATACATTGATACTTTTAGATATTTTTGTTGTTCGTAAATCTTTGTGTATAAGACAACCCTGACAATCAATTATGGCAGCCACACAAAGACTTCGATCTTTCCACGAAAAAATGAAAAAAAAGAGAAAAATCCTATATCGACATAAAGTGTGCACTCCCCACCAGGAACATTCCATTTCTCATGAAAAATTGCACACTATACACACAGGTTTTTACAGTAGAAAATTAAACCATTTATAATCTTTTGTACAGTTACATTCTGATTTCATTATGCAATACCATTGCCAGAGGCAATCTCTTGATTTGGAACTTTAAATTGTTTCCGTAAATTGTACATTTTGATGGATTATATCTTAAAGTTACAAATATATATAGTTTCAAAATGTTTTGTCTTTCAGTAATTTGATAAAATCATATGTATCGCAAGCTTGTTTTTCTACTTAAAGTCAAGTTTTCAAACTAAAGGTTTTTTTTATCAGATTGCTATATTGAATTGAGGAAAGTTGTGTTCACCGTCATGGAATGAAACTTCCCATGGTTATTAATTAGTATGAAAGGATGATTGTATAATCAATATGTTTTGTCCTTTAGTGATAAGTTTGGAAACTTTTGGTTTATCCTTGTATTTTATATGATGATCTACAGGCAGCTGTGACTGCTTCATTTCTTTGCAATCTGAATTATTGGCAGGACAATATCATCTAGTTAAATATCTGTTTTCAGCTTATGTATCAAACCTGAATCCAATTTACTGTGATTTTCCTTCATATAAAAAATTATACTATTAAAAGGGAAATTTACATGTTGGGGAAATTTACACTACATGGAAATCATAAGGCAGTTTAAATTTCACCTATGCTTAAAAATTTGTAACATATTACATATTGAAATATGCATTAGATATAGGAATGTACATCAATTATTGTGAACATAACCCTGTGCATACACTTTGTTATAAAAGATAACGAAAATAAACCCCTCAATAAAAACCATGTTTACATTAAACATTCTTTTGATCAGTGACTACCTGTATAAAGAGGAATACCTGATATATTTTTAGGTGTTGGTTCTTTGTAATTTGACTTGAATTCACTAAAACTTTTATGATATTTTTTAGTTCTTGTTAGATCTTAACAGTATCATAAAACAGGAGTTAATCAAATGATATTATCTAAATCATCTATATTTGTTATTCCAGATTTATCTCCCTTTGAAGAAGTCTCTGTACAGCTGGCCTTCCATGTCAGAGGATCTGATGAGAATTCCTAGTGATAATTGATCTGAACTGTTTCAATACTAACCATTTGTCCAATTAGAATCTACAGAGATGCAGATTAATGACAGGTTGAGCCATAGAGCCCTTATTTATAGTGACTTTAGTACAGAAGCTGGATTATAACCAAGAAACTGTGAAGTAAACAGGCTTGTGGGTAACACTTGGAAGAAATGTACAAATATTATGGTCTTCATAAATAAAAGTGAAGCTTCAACATCACTTTGTTATAATTAGATTACAGGTGATGGTTTATTATGACAGTAACAAAAGTCAACATTGTACGTTCTATCAACCTTTCATAGTATTTAAGTACTTTCTTGTGTTCATAACTTTCTTGTGTTTGTAACTTTCTTGTGTTTGTTACTTTTTGTGTTCGTAACATTCTTGTATTCGTAACTTTCTTGTGTTCATAACTTTCTTGTGTTCATAACTTTTGTTGTGTTCGTAACTTAATTGTGTTTGTAACTTTCTTTGTAACTTTTTTGTGTTTGTAACTTTCTTGTGTTCATACCTTTCTTGTGTTCGTAACTTAATTGTATTTGTAACTTTCTTGTGTTCGTAACTTTCTTGTGTTCGTAACTTTCTTGTGTTCATAACTTTCGTTGTGTTCGTAACTTTCTTGTGTTTGTAACTTTCTTGTGTTCGTAACTTAATTGTATTTGTAACTTTCTTGTGTTCGTAACTTTCTTGTGTTCGTAACTTAATTGTATTTGTAACTTTCTTGTGTTCGTAACTTTCTTGTGTTCGTAACTTTCTTGTGTTCATAACTTTCGTTGTGTTCGTAACTTTCTTGTGTTTGTAACTTTCTTGTGTTCGTAACTTTCTTGTGTTCGTAACTTAATTGTATTTGTAACTTTCTTGTGTTCGTAACTTTCTTGTGTTCGTAACTTTCTTGTGTTCATAACTTTCTTGTGTTCGTAACTTTCTTGTGTTCGTAACTTTCTTGTGTTCATAACTTTCGTTGTGTTTGTAACTTTCTTGTGTTTGTAACTTTCTTGTGTTCGTAACTTAATTGTATTTGTAACTTTCTTGTGTTCGTAACTTTCTTGTGTTCGTAACTTTCTTGTGTTCATAACTTTCGTTGTGTTCGTAACTTAATTGTGTTTGTAACTTTCTTGTGTTCGTAACTTTCTTGTGTTCGTAACTTTCTTGTGTTCGTAACTTTCTTGTGTTCGTAACTTTCTTGTGTTTGTAACTTTCTTGTGTTCGTAACTTAATTGTGTTTGTAACTTTCTTGTGTTCATAACTTTCTTGTGTTCGTAACTTTCTTGTGTTGGTAACTTTCTTGTGTTCATAACTTTTGTTGTGTTCGTAACTTAATTGTGTTCATAACTTTTGTTGTGTTCGTAACTTAATTGTGTTTGTAACTTTCTTGTGTTCGTAACTTTCTTGTGTTCATAACTTTTGTTGTGTTCGTAACTTAATTGTGTTTGTAACTTTCTTGTGTTCGTAACTTTCTTGTGTTCGTAACTTTCTTGTGTTTGTAACTTTCTTGTGTTTGTAACTTTCTTGTGTTCGTAACTTTCTTGTGTTCGTAACTTTCTTGTGTTTATAACTTTCATTAAGAATTGTTACCTCTATGAATGTATATACTTTAGCAGTACACAGTAATCTTATTTCAGCAATAAATTTGTTTGGTGTTAATTGCTGTTTCTTTATATCATCAACATAGGAATTATTGTAACTATAGATATTCATCATTTATTTGTTAAAACATGATGTTTAGTTCAAATTTGATTGTGCAAAAATAAGTACATTTACAAAGTTGTATTATTTAGGTTTACAAGGAAATTATCAGCAATTAAGATTAATCAGTGACTTATTTATTGATGTATTTGATAAAGGAGTCATTTACGGACTTGTTAATGAAAGATGTGGCCTTAGAATAAAAAATATTTATAATAAATAGTAAACAAAAATGCTGTATTGACAGAATCTTCAATCAAATTTAAATTTTATAAAACTAGGGAAAAAAACAGAGAAAAGAAAGATTTATATACACACATAAAAAGGTCCAAGGAGAAAAGTAGAAGTTCTGGAAAGGAAATGCTTAATCATTGATGACACATGCCATGTAAATCATGGTCAATCCAAGTAAGTTATGTCTTGTTCTCAAATGACAACAACATAACACCAACCTCAGAACCCAACTGGCATACAGGAAAGGTATACTCTAGTCCCACTAGCTGAGACAGGTAAGGTATGTACTAGTCCCAATAACTGGGACAGGTAAGGTATGTACTAGTCCTACTAGCTGAGACAGGTAAGGTATGTACTAGTCCCTCTAGCTGAGACAGGTAAGGTATGTACTAGTCCCACTAGTTGAGACAGGTAAGGTATATACTAGTCCCACTAGCTGAGACAGTTAAGGTATGTACTAGTCCCAATAACTGGGACAGGTAAGGTATGTACTAGTCCTACTAGCTGAGACAGGTAAGGTATGTACTAGTCCCAATAACTGGGACAGGTAAGGTATGTACTAGTCCTTCTAGCTGAGACAGGTTAGGTATGTACTAGTCCCACTAGTTGAGACAGGTAAAGTATGTACTAGTCCCAATAACTGGGACAGGTAAGGTATGTACTAGTCCTACTAGCTGAGACAGGTAAGGTATGTACTAGTCCCAATAACTGGGACAGGTAAGGTATGTACTAGTCCTTCTAGCTGAGACAGGTAAGGTATGTACTAGTCCCACTAGTTGAGACAGGTAAGGTATGTACTAGTCCTTCTAGCTGAGACAGGTAAGGTATGTACTAGTCCCACTAGCTGAGACAGGTAAGGTATGTACTAGTCCCACTAGCTGAGACAGGTAAGGTATGTACTAGTCCCACTAGCTGAGACAGGTAAGGTATGTACTAGTCCTACTTGCAGAGACAAGAAAATGTCAGGTTATTCTCTATTTCTACACTTCTCTGTTATTAAGAAGTCTTTGACCCAATAATCCAGGTTGGATATCAAGAAAGCATCTCAATCTCCTACAGCTTTTAGTTTTAAAGTGGTCAATGGCAAGGAGTAATGAAAATGTCCTTTTCCCATGCTTGGGATCAAAGTTACAATTTTTACAAAATTATTTATTACTGGAAAAAGTTAATGAGTGCAAACGAACCTTAGTGTATATTATAAATTGTTTTGGATCTAGTTTTTAAAAACACATTTCTCAGGCAATGGAAAAGCTGGCAGTGTTGTATGTACTCTGGTATAGGTCTAATTAGAGATGAAAGAAAAACATTACCTTCAACATTTTAAATTAATATCACTCATTTTGTAATTCCTCAGTGTCTACCAAAGTCCTTCAACATTTCCCAGTGTTCTTGAAAATGTCAGGCCCATCAGCACTGACTTGTTAGTTCTGAATAAAAAAAACAATAACAGTCTCCTCCCTATATCTATCAACTCAGGTTTTTTTACTCATAACAAAATAAATATCTACAATATCCAACAGTCCATCTCTTGATTCATCCAAGACGTAGGACGTACCAAAAAGATTTTAATCAATCAGCACATATAGAAGTAGGTTTTGACATACACTTGTTTGAAATTTCCCTCACGTTTTTCTTTTTTTATCTGCGGATGTTTCAGGGTTTATACAAAGATAACTGCTGCAATATACTGTGTAAGTGGTATTCTGAGAGGTTCTATTTTCAGCTCACCAAGTCAGATGTTTTACAGTTTATACAAAGGAAACTGCTTTAATATACTGTATAACTGGTATTCTGAGGGGTTATATTTTCACTTCACCAAGTCAGATGTTTTACAGTTTATACAAAGATAACTGCTTTAATATACTGTATAACTGGTATTCTGAGGGGTTATATTTTCACTTCACCAAGTCAGATGTTTTACAGTTTATACAAAGATAACTGCTTTAATATACTGTATAACTGGTATTTTGGGGGTTCTATTTTCACTTCACCAAGTCAGATGTTTTACAGTTTATACAAAGGAAACTGCTTTAATATACTGTGTAAGTGGTATTCTGAGGGGTTATATTTTCACCTCACCAAGTCAGATGTTTTACAGTTTATACAAAGGAAACTGCTTTAATATACTGTATAACTGGTATTTTGGGGGGTTCTATTTTCACTTCACCAAGTCAGATGTTTTACAGTTTATACAAAGGAAACTGCTTTAATATACTGTATAACTGGTATTTTGGGGGTTCTATTTTCAGCTCACCAAGTTAGATGTTTTACAGTTTATACAAAGGAAACTGCTTTAATATACTGTATAACTGGTATTTTGGGGGGGGGGGGTTCTATTTTCAGCTAACCAAGTTAGATGTTTTACAGTTTATACAAAGGAAACTGCTTTAATATACTGTATAACTGGTATTTTGGGGGTTATATTTTCAGCTCACCAAGTCAGATGTTTTACAGTTTATACAAAGGAAACTGCTTTAATATACTGTATAAGTGGTATTTTGGGGGTTCTATTTTCACTTCACCAAGTCAGATGTTTTACAGTTTATACAAAGGAAACTGCTTTAATATACTGTATAACTGGTATTTTGGGGGTTCTATTTTCAGCTCACCAAGTTAGATGTTTTACAGTTTATACAAAGGAAACTGCTTTAATATACTGTGTAAGTGGTATTCTGAGGGGTTCTATTTTCAGCTAACCAGGTTAGATGTTTTACAGTTTATACAAAGGAAACTGCTTTAATATACTGTATAACTGGTATTTTGGGGGGGGGTTCTATATTTTCAGCTAACCAAGTTAGATGTTTTACAGTTTATACAAAGGAAACTGCTTTAATATACTGTGTAAGTGGTATTCTGAGGGGTTCTATTTTCAGCTAACCAAGTTAGATGTTTTACAGTTTATACAAAGGAAACTGCTTTAATATACTGTATAACTGGTATTTTGGTATTTTGGTTAGATGTTTTACAGTTTATACAAAGGAAACTGCTTTAATATACTGTGTAAGTGGTATTCTGAGGGGTTCAATTTTCACTTCACCAAGTCAGATGTTTTACAGTTTATACAAAGGAAACTGCTTTAATATACTGTATAAGTGGTATTTTGCTCACCAAGTCAGATGTTTTACAGTTTATACAAAGGAAACTGCTTTAATATACTGTATAACTAATTTTACAGTTTATACAAAGGAAACTGTATAACTGGTATTTTGGGGGTTAATTTGTTTTACAGTTTATACAAAGGAAACTGCTTTAATATACTGTATAACTGGTATTTTGGGGGTTCTATTTTCAGCTCACCAAGTTAGATGTTTTACAGTTTATACAAAGGAAACTGCTTTAATATACTGTATAAGTGGTATTCTGAGGGGTTATATTTTCACTTCACCAAGTCAGATGTTTCACAGTTTATACAAAGGAAACTGCTTTAATATACTGTATAATTGGTATTTTGGGGGTTCTATTTTCAGCTCACCAAGTCAGATGTTTTACAGTTTATACAAAGGAAACTGCTTTAATATACTGTATAACTGGTATTTTGGGGGGTTCTATTTTCACTTCACCAAGTCAGATGTTTTACAGTTTATACAAAGGAAACTGCTTTAATATACTGTATAACTGGTATTTTGGGGGGTTCTATTTTCACTTCACCAAGTCAGATGTTTCACAGTTTATACAAAGGAAACTGCTTTAATATACTGTATAATTGGTATTTTGGGGGTTATATTTTCAGCTCACCAAGTTAGATGTTTTACAGTTTATACAAAGGAAACTGCTTTAATATACTGTATAAGTGGTATTTTGGGGGTTATATTTTCAGCTCACCAAGTCAGATGTTTTACAGTTTATACAAAGGAAACTGCTTTAATATACTGTATAAGTGGTATTTTGGGGGTTATATTTTCAGCTAACCAAGTTAGATGTTTTACAGTTTATACAAAGGAAACTGCTTTAATATACTGTATAAGTGGTATTTTGGAGGGTTCTACTTTCAGCTCACCAAGTCAGAAGGGCCAATTGAGCTTATACTATGGTGCACTGTTCATTGTCTATGACCATACAGTGTGACAGTTTTCTGTTTACTGACTTCTTTTTAATCAAAATGCTTAGAAGGGCGATGTTTACTTGGAGGGTTTATTCGAAAAGAAGTGACCTTAATATGTTAAAACCTTCAAACGGCTTTTCAGTAACCAAAAGGCCTAGTATCTGATATTTAGCTGGGTGGTGTCTGGAACAAAAATGTGAGCCTTGGCTAGCAAATATTAAAACTTACGTTTCATAAAGTGTGGTATGAAACAGATTTAAGACACTTTTATCATATAACACAGACAAAATGAAATAAAAAAAAAATTTAATGTGCCATTTTCAATTCATTACATAACATCTGTGTTTGTATTATGACATCACTATCATATTCTGTTTGGACTAGATAAATGAAAGTGACATGTAGAATTATCACAGGTGCATTCACTACATAAGAGACTGATGATAAATACAGATTCTGTAGATGTGGAAATTTACATGAGTGGGAAATCTACGCTAATAACGCAAAGGTTGTTAGATCACAACAATTCCTTCCATGTTATATTTTCTGATGGGCTTCAATTTTGTTGACGAAATGAAATAAACTTGATCGCATAAATAACCCCTATATGTAAATCACGAAATTACACTCCCCCACCCCCCAGCCTCCATGATCATGATCATCAAAATCTTATCAGTGACAAATAAGAGACATTTGCATAATGCATGTCCTTTTACATCCAGACCACAAAGTTAAAATATGTGTCATTTGATCGTTTAAAAAGAAAGTGAAGCATATTTTGACCCATGGAAATTACCAGCTGTACAGTATTCCGTCATTTTAGTTCATGTTAGATAACTTTTACAATAATCTATAGACTTACAAACTTAATTAGTTATATCATCAAGTGTTTACTTTGCTGGACACAAATTGGCCTTTTATTAATCCTGGCCTGAAAGTCTACATCACTATATCTCTGTAGCTAGGTATGGACAGACTCTGTTACCAGACACCACACTCTATATAACCATATAACTAAAACGAGAAACAATGACGTCAACACAGAATGGAGAACTGATCGTATATATTACAAAAACATAGCTTTATAGTATTCACTTCCAGCTTCTTATTTCCTATCTATATCATACAAACAGTCTGCAGCCTTTAATTAGAGGTTCTCACTACAATTTGTCATTCTTCCTATTTTTTTTCTAATTTCTAATGACATAAGTTAATTTTTGTTATAATCTCATGGGTCATAGATTAACCCCAATAAATATATATATTTTGTGTTTCTCACTAAATCTGTCCAGCTTATTAGTCAGATGGATGTATGTTGATATGATTATGGAGTTTCATGTTGACTTTTCTTATCTGCCTCTTTCCTGTATCCAGTAAAGTGGAAGTATGTGTTGTTTAATCACGAAACATTGTGTTTAGAATGGTGCCCTCCATCAGGTGCCTAATCATTAGTGTGTTTACCAGGTTTGCTCACGGCTCACCAGTTTGTCAACGGCCTGTTTGATGTAGACGTAGTCATTAAAATATAAATAGTTCATCATAAATGCATGTCATCCGGAAACTGTTCGTCCAAACTCGGCAAATATAGTCGCTTATAAAGATAAATGTCTTTTATTATCACTTGTATTACATATACAACATTATCAGTATCACAAGGTCAACTCATCAAGGTCGAAGAAAATGGAAAGAATGTTAAAAAGGATAAGTGGATTAATACTGTGTTGAAAATACAATTGAAGCAGATGTGGGTCCTCATGTGCTCGGTTAAAATTTTGTGTAATAAGAGAGTCATTGAAACTTATGAATACTCCCTAAAAAGGACTTTATTGTACATCAATTTGTATTTTGGTAAAGTTGTGTTCAAGACAAGAAAGTTAACTAAAGGGCAATAACTCTCTAAGGGAATGTAGGCCCTGAATTTTGTACACTGCACATTGTCTTGGTATGATCTATCTATACACCAATATCCTACATTAATGTTAGGCTACGGACATGGAATGCTATAAAAACTAGTTTTCATTGCAGCAGAGCTCTTTTTTGATGTTGAAACACATGACACGTATGGCCGTATTTCTTCATGAAATTCACAATTGTGAAATCCTACAAGTCACGACAGTGCTTCAGTTTGATTTACAACTAAACTGAACAAGCAGTCTGTATGTAAGTCCCAGACACTGACTATATACTGTAGATTTATTGTTCTGTAGGTAGGTCCACTGACTATATACTGTAGATTAATTGTTCTGTAGGTAGGTCCCAGACACTGACTATATACTGTAGATTAATTGTTCTGTAGGTAGGTCCCAGACATGTAGGTAGGTCCACTGACTATATACTGTAGATTAATTGTTCTGTAGGTAGGTCCCAGACACTGACTATATACTGTAGATTACTTGTTACTGTTGATAAATTGTTCTGTAGGTAGGTCCCAGACACTGACTATATACTGTAGATTAATTGTTCTGTAGGTAGGTCCCAGACACTGACTATATACTGTATATTAATTGTTCTGTAGGTAGGTCCCAGACACTGACTATATACTGTAGATTAATTGTTCTGTAGGTAGGTCCCAGACACTGACTATATACTGTAGATTAATTGTTCTGTAGGTAGGTCCACTGACTATATACTGTAGATTAATTGTTCTGTAGGTAGGTCCACTGACTATATACTGTAGATTAATTGTTCTGTAGGTAGGTCCCAGACACTGACTATATACTGTAGATTAATTGTTCTGTAGGTAGGTCCCAGACACTGACTATATACTGTAGATTAATTGTTCTGTAGGTAGGTCCCAGACACTGACTATATACTGTAGATTAATTGTTCTGTAGGTAGGTCCAAGACACTGACTATATACTGTAGATTAATTGTTCTGTAGGTAGGTCCCAGACACTGACTATATACTGTAGATTAATTGTTCTGTAGGTAGGTCCACACTGACTATATACTGTAGATTAATTGTTCTGTTGGTAGGTCCCCGACACTGACTATATCCTGTATATTAATTGTTGTGTTGGTTGGTACACTGACTATATACTGTAGATTAATTGTTCTGTAGGTAGGTCCCAGACACTGACTATATACTGTAGATTAATTGTTCTGTAGGTAGGTCCCAGACACTGACTATATACTGTAGATTAATTGTTCTGTAGTAGGTATATACTGGTCCCAGACAGACACTGACTATATACTTTAGATTAATTGTTCTGTAGGTAGGTCCCGGACACTGACTATATACTGTAGATTAATTGTTCTGTAGCTAGGTCCTAGACACTGACTATATACTGTTGATAAATTGTTCTGTAGGTAGGTCCCAGACACTGATTATATACTGTAGATTAATTGTTCTGTAGGTAGGTCCCAGACACTGACTATATACTGTAGATTAATTGTTCTGTAGGTAGGTCCACTGTCTATATACTGTAGATTAATTGTTCTGTAGGTAGGTCCCAGACACTGACTATATACTGTAGATTAATTGTTCTGTAGGTAGGTCCCAGACACTGACTATATACTGTAGATTAATTGTTCTGTAGGTAGGTCCCAGACACTGACTATATACTGTAGATTAATTGTTCTGTAGGTAGGTCCACTGACTATATACTGTAGATTAATTGTTCTGTAGGTAAGTCCCGGACACTGACTATATACTGGAGATTAATTGTTCTGTAGGTAGGTCCCAGACACTGACTATATACTGTAGATTAATTGTTCTGTAGGTAAGTCCCAGACACTGACTATATACTTTAGATTTATTGTTCTGTAGGTAGGTCCTAGACACTGACTATATACTGTAGATAAATTGTTCTGTAGATTAATTGTTCTGTAGGTAGGTCCCAGACACTGACTATATACTGTAGATTAATTGTTCTGTAGGTTGGTCCCATACACTGACTATATACTGTATATTACTTGTTACTGTTGATTAATTGTTCTGTAGGTAGGTCCCAGACACTGACTATATACTGTAGATTAATTGTTCTGTAGGTAGGTCCTTGTAGATTAATTGTTCTGTAGGTAGGTCCTAGACACTGACTATATACTGTAGATTAATTGTTCTGTAGGTAGGTCCCAGACACTGACTATATACTGTAGATTAATTGTTCTGTAGGTAGGTCCCAGACACTGACTATATACTGTAGATTAATTGTTCTGTAGGTAGGTCCCAGACACTGACTATATACTGTAGATTAATTGTTCTGTAGGTAGGTCCCAGACACTGACTATATACTGAAGATTAATTGTTCTGTAGGTAGGTCCCAGACACTGACTATATACTGTATATTAATTGTTCTGTAGGTAGGTCCTAGACACTGACTTTATATTGTAGATTAATTGTTCTGTAGGTAGGTCCACTGACTATATACTGTAGATTAATTGTTCTGTAGGTAGGTCCCAGACACTGACTATATACTGTAGATTAATTGTTCTGTAGGTAGGTCCCAGACACTGACTATATACTGTAGATTAATTGTTCTGTAGGTAGGTCCCACTGACTATATACTGTAGATTAATTGTTCTAGGTATACTGACTATATACTGTAGATTAATTGTTCTGTAGGTAGGTCCCAGACACTGACTATACACTGTAGATTAATTGTTCTGTAGGTAGGTCCCAGACACTGACTATATACTGTAGATTAATTGTTCTGTAGGTAGGTCCCAGACACTGACGATATACTGTAGATTAATTGTTCTGTAGGTAGGTCCCAGACACTGACTATATACTGTAGATTAATTGTTCTGTAGGTAGGTCCACTGACTATATACTGTAGATTAATTGTTCTGTAGGTAGGTCCCAGACACTGACTATATACTGTAGATTAATTGTTCTGTAGGTAGGTCCCAGACACTGACTATATACTGTAGATTAATTGTTCTGTAGGTAGGTCCCAGACACTGACTATATACTGTAGATTAATTGTTCTGTAGGTAGGTCCCAGACACTGACTATATACTGTAGATTAATTGTTCTGTAGGTAGGTCCCAGACACTGACTATATACTGTAGATTAATTGTTCTGTAGGTAGGTCCCAGACACTGACTATATGCTGTAGATTAATTGTTCTGTAGGTATGTCCCAGACACTGACAATATACTGTAGATTAATTGTTCTGTAGGAAGGTCCCAGACACTGACTATACACTGTAGATTAATTGTTCTGTAGTTAGGTCCCAGACACTGAACCTATAGGAAAATTTGTATAATTATTTGGGAAAGAAATGAGTTTTTTCACGTTCTGTCATGAACTCAATACTTTTGACACGATAAGCCGATCATGCTACAACAGCAACGGCATCATCCGTACTTATTGGCGAGCCTGCAAACCCCCACAACACGTATTACTATAGAGCGCACCAATTTGCTAGCCCGCAAACCCCACAACACGTTTAACCATAGTGCGAACTTATTGGCAAGCCTACAAACCCTCACAACACGTAATACTATATAGCGCACCGATTGGCTAGCATACAAACCCCGACAACACGTATTACTATAGAGCACACCAATTGGCTAGCCCTCAAACCCCACAACATGTTTAACCATAGAGTGTACTTACTGGCTAGCCTACAATCCCCACAACACGTGTTACTATAGAGCGCACCGATTGGCTAGCCTACAAACCCTCACAAAACGTGTTACTATAGAGCACATCAATTGGCTAGCCTACAAACCCTCACAACACCTATTACTATAGAGCGCACCAATTGGCTAGCGTACAAACCCCGACAACACAACCATAGAGCGCACCAATTGGCTAGCCTACAAACCCTCACAACACGTTTAACCATAATGTACTTATTGGTTAGCCTATAAACCCCCACAACACATAATCATATAGCGTACTTATTGGCTAGCCTAGAAACCCCCACAACACGTATTACCATACAGCGTACTTGTTGGCTAGCCTAGAAACCCCCACAACATATATAACCATACAGCGTACTTATTGGTTAGCCTACAAACCCCCACAACACGTATTACCATACAGCGTACTTATTGGCTAGCCTACAAACCCCACAACACGTATTACCATACAGCGTACTTATTGGCTAGCCTACAAACCCCACAACACGTATTACCATACAGCGTACTTATTGGCTAGCCTACAAACCCCACAACACGTATAACCATACAGCGTACTTATTGGCTAGCCTACAAACCCCCACAACACATATAACCATACAGCGTACTTATTGGCTAGCCTACAAACCCCACAACACGTATAACCATACAGCGTACTTATTGGCTAGCCTACAAACCCCACAACACGTATAACCATACAGCGTACTTATTGGCTAGCCTACAAACCCCCACAACACATATAACCATACAGCGTACTTATTGGTTAGCCTACAAACCCCCACAACACGTATAACCATACAGCGTACTTATTGGCTAGCCTACAAACCCCCACAACACGTATTACCATACAGCGTACTTATTGGCTAGCGACTTGAATACGAAGACCGTTTTCCGTATATAATACCATAACAATCACACTACTAGACATATAAATGGCATAGGCAATGAAGATTTCTACTGTCAGAATATAATTATATTGCTCCTGTGAAAAAAATCTACAGAAACATTAATTATCAACAGTATTTTTTTTATCTTAGAGTCAGAAGAAAACGGCCCTTAATCACAGTTTCTTTCACGTTTGAAACCACTGAAGTTTGATATTGAACATGGCTTCTTAAGAAAAAAATAGTTTGCTTAGACATCATTCCACCATCGTATTGGTTTGTCTGCTGTGGGGAATATTGTGTATTGTTGATATTTAAGATGGTTAGTAAAACAGTAAAACTCTCAGTTACACTTTAAACGATAGTGTTGTTTATGAATTAGTATATCTCATTAAAAATAACATTCCGACCATGCCGTAATTATCACTAACACAGATGATAGACACAAAGAGCGCAAAAATGACACTACCACGGATTTGTCAGTAGCATTGATCAATATATATATAATTATGGACTAAGTATCTGAGCACTCGTGATATCAAGATTGTACAGAATATCGAGTAAGGATCCCTGTGAGGACACAAGGAAGGCTGTAAACCTACAGGAGACACGGATAACATCACAAGTGGATGAGATTCATACAGGAGGATATACATGAAATCCGAAACAGAGACGTAAGGTAATGTTTCAAGTCTGTATAATTGAATACAAACAAGAGGATATCACCGCAACAGATAATGAAAAAGCCCGTGTCCTCTACAGACAATGATCAAACACTGCATTGAACAGAGAGATGTGGACCCAATTACTAGCCAATATTTCATCAGAAAATTTATACAGGAAACTAATGAAATTAGAAATTTGGAAATCTCCAGGACCAGATATACCTGTAATATTAACAGGTGATATCCTAAATTCTCATTTTATAACGAATATTCTTTGTGCATTTATAGTCAGAAAAATTGGATTCTCCGCTACATCGCAGGGAGCGACGATTCTCGTGAAGTAATCTAACTCCCGCTCTAAGTATAGGTCTCTGATTAATATTATAATGAAAGGTACGTAAAGAAATTAAAGGTCGGAAGTTTCCCCTTACACCGGTCTGTTATCCTTTGATCTCTGCTATAATACTCTAATGAGTACTGGCCTTTCGTAGTACAGTGTTGTTTATCTTATCTCTAACCGTGCGCAACAGGGTCACAGAAAGCCTTAAAACTCGTCTTAAACTATTAGTAAATATTGTTTAAGAAATAATCTGTCTTTTAATGGTGGTAACCTACATTTTTGCTGATATTATAAATGACGCGCGTGTAAATATTTCGTTTTTAATAGAAAAACCGAATTAAACGTTTTGTCTTTTTTGGAAGTAAATAATGATCAGACAAAAGAACGAGCAACAAGTGCGTGGAAGAATGACAAGCATCGAAAGGGCGGGATGTGGCGGAACAATTAGCAACATTAGGCCGTGAAGAGAATAAACAACGAAAAGTGTGACAATAAGCAACTATAACACGGGGAGGTAATGAGGTAACAATAGGACGGGGGTGTAATAAACAACAATAGGACGGGGAGGTAATATACAACAGTAGGAAGGGGAGGTAATATACAACAATAGGACGGGGAGGTAATATACAACAATAGGTCGGGGAGGTAATAAACAACAATAGGAAGGGGATGTAATAAACAACAATAGGAAGGGGATGTAATAAACAACAATAGGACGGGGAGGTAATAAACAACAACAGAACGGGGAGGTGATAAACAATAATAGGGTGAGGAGATTATAAACAACAATAGGACGGGGATGTAATAAACAACAATAAAAAGGGGAGGTAATAAACAACAATAGGAAGTTGAGGTAATATACAACAACAGAACGGGGAGGTAATAAACAACAATAGGACGGGGAGGTAATATACAACAGTAGGAAGGGGAGGTAATATACAACAACAGAACGGGGAGGTGATAAACAATAATAGGGTGAGGAGATTATAAACAACAATAGGACGGGGATGTAATAAACAACAATAAAAAGGGGAGGTAATAAACAACAATAGGAAGTTGAGGTAATATACAACAACAGAACGGGGAGGTAATAAACAACAATAGGAAGTTGAGGTAATATACAACAACAGAACAGGGAGGTAATAAACAACAATAGGAAGGGAAGGTAATATACAACAACAGAACGGGAAGGAAATAAACAACAATAGAAAGGGAAAGTAATATTCAACAATAGGAAGGGGAGGTAATATTCAACAACAGAACGGGGATGTAATAAACAACAATAGGAAGGGGAGGTAATAAACAACAATAGAACGGAGAGGTAATAAACAACAATAGGAAGGGGAGGTAATAAACAAAAATAGAACGGGGAGGTAATAAATAAAAATAGGACGGGAAGATAATAAACAACAATAGGAAGGGGAGGTAATAAACAACAATAGGAAGGGGAGGTAATAAACAAAAATAGGACGGGAAGATAATAAACAACAATAGGAAGGGGAGGTAATAAACAACAATAGGAAGGGGAGGTTATAAACAAAAATAGGACGGGGAGGTAATAAGCAACAATAGGACGGGGAGATAATAAACAACAATAGGAAGGGGAGGTAATAAACAACAATAGGAAGGGGAGGTAAATAACATTAATAGGCCGGGGTTGGGGGTATAGAACATCAATAGGACGGGGAGGTAATAAACAACAATAGGAAGGGGAGGTAATAAACAAAAATAGGACGGGGAGGTTATAAACAACAATAGGAAGGGGATGTAATAAACAAAAATAGGACGGGGAGGTTATAAACAACAGTAGGAAGGGGAGGTAAAAAACATCAATAGGCCGGGGGTGGGGGTATTAAACAACGATAGGACGGGGAGGTAATAAGCAACAATAGGACGGGGAGATAATAAACAACAATAGGAAGGGGAGGTAATAAACAACAATAGGAAGGGGAGGTAAAAAACATCAATAGGCCGGGGGTGGGGGTATTAAACAACAATAGAACGGGGAGATAATAAACAACAATAGGCCGGGGTTGGGGGTATAGAACATCAATAGGACGGGGAGGTAATAAACAACAATAGGAAGGGGAGGTAATAAACAAAAATAGGACGGGGAGGTAAAAAACATCAGGTAGCAGTACACAGTTTCTCGGTGTGGCCATGGGTGATTTTTTTGCTCATTATATTACCCCATTATAAAGGTTTTAATTAAAAATGAAAAAAAATCCTTCCTAAAATTGGTCCTGTCATGTTAAAGTGGACAATGTGGGGTTTCATTTTTTTCAGGATAATATTTTAGCTTTGTGTTGGAGATTACTATTTGGGCAGTCTCGAATCTGTGTCTACGCACCAAAAACTAGCTTTACAGGAAGTGAAATTTTCATAGTGTTCACATGTGGTCATGTTATGAAGAATTTCCGAGTTGGAATTTGCTGAAATGTAAGTACTTTGTTACCATGACAGTGTTGTTGATTGTAAGATAGGTGTTTAGAATTAAATTTCTCCTAGAAAGTTGTAGTGTTGGGTTGGAATTAGCAGTATTTTTGCATTTTTAGCATTTTTTCAGTAGGTAACCATGACAATCAAATGTCAGAAATCAGAGGAAATTTTTTTTTTACACAAATTTCATCTCTCTACTGTTAATGTAATTGTTATATAGTTTATAAATATATATACATGTAATGATGTATTTTCCATAACCAATCTGCTATACCTGTATATCTCAAACATGACAAATAATTTCAGGAAAAATGCAAATTAACTGTTTACTGCTACCTTAATAGGCCGGAGGTGGGGTATTAAACAACGATAGGACGGGGAGGTAATAAACAACAATAGGAAGGGGAGGTAAAAAACATCAATAGGCTGGGGGTTGGGGTATCAAAACACAATAGGAAGGGGAGGTCATAAACAAGAATATGTCGAGAGATATAAGCATGAAGTGTTAAAATGAAATACAGACACTTGACATTTGGTAATAACATAATGATTTACTTGACACACAATTATATGGAACTTAAGTTGAATCGGCATTTATGCATCAGAGTGAAAACTCGAGTTCGCGTCAATATGATTGACTTCTCGTTTCCTCTTTTGTTATCATAATTTGTTAGATATAGAATTTTAAACCAAGTTTCCTATTTTATAAACTGAATGTTCCGTTCTCGTCCAGTGACGTCAGCAAGAGATATCATGACCTTTGACCTAACAATGACTGGAAACACGTGTGAGAAATATAAAGTATATATCGCGCCTAATTGAAGACAAATCGGTCTGCCAGCAATGTGTCATCACCTCCCTACGTCATACCAATATGATCGTAGACAAAGATTGACTAACCCTATTTCTTCCTTCTTAAAATTAAAATAGCAATATGAAGGATAAAAAGGATAGAATGCCTTATTAGTGAGAACATGTACAGGGCGTCTTACATGTTTGGTATTTAGTTTCTATATATACATGTCAGATGCTCGCTTCAGAGGCAGGTTGTACGTAAATCATCTACTTCTTAAGTGCTTCAGATTATCTAGTCATGGTGATATTCGTTTCCGATCTTTAGGATATCATTCCTATCTGTTTATGCCAGATAATATCACAGGTCAGATTTTTACAGAAATGAAGCATCTGGGTCAAGGTTATACTATGACATATTGTGCTACTGCCAAAAGTCATCCCTTCATTACCAAATAACAATACTGGAAATTAACCTATTTTGTCCCAATCAATTTTAACATATTTTCATTTTTTAACAAAACGATAACATGATGTATAAAAACACTAAAACTTACTCTATTTTGTTACAAATCTATCAACGTGGAAAGTGATTAAATGTGATAACCCCTGTAATATGTCCATTTATCGTAGACTCGCCTGACCAGTGAGCGAACATCAGTGGTCTGAACACTTATCATGGATTTCAATTATTGTTGTGTAAACTTAGAATAGACTTGTCACTCACATTTCCAGCGATATCAGAATCACGTGCAGTTGTTAAATGAACGGGAGATGGTCAAACGACGCCGGTGTAATGGCAGATGTCGACGGAAGTATGAGCATATGCTTGAACACCCCATTAAAATATCAAATGTTACCAATATTGTTGTGGTGTTATTCTATATGATAATAAACAATCATTTTATACACAAAAAATTAATACAAAGGACTATTTTCTAGACGGATAATGTTGTGAAAAATACACGAGATGAAAAAAGTCTTATTTTGTTTTGATCGGTTTGTATTCTATTTTGTAAAATATGTCAAATCCACATTGGACGCAATTTCGTTCTCTTTAATAAGATATTTTACTATAATTATTTCAGAGTAGGCAAAAAATGAAATACGCAAACTATGGTTTCCTCTCATATCAGGGTCTCTCGCACTCTTTCATCCGGTCAAACAACTGTGAGTTAGTTTGTTTCGCAGTTGTTGTAAAATAGATATTGTTAATGTGCTATCAAATTGGTATATGTCATTACAGATTGTATTTAGTGTATTTTCAGTCGTCACGAAAAAGAACACGTCAGAAAGCGGATGTATCGACATCAATATGTATTATTGTTCAGTAACTGCCATAGGTTCAGTCATAATGAAAACCCGCTAGATATGTGTCATTAGTCTTATTCTTCATGACGTCATCACTTCATCATCCGCCTTGTCCTCACGATGTTCAGGCACTAGAAGTTGTATCCCGGTGACGACCAGAAGTACTCCTTCCGACCACCAAGGAGGAAAGCAATTTGTCAAACTCGTCTTCAACTAAGTGGGCCAGTATCGGAACAGGTGAGTGCCTTCACGAGATCCTGGGAATGTTTACTTTACAACAGGGGTTTGTCTATGTTAACTTATGTTTTACCCACAGACAATCTGTCACGTGATAGATAGAAGATATGATATGTATTCCTGTCACGTCTGAAGAACGATACACATTATCAAAACATAAGCACAAAATATTGTGGTGAAAGCTTTTCTCAAACTTAACATGTTTATTCTAATTAGATTGAAAACTGATTAACCCAACTTAATTTGACCTTGTCTGACCTTACGAGCACACGCGTTTTTGTCAAGGCGTCTTGGCAGTGTTCCAACGGATGTTGCCGAGTGGCCCCAGCTTTATCATGGATGAATATAGATTAAAAATAAAAAAATCTCTTACGAATTCACTTTTCAGGTACTCTTTAGACAAACAATATCGTGACACAGACACCATACATTAGTAAATAATTGTGGAAAAAGTTCGATTTGACTATAACCATTTCGATGTTTCAAATATTGTTATAGAAAATATCTACATCAAACTAGGACAATGCCTAAGTAAGTAAGATTGACACTGAGACCACTTAAAAGTGTTATAATGTAAACCCAGGTGTTCCGGAAGGGTCTTCTGCTTTTTGGACCTAGATTTACATTGACGATTGTCGATAACTCGAAAACCATAGTCATTACATTCAGGAGTCTCTGTGTAAATCTTCCTCTGTATAATACGTCGTCCTGTTTATGCATTTCTTGCAGTTAAGCTAATATTCTGGTATCGTTAGCACGTGTCCTCTCGATAGCTGGTACAATATTTAGACAATAGTAAGACATTGGGGCCGCAGAGGAATCTAAATTTTACCCGATAGTACGAGGTGTTGCTGGGCTATAGAACGTACCTCTGGTAAATATAAGCCGTAATGTACCGCTCGGCTAGAGAGAACGTAACCCTGGTAAATATAAGTCGTAATATACCGCTCGGCTAGAGAGAACGTAACCCTGGTAAATATAAGCCGTAATGTACCGCTCGGCTAGAGAGAACGTAACCCTGGTAAATATAAGTCGTAATAAACCGCTCGGCTAGAGAGAACGTAACCCTGGTAAATACTAGCCACAATATACCGATCGGCTAGAGAGAACGTAACCCTGGTAAATATAAGTCGTAATAAACCGCTCGGCTAGAGAGAACGTAACCCTGGTAAATACTAGCCACAATATACCGCTCGGCTAGAGAGAACGTAACCCTGGTAAATATAAGTCGTAATATACCGCTCGGCTAGAGAGAACGTAACCCTGGTAAATATAAGTCGTAATATACCGCTCGGCTAGAGAGAACGTAACCCTGGTAAATATAAGCCGTAATATACCGCTCGGCTAGAGAGAACGTAACCCTGGTAAATATATACCGCTCGGCTAGAGAGAACGTAACCCTGGTAAATATAAACCGTTATATACCACTCGGCTAGAGAGAACGTAACCCTGGTAAATATTAGCCGTAATATACCGCTCGGCTAGAGAGAACGTAACCCTGGTAAATATAAACCTTTATATACCACTCGGCTAGAGAGAACGTAACCCTGGTAAATATTAGCCGTAATATACCGCTTAGCTAGAGAGAACGTAACCCTGGTAAATATAAGTCGTAATATACCGCTCGGCTAGAGAGACCGTAACCCTGGTAAATATATACCGCTCGGCTAGAGAGAACGTAACCCTGGTAAATATAAGTCGTAATATACCGCTCGGCTAGAGAGAACGTAACCCTGGTAAATATTAGCCGTAATATACCGCTCGGCTAGAGAAAACGTAACCCTGGTAAATATAAGCCGTAATATACCGCTCGGCTAGAGAGAACGTAACCCTGGTAAATATAAGTCGTAATATACCGCTCGGCTAGAGAGAACGTAACCCTGGTAAATATAAGCCGTAATATACCGCTCGGCTAGAGAGAACGTAACCCTGGTAAATATAAGCCGTAATATACCGCTCGGCTAGAGAGAACGTAACCCTGGTAAATATTAGCCGTAATATACCGCTCGGCTAGAGAGAACGTAACCCTGGTAAATATAAACCGTAATATACCGCTCGGCTAGAGAGAACGTAACCCTGGTAAATATAAGCCGTAATATACCTCTCGGCTAGTGAGAACGTAACCCTGGTAAATATTAGCCGTAATATACCGCTCGGCTAGATAAAATTTTTACCCTGGTCTGTAACCCCTGGTAAATACCGCTCGAGATGAGAGATTTTCACTTTAGCTAGATCGGTTGAGCGTGAGGCCAGTACGCTAAAGGTCCCGGATTCGATTGCCAACAGTTTGCGAATAGAATGCCAAACAAGATATGTGTAAGAATTCTTTCTGATGTCTACATGGCGCAAGTCGGAAGTACCATGCAATCTTGTCTAATGTGATGCATTACATTTTGATTGTACTTAATTTTGGACTTCCGTCTCGACCCCATCAGCTGTAGCTGTTGCAAGGACGTAAAATCCCAAACATATTAGGTGTTTATAGCTATTCCGGGTCACCTGGCCGACTACCTCCACCTGTGTTTGGTATTCTGTACACTTATGATGTGTAGTGGTTATTGATATTTTTTGTAAACAGTAATACTTTCAGCATTCTCGGTCCCCGTCGGCTGTCAGTCTTATCCTTGTAAAGTTTCTGCAGATACTGCTGCACCCAATCACGCTACACAATTTCGGAAACTGGTCACTTGAAGCAGAAGAAACATATTCTCCGAAAGATGAACGGTGGTGATCGGATTCTTTTTTACACTATCATATTTAATTACGCTGTTACTATCGTTTAGAAATATACATAAATAATCATGTATGTCCGGTGCTGACATATATATCTATCTTATTCGACAAACCGCTCGGGATCGATATACACAACAGATCGATAGCAAATATTTAAAACAAACTTACCTGATTGTTTCCTGGATTTAGCAATCATTTAAGTTCGCTGTTAGTTGTCCTCGTAGAAAATCATGAAGTAAAGATGGAGATTGTAGTTTATACTGGGATACATTAAGTTATTGCAGGTGAGATTGCATCCCTGATTACCTGTAAACTTACCTGTACAGGTATGTAGCAGAAACCGATCAAGACGGTCTTTTTCTGCTTCTTTATTCCAAGTCATTTGTCGGCAGCCGTTTATACAAAAGCTTCTTACCGTTTTAGCCAGTCACTCCTGGGGATGTTTAGGACAAAAAAAGGAGAAGGCAATCATGCATTATATTGAGTACAGACTTCAGGGGTTTAGCGTCTGTCACAGTGTTTCTGCCTTCCACGGGTTTAACGTCAATGTTTAACGAAGATGGTTATATATATTAGTATACTTTAACAGAAGACTTTTTTATCGCCCTATAAACAGCCAAGGTCATTTTGAGGCGGGATATTCTTGTAGTAGCTGGTGGCTACCTCGCTGAACACAACGAGAGGTCCGTCGCGTATTATCTAAAGCAAAGTGTCTTGTCCAGCGATACAACCACGACAGACCGGTCCGTTTCCAGCTGCCTGTGAAACACAATCCGCCAAGGGCAGGTTTGTTAATCTGGGCTTTTTTCACGAAATGCTTACGAACACAAGAAAATACCCTCTTTATTTATCATTTGATTATTCTATAAAAAAATACGTATGAAAAGAAAGAATAATTTTAGGGACCAGAAAGGGTGTGTGTGTGTGTGTGTGTGTGTGTGTGTGTGTGATCAACAGCATGTATTTACAGATATGTCCTGTAACGCTTACATCTCTTGTCAATGTCGTTCTGGATCTGCAATTCAATTTAAGATATATTTTTGACACCTTTCTCGGTTATTTAATACACATATACAGGACATAACGGAGCCTTAGACCAAATAGGACGACGTTCGTAATGTTAATTCCATGTCTTAATGTAAATCGTTCGTGCAGTCAGTGAACTACAGCTTACAGCTTACACGTCTAATTCATCAAAAGGTCGCACGAGTGATTTTCCAGATTTTCTCATAGTGATAGTGTTTTATCATAGATAATCTGATTCGACTTAACTTTATCGGAATAATCTAAAAAGGCAAATGTTCAAACCTCTTCTTCACACCTGCCGCACGCGCTCCCTACCTGTGATCGAAGATGCAATTGTTAGTGACGTTATTGATTTGATGCTTGTTATATAGAGCTCAATAATATTAGCAGACATGACTACATACCATCATGATGGAGTGGCCGAGATGACACCCCATAACACCAATCAGTGATATACCACTTTAAACCAACTGTAAGTAACCGACTCGGCCAGTAGAATGATGAATTTGCAGATTCCGCTGTCATTCACACAGATTGGACGAGCAGTACACAAATGTTCACGAGCGATGCCATTTTCAAATTAAGAAAATCTGGAGAAATGGCTTATCATTATACTGGTTTTATTAACGACAGTGTCCCTACTTCATGTTCAGGGGACCAATGTTTAGGTGGTGCAGTCGCCAATTACTGACGACAGGTCGGTGGTTTTTCTGTTGGAACTCCAGCTTTCCTTCGTCATCTAAACTTGGTACGTCCTGAAAAGACCCTGGCTGTTAATAGGACGTAGAGAAACAATAAACATAATCCCAAATAATGTCAGTGTTCCGAGATTCTTTTTCTTACCAAAAAATGACCAAATAAGGTCAGTGTTCCGAGATTCTTGGTCTTTAAAACTGACCAAATAATGTCAATGTTCTGAGATTCTTGGTCTTAAAAAATGACCAAATAAGGTCAGTGTTCCGAGATTCTTGTTCTTAAAAAATGACCAAATAAGGTCAGTGTTCCGAGATTATTGTTCTTAAAAAACTGACCGAATAATGTCAGTGTTCGGATATTCTTGTTCTTAAAAAACTGACCGAATAATGTCAGTGTTCGGATATTCTTGTTCTTAAAAAACTGACCGAATAATGTCAGTGTTCGGATATTCTTGTTCTTAAAAAACTGACCGAATAATGTCAGTGTTCGGATATTCTTGTTCTTAAAAAACTGACCGAATAATGTCAGTGTTCGGATATTCTTGTTCTTAAAAAACTGACCGAATAATGTCAGTGTTCGGATATTCTTGTTCTTAAAAAACTGACCAAATAATGTCAGTGTTCGGATATTCTTGTTCTTAAAAAACTGACCGAATAATGTCAGTGTTCGGATATTCTTGTTCTTAAAAAACTGACCAAATAACGTCAGTGTTCGGATATTCTTGTTCTTAAAAAACTGACCGAATAATGTCAGTGTTCGGATATTCTTGTTCTTAAAAAACTGACCGAATAATGTCAGTGTTCGGATATTCTTGTTCTTAAAAAACTGACCAAATAATGTCAGTGTTCGGATATTCTTGTTCTTAAAAAACTGACCGAATAATGTCAGTGTTCGGATATTCTTGTTCTTAAAAAACTGACCAAATAACGTCAGTGTTCGGATATTCTTGTTCTTAAAAAACTGACCGAATAATGTCAGTGTCCGGATATTCTTGTTCTTAAAAAACTGACCGAATAATGTCAGTGTTCGGATATTCTTGTTCTTAAAAAACTGACCGAATAATGTCAGTGTCCGGATATTCTTATTCTTAAAAAAGTGACCGAATAATGTCAGTGTTCGGAGATTCTTGTTCTTAAAAAACTGACCGAATAATGTCAGTGTCCGGATATTCCTATTGTTACTCAAAAATGACCAAATAATGATTCCTATTCTAAACAAGAGATCCCAGAGGGATCTTGGCACCCACAATTGCATGATCTTTATATGCTCTTTAAAACCTGGATCTCTTTCCCCCTTTTACTCTTTTCTTGTTTTGCCCTTAATGATACGAGTTTTAACATTGCTTTGCAAAACTAGCAATGATAGCCTGTCAGCCATTTTGTTTTTCCCTGACAAAATTGAAGGCACAAAAGAAGTTACTGGATTGGTCTAAACCAAGTTCCAGGAGAAATAAGCTGGCCAATCAGACAGAAACTCTCCTTGGAGTGACACCCACCTTAAACCCAGTACAACACATTGTTATGCGACATCAAGATTCGTTTGGGTACAGAGAACACTATAGCAGTATAATACCTGGAGTATCAAACATGTTCAGTGTTATGCACATTATTTTTGCTGCTTCCGCCGGTGTTATCTTATCTCTATAAACATAATCATGATATCGGAACTGTTGCATCCTGGGATGAAGGGTATAAAGTTGTTTTTTTTTTCAAATGAACTACCTTGACCTCCTTCAAGGTTACATGGTCAAACACCTGTAAACGACTTCAACGCCACTGCCAATATTAGGCCAGTGGAATGATGGGCTACCGAGATTGTTCAAATAATTTTGACCCACTTTAAGGTCACAATGGCCAAACATGTAAAAATTTTCAAACAACTTTCTCCCAAATAAGAAACCCAATGTTTCATTATTTCACACGCAATACATACACTGTGACTACTGTAAAGGAGTGTGATTTCCAACCAAGTAGTCTCTGTAGAACAGGTCAGCGATACAGGCACTTTGGCCTTTGTTTTGAAAGTGGTAAAACACAACCTTTAACCTTGACCATCAAAATCTTACACTCGATAAGGTTTTGGAGGTTAACACTAATGCTTAAAGGTCTGGAACTTCATGTGATATTATGGTGTGTACATAGACTATATCTATCCACAGGTTTATGATATTATCATAGACAAATAGCTTATTTTATATATTACACTTAGTATACCTCCACTCCCACCAGCAGGTATAATGTTTTATCTAGAGCCAGTGTTCCTAGTACAAAGTGAAAATAAAATAAGACACTTTTGACATCAGTTGCGAATGACTTTATACAAGATGAATATCAAATGATAAAACATAACAAATTGTACACTTCATACATAATGTAAGTTTTAACAAAGTTTTAAAAGATCTCCCTTCTGACCAGATGTACAAGGGAGATAACTCTTTTCTATAAGAACACTGACAAAGCCACAGACTTGAATAATGAAAGACTTAACTTTAGGCTATATACTTTCATACATTGTACCTAAAGTGATGAACACATAAATTTTTATAAGAATTATCTCCCTTAGTTTTGTGTACACTATCAGCTCCATCTCTACAACAATCTGTTCAAGTAATTCTACAAGATTTTAATCAAATCTTTTGGAACAGGAGTACAAAACATGGTATGGAAGCATACAACCTTAAAAAAGATTTCAAGAAAAACTTTTGTTAATAAGTTGCAACCTGCCACTTTAGGATAAAAACCAAACCTGGAGAAATGAAAGATTTGATACAGAGAATATAAATTGAAAATGGGATGTATTAATTACGTAAGCAGTCTTCCTACATGATAAACACCATCACAATATGACTTCATTGTTCCCATCAAGGTGTAACAAAGCTAAGACAGATAGAGACTTGACCTTGATTATCAACAATTATTCAAAAGACATTTGTCATATCAGTGCCTAGTCAGTAAAAATGTATACATGTACAATATCTTCTATAATGATTGAGAGTTACTTCAATGTAGAAGTCTGAATTCCAATCAGCTTGGAAAATTCATAGAGAATCCCTCTACTCAAATCTGTATGTAGATGTAGCTCTTCAAACAGAATGTTGCTGGCACAATGGGCAGATTCCATTTATTAAGTGTGTGAAAATAAATGTTGTTTTATTATTTTTTTGAAGAATATATTACATTATATACATTAAAAAATTAATGGTATGGAAGGTGTTCAAATTTTATAAAAACTTCAGAATAAATTTAGTTTTAAATGTAGTTGCAAACATTTTCATTCTATTTATAGTACACTTGTTTTAAGTACAGTAGAACAATACTTATGTCTTAGTTACCAAGTTCCGAAATTCTGTGTGTAAGTAGCCATATATCAAAGTTTCACACAGAGAGCATTATGATTGAGGGTTTGATGTAACGAGGAACAATTTGAAATGGCGATGTTTCTGATTTGATTTTGTTAATTTTGCTCTGGTGTAAGTGTGTATCCAGAAATCAGCCTAGAGTGCCAACACATCACCATGACTCCAGACATTAGAGTGGACTTAATGCCTAAAAGGAAAGAGCTTTGTTAAACTCATTTTCATTGCTGACAATTCTAGTGGCTGGATATAACAACCAATACTGACTTGGTTAAGAAGCTTGAGAGTGAAAATGTTTAAACCGAAGATGGTGTATCTTGTCATCTCTTAAGTTCTAAGCATTGTCATGGTTACTAAATCAATAGAACTGAGGTATGACATCAAAGTCTGTGATACTCTTGAGGTAAAAAATTCATAGCTCTTGAGTTTTTTATTCATTCATAAAGAATCAGCATTTGTGTCCGTTTGTAATGGATTGTCTATGACATCAAAGTCTGTGATACTCTAAGGTAAACAATTCATAGCTCTGGGTTTTTATCCATTCATAAAGAATCAGCATTTGTCTCCCTTTGTACTGGTTTGTCTCCCTTTGTACTGGCTTGTCTCCCTTTGTACTGGTTTGTCTATGATGTTAAAGTCTGTGATACTCCAAGGTAAATAATTCTTAGCTCTGGGTTTTTTTAACCCATTCCTATATAATCAGTCTCTGTCTGACTTGGTATATTTGTCTAATCTGATTCCTCTTTTGTCTTCTTCTTCTTTTTCTTTTTCTTCTTTTCTGATGACTCTGGAGTGTCTGGAATGACAACCAAATAATTCCGGAGTACCAAAAAATACATGGTCACCTATCATTTCATTCAGATTCATAGATATTTAAATGAATCGTCAAAAAATATAAAATGTCAAATAAATATGATCACAATAAAATTTACTTAAAGTTAAGAATTTAATGTAAGGAAAAAGCTCAGAGGAATTATTTAAATCTGTCCTCCAACTTCCAATTAAAGAAGTGAAATATTTTAAGTCTCTATCCTTAATCAGTTGCAGTAACAAGACTTAAAACAAATTTTATTATCTATAAATATGAACATCATACTTCATACCTTCCAATCACCTATGAAAATTTTGAATTTATTTTCAAAACTACTTCAAACTTGATTGCTTAAGGGGAGACAACTCGTATAACTATCAAGCGATTTTTAGGCACTAGACAATTGAAAACGGAGAATCAGTCAGTATTACATAATTATTTGTCTTGTCTATCCTGTGTTTTGTATTTCTTAAGCTGTATTACTAAAACCACTATCAATATAATTGTAACTGAGGATAATCTGTTATATCACATTGCTGTAGTTTTTTATTTAAATTAAGACAGTTAACAAGTCCGTGTTTCCTTCCTGTTTTGGACTAGATCTATGTCTGCTATGTAATCTGTAAGTCTATGCCATCATTTCACCTCTTAAACCCAATGTGATAATAGTATGTATCAGACATTTATTATCCAAAAATCATTTCATGCCTTACTGGTACATACGGGTAACAAGAAAACATTATGGTTATACAATTGATTCATTAACCAGCTTATAAACCAGTGAAGTTGCCAATGAAATATTTTTGTGTACCAGTAGTTATATATGTTAATAGTGTAAAACACCCTGGAGCATTTTCCACTGACTGTGCCAGGCAGAAATGGATTGTGATCTTAAAATATAGGCAATGAAGATACATCATGAATTGAAAATTGTGAAACAAAATTTTTACTTTAAAACCTTTTAAAGTAGAGTCCAAATCTCACCTGTTGGCTCCTGTTTTACTTCAACAGATTCCACACTCTTGTCTAAATCTTTGTACTTGTTCTTCTTTTTCTTCTTCTTTTCAGGTGAAGATTCTGAACAAACACAACAAAATTTTGTTTAAATTAGTAAGATTTTACCACTTTTTAATTCTGAACATCAACATCAAAATTTGAGATCCATACAAATGACTTCAATACCATTTTAACTTTAGCTTCAAAACCATTTTTTTCTTTTACATCAAAAATGGAATAAAACTTTATGCTTTTCATAAGATCTTGAAACCAAACATTAAATCGCTACAAAATTACATATAATTGCCAAATTTCTTCATTGATTAATCTGTTAAAAAACTACAGTAGAAAATATTCTATCCTTTTGTTTATTATCCACTTAATAATATTCAAGCTACAATAATTATGTGATTTTTTTTCAAAATGATTTCTGGCAATTCAAACTAAAGAAACTGTTTAAACCAACAGGATATCAGGTGTTAGTGAACTGACAAAACTGTTTACATCCAGTGAACCATATACTGTGAATGAACTGTCTGTGTAATTGTTATTAAATTTGAAATTCAGTATGATGAATGATTACCAAGGATATGACTTTATTCACATCTATTATAAAATGAAACGGATATTTTTATGAAATTGCTTGATATAGTTCAGTGAATTGTTTGTCCCTGGAGCAGATTTGCGAGGTTTCACATTTTCAGCACAAAATTATTAAGTCTTCCAACTAATGAATGAGAAATCTTATATAAAGACTTAAACAAACTGAACATGCTTACCTTCCTTTGGTTCTACTTTAGGAATTTTAGCTGAAGTCTCAGCTTCTACTTCTCCATTTTCCTGTTCAAATTTCCTCTTTTTGTTGGCTTTTGGAAGAGTAGAATCTGCTGCAGGGTTGTACGTTTTGACTTCACTGTAAGTGGAAGAACGATATTAATTTGTAATAAAGAGAATACTGTTCAATCTTCAACATCTAAAGAAGATGTATTTTGTTATGTACCATTTAGCAAGTTCTCAGTGCTTCAGAAGATTCCTTAAATCTGCTGCTACAGCAGTAAAATAGTCAAACTAAGAATGAGTACTCCACTCTATAAAATTCCATTAAGAAGAAGTCCCTATAAGACTCCTTATGTTTGTTCAATTTCTGTTTATTCTTCTGTTGTGAGCCTTCAAATACTTTTCTTGAAAACCATGCGTCTGATTTGAATGAAATATTAAAAGTAGCTAAAGGCTCATTTTTTCTTTAAGCAGTTAAGGGTTGGGTTTAGCAACTTATGTATATGATTACAGGTGCTAATATTGTTTTGTGTGTGATACACTATGGTCAGTTATTAAGGAGTTACCTTAGTTATTATAACTTTTTTGTTGATATTTCCAACTGTTCAGCTTTTAATTTATAAATGGATGAAATAAAAAAAAAATGAAGATAAAAGTTGTATTTCAGCAAATAAGACTCTTAAAACTGTAGCAATGTGTCTCCTGTGTCTAATTGTTCTGAACAGTAACAGTAAAAACATGTCTCCTGTGTCTAATTGTTCAATCACTCAAATACTAATGCATAACAGTAACAGTAAAAACGTGTCTCCTGTGTCTAATTGTTCAGAACAATCACTCAAATACTAATGCATAACAGTAACAGTAAAAACGTGTCTCCTGTGTCTAATTGTTCAGAACAATCACTCAAATACTAATGCATAACAGTAACAGTAAAAACGTGTCTCCTGTGTCTAATTGTTCAGAACAGTAACAGTAAAAACGTGTCTCCTGTGTCTAATTGTTCAGAACAATCACTCAAATAAGAATGCAGAACACAAAAAACGTGTAGGCAGGGACTAATTGTTCAATCACTCAAATACTAATGCATAACAGTAACAGTAAAAACGTGTCTCCTGTGTCTAATTGTTCAATCACTCAAATACTAATGCATAACAGTAACAGTAAAAACGTGTCTCCTGTGTCTAATTGTTCAGAACAATCACTCAAATACTAATGCATAACAGTAACAGTAAAAACGTGTCTCCTGTGTCTAATTGTTCAAATACTAATCACTCAAATACTAAAAACATAATTGTTCAATCACAAATACTAATGCATAACAGTAAAAACGTGTCTCCTGTGTCTAATTGTTCAGAACAATCACTCAAATACTAATGCATAACAGTAACAGTAAAAACGTGTCTCCTGTGTCTAATTGTTCAGAACAATCACTCAAATACTAATGCATAACAGTAACAGTAAAAACGTGTCTCCTGTGTCTAATTGTTCAGAACAATCACTCAAATACTAATGCATAACAGTAAAAAACGTGTAACAGTAACAGTAAAAACGTTGTTCTCACTCAAATACTGTAACAGTAACAGTAAAAATTGTGTCTAATTGTTCAGAACAATCACTCAAATACTAATGCATAACAGTAACAGTAAAAAGGTGACAATCTTTTCTCTTAGATTTTCCCACATTTCATTACTGTGCTTTGACTGTGGTCGGAACACTTCATACTTATTCACATTCAGTACATTAAATTGGAGCAATTCAATGGAATTGGCCGAAGTATTTCGTTAGTAATGTGATCAAGTCTCCATCACATTTATGTTTGTGTTGAAGGGCAACTTAGCATTTGTCATGCAAGCATGTTTTTGATATTTGCTAATTTAAACTGTAATGTGTAAGTCAGCAGTTTGTAATAAATGTTCAGATATTTTTGGGAGAAAAGAAAATTTTCGCAAAAGTAGCAAAAATGTGTTATTTTCTTTTTGCAAATAAAGATATCATTTCGTTAATAACAAAAAAGAGAATGGCTAGCCTGAGCAAAGACATCATAACTAACATCCCCTTATAAACTTTTAGAGTAGTATAAACAAGTAAACAGATCACATAACCTTAATTAACATTACGAAACACTTACCTTTTATTTTCAAATTTGTCCCATTTAGCCTGGAACTTTCCAGATCCACTTATTCTTCGTGCCTGTGATAGAAACAAAACAAAAAGGTGAAAAACATCTGCTGTAGATGATAAAGTAACGAAAAACAGGATACAAACGTTCTAAATATAGAATAATTTAAACAAAAGAATGTCAATACAAACAGATTGTAAATTGATGTCTTGGAATTTTTAAATTCAGTCACATGGAAACCTTACTGCATTGCAAAATGTGCAATTTTCTCATTTTGTGTAATTTTTTAAGAAAACGATAATTTTCAACACAGGCTTTTTAATTTTGCATCGTGGATTAGACATTTCAGAAGTAGGGATGGGCATAATTTTCAAATGTGGGATTTTGGAGTGAAAATGTGGAAAACTTGGAGTTGGTGTGCTTAATCCCCATCATGGGCCTAAACCCAGTAAATACAGCCATTAGTGTTATCACATGCATAGTCAGATATAGTAATAACTAGATATCAATTAACTTTTATTATCTGTATATGTATTTAAAGTGAACTGAAATATATATTGCCCTTCTGATTTCTTGTCCAATGTTTAATAAAAATCTAATCTAGCCGATACTTACACCACCTTCCTCAAGGTAACGGAGACGCTTCTCTAACTTAGCTCTGTGTTCCAATCCTAACTCGGCGTTTGTTTCCTCACCTAGTGCGTCAACACGTATAGCTAGGGCTGACTTCGCTGCCAGCATACGCGACATCTGACACACAAATAGGGATATCGTATGATTAATAATGCAATACATGAACATCAGAACTAATCATCATAGTTTTTTTTGTAGAAAATCTGACCACATTAATTAGATTAAACTCCAACATCACAGCTAATTTTCCAATGTTAAATCATGGTGATATGTTACATTACGTTCATTCCCTACCGCTCTACACTTCATTTGCTAATACTGATGTCACTTACTTTTCCTTTCATTTTTGTGTTTGATTGTCCAACAAGCGAGGCATGGTATATCAAACCATATTTGGGCGTGTCATGTTTAGTCTTTAAGGCACGAAACAAAGCTTTTTCAGCTCCTAAGATCTGTACTGTTGATGATGGATGCTTTGCCAAGTTCAATAGTGAACCTTAAAATAAATGATATTGTACAAAGTAAGAAATCAATCCAACAGAAGATAAATAATTTGAAAATGAAATACAATTTTTTTTTTTAACGATCGGTAAAGTTTGAAAATATATCTCCTCACAAATTTCTGATTGCTCACATACTCAAATGCAATCTTTGGTTCACGATGTGGAAGTGTTTTCTGAGGAAGTTACTAACAAATGGATAATGTAAGTATTATTGAGAAGGTTTGTAGCAGCTTCATCTGAAATTTAATCTAAATTTGATAATTTTTAAATATATATTCTTGCAAAAATTGTATACAGTACTGGTAAACACAACGAGTGATTTCCATATGACATATTTTTGGGTAACAAAAATCTGAGTTTCTAATATCGGGTTGAATATAGATTTCAAGGCAATGAAAATCATAAAACAATGGCTTTATTTACCTGCATGTGCTATAAGACGTGCTCCTACAAGTTCTCCTACTAGAATAGTCAGGTTAGGTGCAACAGCCATCATTCTGTTCTTCACATAGTCATATAGCTGGGCTCTGTATTCTGTTATATCTATTACCTGTAATCAAAGCAGCAAGAATTCAACCTACACTGTATATAATGGTGGCATGACCCACATGCCTTACACCTAGTTTAGTGACTGAGGTTTGATTTCCCAAGTAAACCTAATAAGTATGGGGACATCTACCTGACCACCTGGTATTTCTGAGTACTCTGAGTTACCTCCACTTGTAAAACCTCTCATACACTTCAATCTGGGCCAAGAAGAGTGATTAATATCTTCTTAATTTTAAGAAATATTCCTCAACAAAATGATGTTTCTAAATATAGAATTTCTCATTTAGATTTATTCCTCTTGAAGATTTTTTTGCTCAACAGTTTACAGTGTAGATACTTTCAAGTTCTACAAATTGTATAAATTCTAATTTTGTTATTAAAACATATCTCATAAAATGAAAGCACAATCCGCAGGTTTCTGTGTAGCACATCCAAGAACTGATGTGAATACAAGAAGTGTACAAAGTCCACACTAAATAAGGTGGAATATGGTTCCTACAGTGATGACAACATGGTTAGACCATCTCCACTTCAGGATTGATTTCTTCAGAGGAAATAAGTCATGAACTGAAGAGGATCTGATGGTGTTGTCTTCACACTAGGAACCCTGCTCTTTTAAAATAGTCAGGTTCAAGGTATATTACAAAGTAAAGAAATATATAAAAACTTTATAAATTGAAGTAACATCAACATTTCAAATATCTCACAGTTTTTAACCTATTTATCATCTATAATTGAAACAATAGGAGGCTTTAGAAGTTAATGGACCCCAAACTAAGTGTACAATTAGGAATGTAATGGTCGTCAAGTTGCATCAGTGGTAGTGACGAAAATGATATAGCATCATATATGTCAGTAAAAACAAGTTTTATCCATCATTTTCAACTTGAGACAACTGCTGAAATGGCATGTTCTCTGTTAAATAACTCCTGAATGAGGGTACAATACTCCCGAAGTCGGTGTACCCGAAATATTAAAGATTCTCCTGAATGAGGGTACAAAACTCCTCCTGAATTAGGGTACAAAACTCCTCCTGAATGAGGGTACAAAACTCCCCCTGAATGAGGGTACAAAACTCCTCCTGAATTAGGGTACAAAACTCCTCCTGAATGAGGTACAAAACTCCTCCTGAATGAGGGTACAAAACTCCCCCTGAATGAGGGTACAAAACTCCTCCTGAATTAGGGTACAAAACTCCTCCTGAATGAGGGTACAAAACTCCTCCTGAATGAGGGTACAAAACTCCTCCTGAATGAGGGTACAAAACTCCTCCTGAATGAGGGTACAAAACTCCCCCTGAATGAGGGTACAAAACTCCTCCTGAATGAGGGTACAAAACTCCCCCTGAATGAGGGTACAAAACTCCTCCTGAATGAGGGTACAAAACTCCCTAAGACGGTGTACCCCAGATATCAAGGACTCTCCTAAATAAATTCATTGTTAGGGGTATACTGTAACCATAATTTCAGAATACAAGACCAATCAATGTGATTACTATCTGGAATCAATGTATAACTTTAATTCCATGTCAATATTTTCTTCAAGTCTTCTCTGGATATCAACAGGTTCTAACTAAACCAAGTGCCATACTGTTAATTTTCTACTGACAATTAGTGATCTAACCTGTGGGGCCTGGATGGTTGTATCCATGCAGACTTGATGGTTACCATGGTACTTACAGAAAAACAATATAGTCAGCCAAACGTTCAAGGGTCTCCATATAATTTTAACATTTATTCAGCAAATCAAATTGAGTGTAATATCCTCTGCCAAGATAGAGGGAGTCAAAGCTTCACAAAATTTGTATTCTTTTCAAGATTTTTTTTAAAACTCAATCAGTGAACTTTAATGAATCTGAAATCATATTTGGCTTTGACCCCTCTTAGTTTAACTTAAAATTGCTAATATGTTAATATTATAAGTACACAGAAAACCCTCCTCTGAAACCCATACCTTTACAACACTTTCCCTAACTGAACATCCACATTTCATGAAGAACAATGATTCAGCAAACACATGCTAACTTGTACCATCTAATAAATATAGGATGCTCCAATGTTTCATATCATCAACTAGAAGATTACTACATGAATTAACCAAATGATCAGTTTATGACTTTATTTAGATTGACTTATAGAAAATACATCAAATTTCTGGTCTGAACTGCTTTTCTGAGGTTCTTTCTTCAATTCTACTCCTATCTGTAACCGTTAATTAATCTTTATTAATCTTAACTCTTCACACTTGGCTTTCGGTATGATCTGCTTCTCTGGGTTCTTTCTTCAATTCTACTCCTATCTGTAACCGTTAATTAATCTTTATTAATCTTAACTCTTCACATTTGGCTTTCGGTATGTAGGACACGGAAATGGAAAATCATAACATGATATGTTCTACTTCACATGAAAACCATAAAAAACTTACAAATTTCTGAGTGTTAAAAAGAAAAAAAAGAAAGATAACTTCATGATAAGGTATATATTTAAACTTTCAGAATCATCTTTCAGAATCAAATTTTAGACTTGTACATCAATACATTAGAAGTTGCATCAGTGGTAGTGACGAAATTTGTACGACATCACAATTTGTCAGTAAACAATTTTTATCCATCATTTGCAACTGTCAGAAAGCACTTTTAAAATAAAAAGTACATATCTGTGCCTTATATATTCTACAGTTCCAGGGACACAACACATGTGAACCTCACAGAAATAGAATACAGAAGAAGAATAAAAATGTTTGCCTATTGCAAAATAAGAATTTCATCAAAATCACTTGGAAAAAGACAAATCTTGACTTCAAAGTATCATCATTTTGATTATATTCTTGAGTTGTTATGTACTGTGGATTCATTTATTTTCGTTGGGTTCAATTTTCGTTGTTTCTACAAATTAGACAGTTTCGTGGACTCATAAATTCGTGGATTTTTGATTCTGTGGGAAAAAAAAAAAAACGTTAGAATTTTCTCTTTTTGCTTCCAGTCGAAATTTTTTCCGTTCACAGGAATTAACACTGATGACAAGAATAAAAGAATGTTTTTTTTCGAGATGGCGTCCTGTGTTTTTATAACGCTGGTTTCTGTTTACAACAGTCTCGCATTAATATCAAACCACAAATCAGTATATATCCTGGCATGTAATCAATCAGTAATTATCAGAAACAATTGTTTTCAGTGGATAAACATTGTGTGCTGATCAGTCGGTGTACCGCAGTCATATGAAAACACCACGCGTATCGATTGGACCATGTGTGTAAACAGGTGTGTAAATCGACAGGATGGTCCGATCAAGCCTAGTGTCCACAGTGTCGCTAACGACTGCGATCCCATCATACTTAGCATCACAATGGGTAATTACCCTTTGTTATGTTTAATAATATATAATAATATATCGTTGACACCAATTTAGCGTATCCATATCGAGCCTCAGACTAACCGACTCCCGACTAATTACGGGGCTTCTGTCATTACCGGTGGACGTTTCCGGTGTCGGCAAAGATTACTTGGTCAAATTCCAAAATTACTTTAGTAAGTAGTTCATATTTCGTTGTGTTTTTAAATTCGTGGATTTGCTCATCCACGAAAACAACGAAAATTGGACCCCCACGAAATAAAATGAATCCACAGTAGATCAACTTTCCAATCTGACAAGGTGTTTGTACTATGGAAAAGAGAACACCCCGGTATTCTGAAAACAGATTTAACTTGACATCCCTTTTTACAGATATACCTAAAATAAAATGAATCCCTTAAAGCTCCAACATTAGCAACTTTTAGTTAAACGGCAAAGTGAAAATATAATCTATTTATATCAATATAGAAAAAGTCAATTTATCTAAGAAATACTCAAGATGATATCAGTACACTGATATTTATTCACTCTTTGCAAACATGCCTCCATATGTTGAATTGAAGTCGTAAAATCTTTAAGACATTTTCACAGGAGGTCTGTATTCAGTATAAAAATGTATACACCTATTCAAACTGGACAGTGAGCCCTCGAATGACTACACTTGTATTACACCTGTATTCTACCTGTGACATGACGTCACAAAAAGCATGTAGCATGTGCAAAACCACATCTTACCTGTGAACACGCCTACTATACCTGTACATTTAAGTATGCAATTTGGCCTCTTGGTTTTTCTCGTGACAGCCTTCTAAACTTTGTATGACATTGGTTTGTATTTTAAGTGGGAACCCAATTTGTATTTTTTCAGATATCCCCACAAAGTTTTTCTTAGAAGATACTACCCAGCTTAAATATGTTTTACTCTTATCTTTGTATAATGAAGAAGTGGAAGTTTTCTCAGAAATGTTCTGAATATCGTAAATTTGCCAAAGGATGCGTATATTGGGGCTTTAATCCATCAGCACCATACTCGTCTCTTAAACACTTATTTCCTTCATCACTATTGATGATATTGGTGGTTTTCATTCAACTTCAGGTTTTGATCAATGAACCAATAAAACAATCAGATAGAAATGTTGTGTAGTTGCATCAGTGGTAGTGACGAAAATTGTTAAAACATCACATTGTGTCAGAGAAAACAACTTTTATCCATCATTTGCAACCAACATTATACATACAGCTAATGTTTATACTGTATGTAGTACCTATGTAGATATATTAACCTGGAACTATAAAAGTCTAGTTTACTGTGATCAAAAACAATACTGATTCTGGTTCTCATTTTTATATCTCTTGGTAGATGTGACATAAGGTAAATATTCTATGTTTGTTTTTTTATCCAAAGTTCAAATGTTTACACATTTTAAGATGTTATATATATTGAATCTTATGTGTAACTAAATCTTATTTACCTGTTCACAAAGGTAAAACATATTGGGACGCTTTAATTAAATCTTATTTACCTGTTCACAAAGGTAAGACATGTAGAGACGCTTTAATTAAATCTTATTTACCTGTTCACAAAGGTAAGACATGTAGAGACGCTTTAATTAAATCTTATTTACCTGTTCACAAAGGTAAGACATGTAGAGACGCCTTAATTAAATCTTGTTTACCTGTTTACGAAGGTAAGACATGTAGAGACGCTTTAATTAAATCTTATTTACCTGTTCACAAAGGTAAGACATGTACCTGTTCACAAAGGTAAGACGCGCTTTAATTAAATCTTATTTACCTGTTCACAAAGGTAAGACATCTTGTACCTGTTTAGACGCTTTAATTAAATCTTATTTACCTGTTCACAAAGGTAAGACATGTAGAGACGCTTTAATTAAATCTTATTTACCTGTTCACAAAGGTAAGACGCTTTAATTAAATCTTATGTAGAGACGCGCTTTAATTAAATCTTATTTACCTGTTCACAAAGGTAAGACATGTAGAGACGCCATAATTAAAACTAGTTTAACTGTTTACGAAGGTAAGACATGTAGAGACGCCTTAATTAAATCGTTTTTACCTGTTTACAAAGGTAAGACATGTAGAGACGCTTTAATTAACAAAGGTACAACATATTGACGCCTTATGTATCTTATTTACCTGTTCACAAAGGTAAGACATGTAGAGACGCTTTAATTAAATCTTATTTACCTGTTCACAAAGGTAAGACATGTAGAGACGCTTTAATTAAATCTTATTTACCTGTTCACAAAGGTAAGACATGTAGAGACGCTTTAATTAAATCTTATTTACCTGTTCACAAAGGTAAGACATGTAGAAACGCTTTAATTAAATCTTATTTACCTGTTCACAAAGGTAAGACATGTAGAAACGCTTTAATTAAATCTTATTTACCTGTTCACAAAGGTAAGACATGTAGTTTAGACGCGCTTTAATTAAATCTTATTTACCTGTTCACAAAGGTAAGACATGTAGAGACGCTTTAATTAAATCTTATTTACCTGTTCACAAAGGTACAACATATTGGGACGCCTTAATTAAATCTTGTTTACCTGTTTACGAAGGTAAGACATGTAGAGACGCTTTAATTAAATCTTATTTACCTGTTCACAAAGGTAAGACATGTAGAGACGCTTTAATTAAATCTTATTTACCTGTTCACAAAGGTACAACATATTGGGACGCCTTAACTAAATCTTATTTACCTGTTCACAAAGGTAAGTTATGTTGGTTAAGTCTTCTTCAGAGATTTCTGTACCCATGGAGATTTCAGCAGCTTGTTTCAGTTCTTGTTCCACCTCCTCAGGTAGAATATCGGAAAAGTCAATGTTTACTGCATTTGTCCTGTACCCTGGAAAGTTCAGTTATTAACATCAAAGCATTTGTCACACAAATTTGTCTAATGAAATGCATTTCATTATTTTTCACTTGTGTGTGTCAAAGAAAGATGGGAAGCTAGAAATTCACTACCAGACAATGAGACAGCATAAAAACGAAAAGACAAATATTCTAAATCATTGCAACCGGGCAGCAGGTCAATTTTACTACCAGGGATGTTCTAGAATTAGAATAATTTTTTCTATTATGGAGAACTCTTCACGATAGTTTAAAATTTTTGGTAAAAAAGTATTTAAAATGTGAAGACTAAATCACAATATTTCACACTCATTTGTTGGAATATAAAGAAAAATAGATCTTACCCATTAACTTGACAGTTTTAGCATAGGCTAAATTGTCTTGCACAATTTTGCCAAGTTCTGGAAAATGCCAGCCAAACCACTCTCGTGTCCTCATGATGTAGTTGTTTAACTCTTTGTCAAGGTCATCAAGTAGAGCTGTAATAGGGTTAAATGATAACAAACACCTTGTCTGGGAGAAGGTGGTTTGGTTTATATAGCTTCCTAACAACAGTCAGGGTACAAGGTGAGTGTATGTGTTGGATGTGTGTATTGTCTATAAAAGTTCATTTCCAAATTCTGAATGTAAATTTCTTTTAGCCTTAGTCAATTCCACTCTAAGTTAATCAATTCCAGATTTGACCATTAAGAAATGAAACTCAAGCAAAAGTACACTGATCATGAATGGTTGTAGTCCTATTTAACAGTTGCCATAATACTTACATATTGCTTGTACAATCATTGTGTCTACTTTGTCTGGACTGAATTTCAACTTGTAACGGGACAAACTGAAATATTAAATAAAATTATTCATCAAAACATAAATCTTGTAACTAGTCACAAATCAAAAAGGAAAATTGATTAAAGTGTCTAACCATGTGTGTAATTATGCAACTGATCACTGCTTTGAAAGTGTATCTGTTTAATAAGCTTTATTTAAATAACTTGCCTATGAGCCAGCCCGAGAGCCATAGCTGCCATTTCCTTCTCTGGGAGACCAGTTATCAAACTGTTCATTTGTGAGCGGATTCCTCTCATGAGTTCACTGACAGAAGTGTTACACACACAATTTACATCAAACTTGTCCTGTAATTGATAAAACACCTCTTATTGATATACTGTAGGATACTTTAAACATGTACTTAATGATAACCGAGTAAAAAATCTATGCCACTGACAAACCTTTTATCACACACCTATCTTTTTTCTTTTCGTCTATGTTAATTTTTCTTTCATTTTCAATTGATAGATTTTAAACTTTGGTATATGTGTGCTTTATTTACATCTGTATCTTTTACTTTTGTTTCTTCAAATCTTTATCAGTGTTTTGGTTGAATTTCTGGGTACAAACCAAACGAGGTTTAATGTTAACTTAAATATACAATAGTATGATTTGATTTCAGCAGGGAAAGATAATTTACATACAAAAGATATACCACACACTGATCACATGACAATAATGAGTTATAATTCTTTATACTTTTTGAATCTGTAATGGGAAAATGCATTTGAAATAACTGCAGTATCCATTTAATGTCCTAGTTTCTGACCTTGATAACATTTCCTAGCTTGGCATCTGCTACGGCAAGTTCTTGGGAGGGTTCTACTAAAACCTTCTTTAGGAGCTTCTTGAGTGATTTATTCATCTTTCCCTCAATAGAGGCTGTGGCAGCTGTGGAGAGAGAAAAAAGGAATCATTATAAGGTCCAAGTTTGGTTTCCCAGGTGTATGTGTAAAATTGAAGAAATATTGTTTAAACTCAGGGCTCTCACACCCCATTTTGGGACTGGGGCCCCGAGGCCCAAGGCCCTTAGAATTGGGGAAAATAATGGTGTTTTCCTTAGAATTGGGAAAACTTGGGGTCTAAATTGGGAAAAAAATTTTATTTTGCATTGGGAATGGGGCCGAATACTGGCTCCAAATCTGGCAGATTGAGAGCCCTGAAACTACATAGGTTTATTACTTGCACATGGATACATGTTTCTGAAGTCTTTCAGATATGACAGATATATATGTATTTCCCTATTTAAAAATTCTATACTGAATTGAGTTTCAGCTGTTTCTACAAACAATGAAGTCAGGATAATCACAACTTGCAATAAGTTCTTGCCTAATAAGTCAACTTACCATGTGTTGCTGCTCAGTAATATTACCAACAAATGCTATCATTCATTATAGTTCCATAATGTGTTTGTCCTCGTGACAGACGTATGTGTAATGTATGCTTAACATGATATTTTAATCTGCTTGTTCCAGCCAACTCGGCTGTAAGAATAAGTTAGGTGATGCTGACAATGTTGTGAACAAGCTGTTGCAGTGTTGAATGTCAGCTTCAGCTCTAGCCTCCTCAGTGATTTGAGAAAGATTACAACAAATAACCAAAGACTCTATTACCATGGATAATTAGTGAACCACTATATATAAGACAGGTACAGGTCGCTGTGATACAGGGGTATGTGAGAAACTTTAGAGACCAAGGTTAACACTGCTAAAGCCCTCAAAGCACATTTCACATCTTATAAATATAACTGTTTCCTTGGTAACCGTAATCTCTGAAAATATCATATACTTTCTAATAGAGATACCTGTTTTATAAGAATTATTACAATGCATTTAGTTTTATGCTTAAAATGAACATTTGTATCAACTGGTCTGCTATACAGGCATGTACAACATGATTTATATTCACACCTTACAAAAGCTTCAACACAATTTTACAATGTTGTTGTTCATTACATCACAATACCTACCAGCAAGGGCTTCTGTGGTATCTTTAAACTTCTTGAAATGTTGCAATTTCAACCTGGCAAAAAAGGAAGACGTCATTTAGCAAATAAAATTCAAGTAAACCTTAATATCTACCATGTCACTGATTTCTATTAGATAAATGATGAAATATTGCATGAATAAAATTGACATGTTTGTTTTAAAATTCAGGTCAATACAACTAAACAGGAAAATCAAACTTTCATTTGAACATCCTACTGCAGTTTCTGTATCAATCCATTCCCAGGTTTTAATACTCACATTTTGCTGGCTCCTTCGGCTGTGGTAAATTCTTCATAGAGCTTGTCAGTCTTCTTCAATTTTTTTTCATCAAGCAGCTAAAAAAACCAAACAAATTAAAACAATGAGTGCAGTTAGGATGCTAAAACATACAACAACATATATGCTGATATGAATTTCCAAAGAGTTTCATATAAAGATCATGATCGCTGTCTAGACCTCTGAAACTTGTGACAACAAATCTAAGAAAATCAAAACATTAAGGTTGTGTCAACATGTCAGTATTTTTGTAATTTAAGGTTGCCTTTCGATGACTACACAATCACCTTCATCAGACAAATGACCAGCATGGAGTGTACTAGCACTGACGTATGTAGTGTTTGAAATGGTACGGAATCTAGCAACTTCTTCATATGCACTATAAACCTATGTACAGTAAGGTCAAAAATAGTGTGACAAGATGGTAAACAGATTGTAGGCTAAAACATTACACCAGATGGTAACAATGTTCTGTAGTCAGTTTGGCTATGCTTTGTTTAACACTTAGTCATAGATGTGCACTCCATACTGTCATTTGTCTGATGAAGTTGACCGTGTAGTCATCAAAACGTCACATTTTAATCATCTACTGGTTGTGTTATAAGATGAAGGTGACCGTGTAGTCATGGAAACATCACACTCTAATCTTCTACTGGTTGTGTTGTAAGATGAAGGTGACCGCATAGTCATCGAAACGTCACACTAGCCTTCTATTGACCATGTAATAAGAACTTCTATTCTAATGTCATTTCTAACCTGAAGAAAACATTTAAAAAGAAAAACTAATTTGAATGAAGATTTCTCATGCCATTGGTATGAACTTGTCTCTGATTAGCCAGTCAAACTTAAAGAATTAATAACAAGTGATGTTGTAATTATATCGATTTAAATCACTGTCCTAAAATGAGTCTTCATGAAGATTTTCTATCATCAGCCTATTCAGCAACAATGTCAGCAATGTGAAGCTATTCATGCTCATGGATTCAGTTACTACATGTCTACCGGCAACTTCACAGCAAGATGGATGTTATATCAAAATAAGTAGAAGATGTAAAGCTGTCAATTTGGAATATCAAGACCAGTTGTGTCACGATTTATCATTCACTAAATATTTGTGTGATTAATTAATACAGCATTGATTGACCCGTGGCAGTATATATAATTGTATATATCTAAATTTAATCTGGTTAAGCAAATTAATCTTAAATGACCGAGAGTGGATTCTGCAAGTACAAAGCAGAATCTATTTTCTTGAATATATTTTGGTCAGTTCAGGAATGCATGGCATGTTTTAGATTTAAGGAGCAGGTTGCACTGCTTTGAAGATGCCACAGTAACCATGATCCCTAAATGCAGCAACAGTTACTATGTATGCAACAATTAAGTAAGAGCTCCAAACCATTTTTATCCCCGAGACATTGTGTCAAGTTCCACAGCTGGCCTCAATCACAGTGGCTTGGGATTTTGAGTAATGTATGACATATCGTTCAATAATCACAAAACTGTAAATCTAGTAATTATTCACTTTCTGAAACCTTATGAAAATTTGGTGAATCGATCACAAGATTTCAGAGTGTATATACATATTGAGTTTATAGTGTTGAGGTTATATATTATAACTGATGTCATGTATAACTCAAATACCGAAACTGAGCCCCTTGTATATGTGGTGTCAATGGAGGAAAGTGCCGTCTCCCCATCGATGTCTAACATCCAAATCAACACTTGTTTCCTTAAGTAGCTACAGTTAAGCTCGTAATGGGCCAAATAAAGGCTCATTCAAGTTCATTTACACAGAATTATGCTTCATTGGCCGATCTAACCGATTGTTACTTTTGATGTACTGAACACTGCGATTTATAACCGGTATTTCGCTACTTAAACGAGCAATTAACACTAACGAGAATTTATATTTGTGTGTGAATTACAGCCAACACAAGTTAAGTATACGCATTGATACACATGATAATTTCTGTGTAAAACTATATTATCGTGCAAGTCACACGGAGGGTTTGGCCACGAGGTCCCTCATTTAAAAACCACGTGGTTGAATAAACGAGTTCAAATCGTCCATTAAATAAATGTCTGGGCATGGTGCAGCTTGACATCGATGCAAATGTTAATGAACTAACTAATCTTTACCTTGAATATGGCGTATCCAGCCGCGGTTTCAAATAAAACCAACATTTTTGATTCTTTACTCGCAGCTGATTGTAAACAGGAAAAGCCACGAGGATGGTTTTCGGCGTGTGAGCATGCGCAGTATATATTACGAATCTTTGTGATCAAAATTATAAGAAACGAAAATACACTTTAATGTTGTCCGAAGCGTTAGGTTTTAGAATTAAATCCTGTCTGCTATCAAAAAGTTCATTCGACTAAAGGTTGAAAATACACTTGCCTTATAACGGGTAATACGTGATTTGATGATTGACGAAAAGCTTCGAGAGTGTATAAAGGGACATAACTCGTATCAGACCCTGCTCGTATACACAACACTCCACCACTTTTAGGAGCCACTAATCCAGACTCGACCCGTTCTTCTTACGGTCGGTCGTATTGGTGGTATTGGGCGGGGTTATGTGCACAACTTCAAAATTTTTGAGATAATTAAGCTTTCAAAAGGTTAAGATTTCAGATTATAAGCCTAGTAATTTTACGTGTGCTCCGATAGACCTGACGAATCTTCCTATAACAAACCAGTGTAAGATTTGAATGTGAGACATATGACCAGTGTTAAGCAAACGTCTTGGATCGTGTTATAAGCCCGATTATTCTATTGACATTACCAACTCGAAGGAAATTTTCCGAAATATCCATGCTTCCATGACTTCAATTTACGGTACTGTAGTAAAGAATTGATAAAGTACTTGTCGGACAAATCTATTGTAGTAAAGAATTGATAAAGTACTTGTCGGACACATCTACTGTAGTAAAGAATTGATAAAGTACTTGTCGGATACATCTACCGTACCGTAGTAAAGAATTGATAAAGTACTTGTCTGATACATCTACCGTACTGTAGTAAAGAATTGATAAAGTACTTGTCAGATACATCTACCGTACTGTAGTAAAGAATTGATAAAGTACTTGTCGGATACATTTACCGTACTGTAGTAAAGAATTGATAAAGTACTTGTCTGATACATCTACCGTACTGTAGTAAAGAATTGATAAAGTACTTGTCGGATACATTTACCGTACTGTAGTAAAGAATTGATAAAGTACTTGTCAGATACATCTACTGTAGTAAAGAATTGATAAAGTACTTGTCGGATACACCTACCGTACTGTAGTAAAGAATTGATAAAGTACTTGTCGGATACATTTACCGTACTGTAGTAAAGAATTGATAAAGTACATGTCGGATACACCTACCGTACTGTAGTAAAGAATTGATAAAGTACTTGTCGGATACATCTACTGTAGTAAAGAATGGATAAAGTACTTGTCAGATACATCTACCGTACTGTAGTAAAGAATTGATAAAGTACTTGTCTGATACATCTACCGTACTGTAGTAAAGAATGGATAAAGTACTTGTCTGATACATCTACCGTACTGTAGTAAAGAATTGATAAAGTACTTGTCGGATACATCTACCGTACTGTAGTAAAGAATTGATAAAGTACTTGTCTGATACATCTACCGTACTGTAGTAAAGAATGGATAAAGTACTTGTCTGATACATCTACCGTACTGTAGTAAAGAATGGATAAAGTACTTGTCTGATACACCTACCGTACTGTAGTAAAGAATTGATAAAGTACTTGTCGGATACATCTACCGTACTGTAGTAAAGAATTGATAAAGTACTTGTCGGATACATCTACCGTACTGTAGTAAAGAATTGATAAAGTACTTGTCTGATACATCTACCGTACTGTAGTAAAGAATTGATAAAGTACTTGTCGGATACACCTACCGTACTGTAGTAAAGAATGGATAAAGTACTTGTCTGATACACCTACCGTACTGAATTGATAAAGAATGTCTGATAAAGTACTATACATCTACCGTACTGTAGTAAAGAATTGATAAAGTACTTGTCTGAGATACATCTACCGTACTGTAGTAAAGAATTGATAAAGTACATGTCGGATACATCTACCGTACTGTAGTAAAGAATTGATAAAGTACTTGTCTGATACACCTACCGTACTGTAGTAAAGAATTGATAAAGTACTTGTCGGATACATCTACCGTACTGTAGTAAAGAATTGATAAAGTACTTGTCTGATACATCTACCGTACTGTAGTAAAGAATTGATAAAGTACATGTCGGATACATCTACCGTACTGTAGTAAAGAATTGATAAAGTACTTGTCGGATACATCTACCGTACTGTAGTAAAGAATTGATAAAGTACTTGTCGGATACATCTACCGTACTGTAGTAAAGAATTGATAAAGTACTTGTCGGATACATCTACCGTACTGTAGTAAAGAATTGATAAAGTACATGTCGGATACATCTACCGTACTGTAGTAAAGAATTGATAAAGTACTTGTCTGATACACCTACCGTACTGTAGTAAAGAATTGATAAAGTACTTGTTGGATAACTAACTGGTATATCTATATACGTTCTTGTCAGTCCTGGTATAAAAATACCACTTGAGTTACCTGTGAGATATACAAACTATTGTTCGCTGTATCATTGTAGGAGGGGGAGGGGCATGGCAATGAAGTCACGTGTCAAAAATTCAAAGGAATTTGACCAACAAGATGATAAAAACCAAAGCATTGGCGTCACGTGAAAATGAAAAATAAAGATAAACCAAACTATAAGAATACCAATTGGCTGAGAAAACAGAAAGACTTCAATAGTTCTTAATTACAGGTAAGTCTATAGTGCAATTCAGAAAAGTTTGTCTCCCAGTGAATGTGATTTTTTACATTCAGCATTATACTACTGAAGTAAATACCTGTACTCCATGTAATCATTTTATTTTCTCACATAATACGTTTAAATCATATAATCATATTTTTGTATATGATGTCATGATGGTTCTCTTACAATTTTCGACACGTTTTTTCCACGTAAAACTTTTAATTCTATAACATAACACTTTTAAATCTAAGATTTATTTTGCTCAATTACAATAAATGACATTACACTATGACAAGGCTTCGATATCATTCAACCAAAGTCAGCTCTTTTTGATCAGATAAGGTCGCTTATTTGTGAAATTGTGACAGAACAGCACCTGAGTCTCCCTCTCCGTGTCAGTGACAGAACAGCACCCGAGTCTCCCTCTCCGTGTCAGTGACAGGACAGCACCCACGTCTCCCTCTCCGTGTCAGTTACAGGACAGCGCCCAAGTGTCTCTTCCGCCCAGTTACAGGACAACGTCCAAGTGTCTCTCTTCCGCCCAGTTACTGGAATGGGCCAGAACAGCGCAAAGTCCCCCTCTCCATGTCAGTGACAGGACAGCACCCAAGTCTCCCTCTCCGTGTGAGTTACAGGACAGCGCCCAAGTGTCTCTTCCGCCCAGTTACAGGACAACGTCCAAGTGTCTCTCTTCCGCCCAGTTACTGGACTGGGCCAGAACAGCGCAAAGTCCCCCTCTCTATGTCAGTGACAGGACAGCACCCAAGTCTCCCTCTCCATGTGAGTTACAGGACAGCGCACAAGTCACTCTCTAAGTCAGTTACAGGACAGCGCCCAAGTCTCCCTCTCCGTGTCAGTTACAGGACAACATCCAAGTGTCTCTCTTCCGCCCAGTTACTGGACTGGGCCAGAACAGCGTAAAGTCCCCCTCTCCTGGTTAGTTACAGGACAGCTACCAAGTCTCCCTCTCCTGGTCAGTTACAGAGCAGCGCCACAATCAGCGCCAAAGTTTCCATGACAGATGTTTTAGTGGCATTGTCCTAGTCTGCGAGATGTTTGTTTTGTTACAACCATGTCGACTAATCTTTCATATTGCACAAGCCTTACCAACAATAACCCCGCCCCCTGTTACAGCAGATACCGTCCTAGTTGTACAGTCACTTCTTTAGTACCACGACATGTACATCCATGTATCGTAGCGACTGTCCGAATATCGCTGGACATCCTCGATGCTGCAGGGGTTACAATCACTTTCGTAACCACTGGAGTATCCTGGATGATCGATGGTATAATGCTCCAGACCGCGGAACAATAACTGCAATGTAGTGGATAAATATACTGAAAGGATAAAGAAACACAGGGTAATATTTATTCCGATATTTTGAAAACGCATTCTCCAAATAAAGTGAAACTTTGTGGATTGAGTAATTAGGTCATATTACACCTTGTCATGTATCGAAAATTTAGTCACGATACAGTGCGCAGCTCTGGTAAATGGAGGAAGGAAAAAACAAGAATCTCGTGCACCGTGTTGTTCTGGTCTCATGCAGCGTTGGTCAAGTCACTCTTCGTTAGTCTTTATACAGACCAACTGCATCCTTAAAATTAATTGAGAATTTGATTCGTTTTAAGAATGGCACGACTCACAGAAGTTCAGAGGGGTCAGGCCATTCAGAAGCTGAGGCAAGGACAGCTGCAAAATCAGAATGCTAGGCACCGTTTGGTGTTAATGTTTCCACCATAGAACGTCTTGTAAGACGTCTTTGGGAAACTGGGCGATTGGCCGATCGACCTAGGTCAGGACGTCCGCGCGTAACGTCACGACGTCAGGATCGCTATATCGTCGTCTTTTATGTGCGTAATCGGCGCCTTACTGCCGTTGAGATTGCACTTAATGTTCGTGGAAATCATGGGCGTCCTATAAGTTCAAAAACTGTAAGGAATCGATTACGAGAAGTTGGTGTAAGAGCACGTCGCCCCTACGTAGGTCCACACCTTACCCCTGCTCGTCGTCAGCGTCGTATGGCCTTGGTCGCTGCACATGCTCCACGACGGTACGGACGAGTCTCGATTCTCTTTTTATCGATCTGACGTCGTCAACGTGTCTACCGACGTCGTGGCGAACGTTTTACGGACGCTTGCGTTGTAGAGATTGATAGGTTTGAGGACGGTTCAGTAATGGTGTGGGGAGGAATCTCACACGGGTTGAAATCACAATTGGTTGTTATTGATGGCAATTTAACAGCAGCTAAGTATAGAGATGAGATCCTCCGACCCCATGTTATCCCTTTCTTACAGCAGCATAATCTAACCCTCCAGCTAGGCCCCACAACAACAACATTCAACCACTAGATTGGCCGCCATATAGTCCTGATTTGTCCCCGATCGAGCATCTTTGGGACCAGTTGGATAGACAGGTTCGAAAGCGCCAGCCACCCCCTGCTACTCGAGAGCAGTTGACCAGAGCTCTGATTGTAGAGTGGGACAACATCCCCATAAGACGGATTAACGCTCTCATGAACTCTATGACCAGAAGAATAAGGGCCGTGACCACAGCAAACGGCGGACACACAATATATTGATGACTCAGTTCAATTTCAATTTGAACTTTAATTTATCTGTAAGTATACAAAATTTCGTTTTAAATGAAGCCCGATATCATACTTAATTTCTGGTTTTAAGTTCACCCTGCGTTTCTTTATCCATTTAGTATAGGAAGTATACTTGACCATCCTTCAGCCACACCATTACCGATAGTGTGTTGAAGCAGTCTATCTATTAACTCGTTTTGATTCTGTACTATCAACACAAACATGGTAAACGATATACCCGTGTATTACTTGACGCTGTTCTAAAATTATCTGGTATATCCCATTAGGATATTCCTCATTCGCCTTCTAGACTTCAAAAATTAGGCCCTCAGCGTCACTGACGAGTTCTAGAAACAGCTGTATGATGCAGTTTAATTCATTGTTTGGTTATTCTGTATCTAACTCTAAATCATTAAAGGCGCTATTCACTTGTGTGTCTTTTGTACCGTCTTTGTAAATGTTGTTTTTGTTTCGCAGACTCGCATAAATCCGCTCACACAACTCTTTAATAACATGCATACGTGAATTGATAACACGACCACGCACAATTTAATTTTTCAACAGTTCCTTTATTATTAGATTTGACATCTGTAAGTTAATTTACGTAAATAAACAATTTATCTGAATTATCACGAATTTCAGTTTCTTTACTTAGATTTTTATCATACACAGAAAGATGCAATGCGATTATATATTAACACAAAAGAGATTCATATACATATCTACAAATATACATAGTATACATTAATTAGTATGTGCACTTATATTGATTTAGGAACCATCATATCGCTAGCTGATGCTATGACTGGGCCACTGCAATGAAAACGAAGCCAGTCGATGTAGGAGTGTTATTTTGATCTTAGACAATTTAAACACCAACTATGAAAATATATGATATACATTAAACAAGTTCTGAAAAAGTGTACATTTTAAGTAAAATGCAAGTACATTTGGCCTGCGCGATACCAGAAAATTTTAAAAATTAAAAATGAAAATGATGAATATTTGTGTGAAATGAAAAGAAATAGCAAAAAAAAAAAAAAAAAAAAAAAATTGCGATTACACACATGGTATACTAAAATGTTCGTGGGTGCTTTTTTTCTAAGTGGTTCAAGCCTAATACATCTTTAATAGGGTAAACATATTCGTGGATGTCACATCATTATATACTGTAAAATCACATATTATCGTGGTGCTCATATTTCGTGGTTTTCCGAAAATGCATTTGCGCATTCATTTGATTTCGTGAATAAATCAGACTCGCAAATTCAACAAGAATCATAATTCATGTCAACATATAAAAATAATAAAAGTTCCCTCGAAAATACCGAAAATAAATACCCCACGAAAATTGATGATTTTACAGTGCTCAATTTCTTAAACTGAAGTCTGATTCAATGCATTTTATTTACGTGATTTGTCGAAAGCCACGAAAACAACGAAACTTTTCATATACAACGAATATCTTATATGGCACACCACATCATTCTTTACTATAAACGGAACACATAGGAACCAAAGTAATAACTGAAACGTAGCACACGTCCGATGTGTTCCATATCTAATTCAACATAAAATAAAGGATGTTAAATGTATAGAAGATATACAAAGACATTTCACAAACGTTTTGCCAGGAGAAAGAGGTATCATATGGAGAGCGCTTAAAAATATAAATTTTCTAACCTCGGCATACCGGGCTTTGAAAGGCGACTTCATGAATGCTTTAAACAAATTAACAGTCAACGTGACAGAAGCGTTTAACAGTTCGAGCTTGATACATCAGCTAACACAAGATAATATACATAAAAAATCAGGTAAAACATTGCGTATGATATATTCGGAAATACTGGTTTCGCGTTAGGGTTGTCGAAATTTCTAACAGACTCCCCGGATATGTTACTATATTGTCAGAGACTGGGGACTTAAAACGTGAGGATGAAACACCCAGCAAACTAACAGTCTTTACATATATCCCAAGCTTACCAGAGATAAGATAGATGTATGTTCTATAATTAAACTTGACGAAACATTCCCAGTGTTACTGGAGACGTACAGAGCTTATGTTACTGGAGACGTACAGAACTTATGTTACTGGAGACGTACAGGAGACGTACAGAGCTTATGTTACTGGAGACGTACAGAGCTTATAGATATATGTCTGTTTTACGAGATATAGAGGTAATTTTGACACCAAAGTAACAAAGGAAAAAACACAGATATGATTAATGATTACAAACTATACACGTCATGTCTCGGTGTCGCAGGAGAGGCACTACGTGTTTTTCTCTGAAGTTTGATTTTATGAACAAGTATTGTGAAAAAAAATTACTATTCTGGTTGTCATTGACAACGACACCAATTAACATTCGGACAGGTGGACATACTAAACAAAAACATAAATTGTATCATTAATTCCTTCTTTAGTTCGCTCTGCCCCTTTCTCTTCTGATTAAACAATTTTTATGACTCAGTTGTTTTTAAATTAATCTACCTCAATTTTAAGAATTAAAAAAAGACTTCATCTTATTACAGTTTCTGCTTAACTTGATGTATACTGGTCAATCCCGCTTGATTTTTTTTACCGACTTGAAGTGAGGTAAATATAGATAAACATGTACGATAATACCTCATTACAATTCAAATAAACAATAAACATTGAAAAAAAAAAACAAACAAAAATGAACACGGTTTTGATTGTGCGCAATAGGATTTGTCATAATGGAAATAAATACTACTCTGAATAACTGTACCAACACACTGGTTATATAGTATGATAGTTACCACGTGACATTCTGCTGATAACTTTATCTATAGACTCTTACAAAAATAATCTTCCGGATAAATGTCTCTAGGTTAATCACCCAGTTTTATACTCTTTATAGATCAGGAAGGGAAAACTCTTTAAAATCCAGTGCGTACCTGTAGGAATAAAAATAAGTTAGATCACTTAAAAAGTTTAAGAAGAATTTATTTCCTTGCTAACACAGGTATGAATCAGGTTTTCAAATGATAACCGACCAACTGGGTCGTTAACGAGAACCCGTATGTAAAGCGTACTCCGAATCACAACTGGTCAGCGTGTATTTTTCTCTCGTGGAAAAAACATCCAGTTAGTTTTTTAGTATCTTCAGGTATTATCATTGCTTCATGTTTTTAAAATTTTCATTAAATCTGACAGTTTTCTATAAAAATTTAAACGAAATTTATCTTCATTCTTGACATTTATTGATAAATTTTGTGTTTATTGAAAAATACCATAGTAATCCACTTTAAATTAACTTCTATTCTCATCACCTGTTCATAAGGAATGTAATAGATTGATGAATAATAGAATTCGTTTGAATACATGTAATTAAAGGGAGGTAATGCGTTATGTCTACTTACGTCGCTGTCATTACCAGACTTTCTAAGCTGGGCACGTTTGATGTTATACTGTAAATAAATCACGCAAAAATCAACACTATTGTAGACAGGAGAAAACATAGGGAACTGTATAAAACATGTTTATCACATTACGATGTACATTTATTCGACCGAGAAATGTTAATACAAGTCATGTATACAACGTTATGAATCACTGTAGCGTTTCACAGGGAAACATATCAGGTTCATGCATCATTTGATTTTTCTTTATCGACCATTGTTACTACTCACACATTTTTGTGTTGTTTTGTTGATTTTTATCATGTTTACATATAGGAAATTTATAAAATGTAGTGAATTGTGGGATTGGTGTATCTCCCCATCTGAATTTTGACATTTTGTTAGTAAGTTTGAATTAAAGGCCCTTAGCATCACCGGCTGTTCCCGAATGGACGGGATGACTGTCTGATGCAGTATAATGTATCATTTGACTCTGTTGTATCTACTCTAGATTTGTACCATTGCCGTTCACTGCCGTGTCTTTTGTACAATCTTCTGGTCTTACCTGGTGGTTCATATCATCAAAACGATTGTTTAATTTAGCGTAAACATCAGCGCTGTCATCCGGATTCCAATTTCTGTTATGTGACCCATTTACAGAACGTGATCCGTTTGCGCGTGAACCATTTGGAGCACCAGTTCGGTAGTGAAGGTCACTCTCTGCTTCTATGTAGTCCCTGTAATCATACGCCTTATTTTCATACCCCTAAAAGAGAAACACACGAAAATTATTATAGAAATAGAATGAAGAATAGGCCGACTAGTTAGTCTCAACTCACAGCCGTTTTAAATATACATTATTTGAGGGTTTTGTACGGCCACCAAGATAATCTCTGCAATATAGTCTATATCTCTGTGCCATATGAAGCTGCACGTGTTTGATGCTCGTTAGTATACATTGCTATAATTAGAGAACGTGACATTACTTACTTGGATTGACCAATGTTTTAATAGCAGAAGACACTTACTTTTCCGGAACACATGGTCTTATTCTCTTTGTACGTTTCAGGAGTCGCCATGTAAATCTTTGTTTTGTCCATATATTGCCTTCGTTTTATCGATCTTTTTGTTTGAATGAAAATCCGGTTTACATGTCGGTATTTTCTTTGTAGATTTTCAATACGTATATTGTGATAAAGTCAATGTACATATATTATATTTACAGTTTCATGTTTTCCGTCTCCTTTTTCACCAAACAATGATGGACACATACCACTAGTTTAGATAGTAATATAGTAATCAAGAAGCTGTGTATTATCACCTGTGCGTTTCTGGCATTTCCTCTATCCTCAGCTGGTCTTAATCCCTGATAATGTCTTTCAGTCGACCTGTTCTCTTGAAGGTCCATGTAGTGTAAGTCATCACCATTTAAACTGTCAATGACGATATGAATACCAATATCAGCTAATAAATGCGCTATGACGTTTCCTTATCTGACAAATCTTTCTGAACCATGGGACTACACAAGTTTCGTTTCTTGACATTTTTAATGGAATTGACGTGTACATGTAGGATACAACAAAGTTTCTTTTATTTGCCTGCGGGACAACTGTTTTCATTTCATCTAAGAATTTTCAATCAACAGAGTTTTCTTCCTTCCCATATGTGTTACAGGCAACACTTTTTCAACAAAATGGAAAAGCAGTTTCAACACTAACACACGATTCTTTAAAGAACGTCCTGAAATACTTTTTTACACTAAGTTTCGCAGTGGTTAAGTGAATGAAACAACTTTACAGTACTGATTCATAACATACATATTACAATCAAAACCCCTCGCTGGTTTCCATCCAGACAAACTAGTTTAAGCTAGTTTATATTGTTTTAAAATTAAGCTATATTTCATTTATATACATTGTGATTCATTGTTAAGCACATAATATATATGATCCAATTATTATGTTTGCTTGATGATTCATATGTAAGAAAGTTTTTCTTTTCTTTTTAAATTTCATGTTCTTACTATTTATTGTAGCCGTTGCTTTGACGTTTTTTCCTTATACAAGTGATGATGATGATGACAACGAGGATGACAATGATTGCTGCTGCACTACCGCCGGCAATAGCAAGGATCATCTGCCATGTCATCTCCTTCGTACCACACTTCTCACCCGTATATTGATAGAACTGATCAGTGCGACATCTGAAACGGAAACGTATTTATTTACACTTCATGTACATATTACCAGCGCATTTATTTTAATTTGTTTTCTTAAAGCTACTGACCATGATCGAAAATTGTAATTGACGGCGTTACAGAAATAGAAGACTATTAATTTTCCAATTTAAGGCTTTGAAAAAGACAAAAAAAAAAAAAAAAAAAAAATTCACATCAACCTCAAGCACACAAAATTTATCCCTCATTTATAATGCCACAAAACAACCATTGGAAAGGGGCGATTACTCCATATTTTATTCAAATGTTAAACGGTTTAACAATGGCAAGGGGATAATTCCGTAATGTCTTTCAATATTTAAAAGGACAATAATTACAAGTACCCGTAAATATTACTTTCTGACTGAATTATTACTAAACTTGATGAACATTTTCGCTTAAGTATTATTATATATGTGATATGGCTTCTTTATCATAAAAAAGTAACCCTTTATCATAAGAGTCACAAAATAAGTCAAAACAACAGGAGTTGGAGAGTGGGACGGGGTAAGTCCTGATCAACATTTCTCCATATTATGTAACTTATAGGTAGTAGACATATCTGGTTTACATATTTTGTCAATGCAAGTTTGTTTTAAAAATAAAAATGAAAAAATATCTACAGCAGCTCTCACTGTTTTTTGTTAAGGCAGCTTATTTTAACAAGGCATCAGTCAAAACTGGGGTAAAAACTGTTCCACTACAGGAATATGGAAACAATAGCATACAGGTTGTAGGTAGAAATACCATAATACCACAATAAAGAGGCACGCCTTTTAAAAGGATATAACTGATAACAATACTCATTATATATAAAAACATATAAATCTGAACGGGTAGTAATGCTATTTATATATACATTCAGAAATGTTCTGAAATACTGTGTATTTACCTGGAATACCTTAAGTACTTCTGTTGATTACTGAAGCAGTATAAAAACTGAGATTCACATGAAAAACGTTGAGACAAGATCTCAGAGAATGGAGTGAAACTATGTGTTGTTGAATAGTTCATAGCAATGTATACTAAGTCACCCATAACAAATATAATGTTATTGAAAGGAGAACCGATTTGATATCGAGAACAATATTTAAACGCCAGTGATTGATTTAACAGGAATATCGCTATCTAGAAATGGTAACATTAGTGATACTGAAAACATCTCGCGTCTTTTTGCAGCAAAGGTTATACATCATAGTGAGAAAAAACTTTGTATTCTGTGTTATAAATTGTAAATCGATGTTTCCATTTAAAACTCTGGTGCACAAACAATAGTTATTCGATAATTAGATAATATTAGAAAAATGAAATTATCTTGATATAAGGTTTCTTGGTATATAAAAGGTAACGTAAAATAAAATTAGTTCATTCTCAGTGTTTGGGGCCATAATTATGAACCAATTGAACATTCTCGACATCTTTCGTTCAATTTTAGTAACAGGTAAGCAGAGAAGCAGAGAAAACATTTACCTGCATTTTTGTATATACTCAGAGGTATTATATCCTACTTCCACGACGCAATTGCCATGGTCGCCACAGTCGAATTCAAAAACGTTTTCACACATGAAGTAGCAGAAATCCTGGTCTGATGGTGCACAATTATATCCTAATGGACAGTAGTTATCAGCTTCACAGATATTTGACGTTAATGTAGAAACTTATGAAAACAGAAACAAAAAAATAATGTGAATATGGTATTAAAACATGTTACAAGAAAATCACAATCGATAAATCATTACCGGGAGAATAAGACCAGGTGTTCATAAATTGTGACAACCTTCTGCTTCATCGACATCATTTTTCTTGTTGTTAAAGACCATGTGCAGACAAATGGTGCCATATATTTAAGATCGATCGGGGAATCGAACCCAGTACGCCTATATTAAAAGGGAAAATATTAATTTACAAGGATAATTGTTTTCAGGTCATTCAACATGTTTTTATTGTTTTGTTTAAGGTACCTCTCTGGATGACGCCATCCACGTCTACAGAAGAAATCAAAATCAGGTTAGAAGAGCTCAATACTTGAAGCGACTCCTCTATAGATGAGTTAACGGATCCGACAGCATTTCCGGCAATTATCGTAGTGACTTCATACTCTTTTTTATTGGCATCTCTGAAGCATACAATACATATCAATTAATATCAATTTAATTACTATATGGGGTTTTAACCGACATTATCAGAGGTATTTCAAATAAATTTTCGCCGGCTAGTTATACAATACCATTGTCATACTTTTGATTGATATTGCTTAATGAAGAGAGTATTTAGTCATCGATCACAATTTTACTGTAGATGAATATCCAACGACAATTGGACATAATTAAAAAAAATCCTCTTAGAGAAAACACATTAACAATTAGATAGTAACTATATACAAACGTATCACCAAATGTAGCTTTATTTTCAACAAACCTTTTCCGTCGCGAACTTGTGATATTAGCGCAACTGGAGTGGATAAAAGAGAGAAACCAAAACAAGCAATAAATTAAATTGGCTTTTTTGAAAATAAGTACATATAAATTCATTTGTATGATCTGCTAGTTAATTAAAGTACTAATAACATTGACAATACATTTTGACATTTTACCAAATGGAATTAAAAAAATGTAAATACACTACTTATCCGTATTGACGATGACATAAAACGAAACTGATACCAAATATTCTTGTTTAGATGACGAATATGAGACAGATAAAACAGATAATTCCCGCGGGAAATAATGGTATATACTATTTTTATCCTTCTATTTTCATTTTTATACATGTATAAAATTCAGACAGCGATCGGACAGTAGCATAAACAATTACACTCCATTCTCTAAGTTTATTATATTTTCAGAACAGAGAAAAATTTATCAGGAACAACTCCAACCACGCCGTAGGATGTTGCTGGGTTATTTATCTACATGTAACATAGAATGCAATAAATATATATAAATTTCTTTGCGATAGGGAATCGAAATATAGTGAGTTACCCTTCTCCTACTGCGGTAAGAGTGACGCTCAAAAACTTCTTTTCAAAAGCACTTTTCACCTGAAATCAACACAAAGTAAATAATCGTAATACACTTACTATCATGGTGAGCTCAGTGTTTTGACAACAATAGTTATCAATATGAGAAACGTTTAAACCGAGTTTAATTCGGTTGCAAATAGCCGATGTTGCATATATACAATTAAGGTGTTTTAAGTATAATATACATTGTTTCCAACGTGTAATAAAAGCTGTTCTCTTTGTTTCACAAAACAATTTGTATATGAACTTTACCATATATTCTAACGTTCATGAAAATTGTTGTGTACACCCCTATCATGCCCTGTTTGTAAATCTACCATTCCATGCGCTAATGGCTGTAGATGAAAATATTAGAAAAGTATATCCATTTATGACAAGAAAAACAAGAAAAAAAATTATATCCTTTTATTCTATGTTAAACATTAGATGGACCATTTTTCACAACCACACCTTTTAATTTACATCTTGTTGCTATAAGCTGCCCTAACATAAATGATGAAAGGTAAAGTATAAAAAGCATTTATATTTTTGTATATAGACAACACTTCATGCACTGATCCCCTCCCTAACTACTGCATTGCTCTCTATTCTTTTAAATGCTACAATCATAACGTAAAGTTCGTTTCACACTTCCTAAACCGCAATTATGAAAGTTACAGAATAAAACATGTACTGAATATTAAACATTCAACCGTTGATCAATACACTTGTTAGTGTATACATTTCTGCACAAGTGTTTCATTAAGTATGGCGTAAAGGAATATTATATCACCCGACATAATATGAATCTTCCTGTTTAGAATTGTACAAAAGACACAAAAGTGGACATTTAAACGCAAATATTAAAATAAATATATAAGAAACAAATCATTACTTAGACTGTATTGTCAAGTTGTTTAGTCCTCCAGGGACTTGTCAGTGATAAATTATTGAAATCTAGCGATGACGGATAAGTCGAAATCAATATATGAATTAGCACGGTGTATGCAGGCTGCGGCAAATCTATTGCATTGTCTGTTGTGATTTTGAAATATAACATTATCCAATCACTTGCATTATAACGCCAAATAGCTAATAAAATATACGGTACTTCATTAATTTAAAAAAAAATATTTTCCATACTTTATAATTGTTACGTGCTTGTTTCCGTCAGTGTTGTTGCTTTTGTGGTATACTTCTTTCATTCATACATTGTATTTATACCTAAAATATTCTTACTTGCTTTCGTTTGAACCTCAAACAAGCAAATTCATGGAATTTATATCCCCGCTTTCCAAACATATTGTAAGTAAATCTTTTAGAGGTGAGGAGTAAAATGTCATAATGCTATATAGAATGATATATTCTCTTGAGCTAAGATATATTACTTTGAAGCCAAAGAGAGATGGAAAGGATTATAAAGAGTATATGTTCTATTGGACATATCAAATATTAACCAATAAAGTGAACTAATAGAAGAAAACTTGCATACTGGTAATTATAATGGTGCTAAGCAGACCAATAGTCATCAGCAGGTATAGCAGTCCATGCAATGTGATGATCAGTATAGGGGACTGGAAACAGATATTAACAGATGATGCTGATTGCTGAACGCAGTCTTAGTGCCCTAATATGTATCTGCTGACCAAGGTTCATCTAAATCGGATTATATTTAGGGAAGTCAGAGCGCGGAAATGAACCGACCAATGAAATCAAAGGATACCTCATTAGTATGCATAATTATTAACAGATGACACTGAGAGTCAAATTCAGTCTTAATGACTCCAAGATGCATTTGCCGACTAAGTTTCACCCAAATTGGATGATATTTGGGGAAGTTAGAACGCGGAAACGAAAGTGTGACAGACAGACAGACGGACAAACCCAAATTAATATCTCCCGTTTCGGTGAAAGCGGGGGATAATAATCATAACTTCCAACGCAGATTATTTTGATCACAGCATAAGTTTTGTTTGATGCTGCTATTTCAGCAAAACAATGAAATATTAAACAAACCAGAATGACGATGAAATTAAAAATTTGTCTAGCAGACAAAAGCTTAAATATCAATACTGTCATAATGAGAAAGAGAGAAACATATATACTATTGAACAAGACAAAAGAAGATGATTTTTAAGTTTACATCATGTCCATAAGAGCCAATATAATATCTCGATTGCCAGCAATTCAAAAAGGTGCCAGCTCGGAGATGTTATATACTTAAAACCAAGTTGTTAACTTACCGCTGTCACATTATAACGATCACAGAAAAACGTAAGTCGAAATGACACCTTAAAAGTGGCGGCGTCTACAAAACAAGAAAGTAAACAATAAAATCAATAAATAAAAACAAAATCGATGTAATTAAATGAGTGTCACGAAGTTTTATCCCATCATGTTCATACTTATACGATCCAGTTGACGAATTAACTGCAGTATCTTTTACACAGTAATCCAAACACTCAAACATATGTTTGATAAACACATTCGTGATTCGAAGAATTCACCGAGAAAGCATCGGATGCAATAATACGATATATCACTACATGCACTGTAAACAGACACGCCATTATCTCTCACACAATAATAACACAATGCGATAATGTAATCAGGTGTCAATATTGATGACAAAGACCTGTATTCTACCGTGATATTTACCTGTATCTCCCTTCACTGGTAGATATTTCAATGTAGTTGTTGTGGACGTCGTTGTAGTTGTAGGGGGTGTTGTTGTGTCTGGTGACGTTGGGGCTGTTGTAGACATGGTATAGACACTTGACGCTGTAGGTTGTACTGTCGTTATTGATCCTTCAAATGACGACGTGGGGGTGATGGAGGGCGTACTAGTATCATTGACAGAAGTCGAAAGTGAGGATGTGTTTGACTCAGAAGTGGCATTTATAAGTTCTGTATTAGTGAGTGAACCTAACTCACTAGGTGTGACGTCGATAGTAGACGTTTTCAGTACTGCTGACATTATCGTTGACGTAATCTCAATTTCAGATAAGGAGGATACATGAGAGGAATGTATAGAAAAAGACTGTTCACTTGCATGACTAGTCGTAAAGACTTGAGTACTCGTAGGAGAATATGATATTGTGACCCCATACGATGACGTCAAACTGTCACTCAAGGATATACTGCTTGTAGAATTCATGGAGAATTGTGGTGTCGTTGATGTAACCGTGGGAGAAGCGGATAACATTGGCGACGAAGGGTAGCTGTTCGTCATTGTTGAATTATACGATATTGCAGATGTAGAGGGAAAAGAACTCGATGAATGCGATAGCGTTGTCATTTCACTCGAAGAGCCATTTATAGCCGTAATCGTAGAGGTCGGAGATATATCAGTGGATGCCACATACCTGGTAGTGACCGAATCTGATACCTCTTGTCCATTGGTCGAATTAACTTCCGGTGATGTCGATGTTGACACTGTTGAAGCTACCGTGAAGGACCCTGTATTATTTACTGCAGTAGCCATGGGAGTCGTAGTTGTAGCCACAGACGAGTGATGACTTACAATAACTGTAATAGTACAAAAATGTAATTTTAGCGAAATAAATACCACTCGGGCTTTAACACTGGCAAGGCCCCCATTTCATGGAAACCAGAAGAGGCAGAAAGAAATTCCAATTATCAATTTCTGTTTTTATATTTTATCTTTTGGGATTGCTACAATGTACGATACTACCTCCTGTCGATCGTGTTACTAAACTTTACAAACTTATTCTAAAGTACAGACAAGAAGTTATAGCAATAGTGGACTTAACTTTTACACTGAACAAACGTCACGGAATAAGTAAGTAGATGTCGAATGAACAAGACTTACAAGGCGAGAGTAGTCGATAAAGAAGAAAACGCTTAGTCTTTCATTGGTTCATTAAAAATGAAAAAAAAAAAAAAAAAACCCATTGCACATTGCAATTTGTGATTAAATAAGGATTATCATTAAGTATCGTCATGTTATTGACCTATACCACACATACAAATACGGAGTGTTATATGTCAGATGTTTGAAGCAATACTGATTCAGCGTGTTGTCCATGGACTTAATACTAGTATCATCTGACAAAAAACTAATTCCGATTTTTCTAGAATGTTCTGGAAAGATACCATAAAAGATTACGTCAAACAAGACAGCACTTTTCCTGAGATTTATCATACTACTTGGACAGTTGATAGATGAGCGTCGGAACTGTTGTTTGTGAGTACACGACAAATCTCGGATATTCATTTTATTTCAAAATCCATGCCCTTAACATCACTAACGAGTCCTAGAAAGACGAAACAGCAGTATGATGTAATTTATTTCATTGTTTCACTTTGCTGTATCTAACTCTTAAATTATATTAAAACGCGCTACTCACTTGCGTGTCTTTTGTACAGTCTTTGAAAGCAATGGAACATGATAATGAATTATTACAATAATTATTTCAACTTGTTTTTTTCTCTCAAAAAGAATGAAATGTGGAATGCATTACTTCTATGGGTAAATACGTTAACCTTTCAGAGAAACATTATCAGGAGACAGTAATGTTGTGACAATCATTTTATTTTAGATTTTATGCTGGGGCTTCATGTTTACACTCAATGCGTCATTTAAATCAATCGATATTTGGTAATGTTCACGTGTGCTTTAAATGTTCTGACTTTTAAACCATTTCAAGTCATAAATCAAACATGCCGAATGTAAATGTTGTAGAACCTTCTGTTTCTACGATCCTTCTTACTTTTTAAAAACTTTTTTAAACATCAAAGAGCGAACATTTAAGAAACACGGAGGTTTCAACCCTGGGCTTTAAAAGTGTCAAAATTTATGTTGATTTCCAACGAACTCCTTATCCACTAATCCAGGTGTCATCAAACTGTGTAGCTCAAAAATAATATACTAAAGAATATGTTGTATACTTTGAAACAAGTTTGCTTATATATGCTTATAAACTAAGTATTGGGAGAGAATTACCGGAAACGATCACGATCTGGGGTAATTAAAAATAGATTTATAGAGTTTCTATTAGTGTCATATTGAACTGTCCAGGTATCAAATACGGACATTTAGGGTCAGAGATCACGTATCCAGAAACAAAATATCATCATGTATATTTCATGATGGATTATATCACATTGTATATATTATATTTAATGTGACTTTCTTCTTTGCTTTGGTCTCATTGTTTTCCCCTGAATATTTATTGACCACAAGTCGTACGTGGCCTGATTTATTTCCTCCCTTTGAAAGTCAAATATTGACTTTATTTCCTTTCACACCACTAGACTTTCTGATTAATGTAACAATATAAACACAATATATTGAAAATGGGTAGGGGACGTTTAGGTTTTAATGATGTTTATTGGCGGTAAACGTTCGATAGTATCCATCCACTTAATTAATTTAGATTTTATCGACTGGTTTATGTTTGGCCGTGCTAAGTTTTGTAAATTGAATGAATTTAAAAGAATGACAATATCATGTGTGTATTTTTGTATTTAATATGATTTAAATGGGACATCCAATGTTTTGGTATACATTACAAGACTGGATCAGATAAAAATTTCCCCAAGAAAATTAATATACTCTTTTGCAAGACGCAACATAACATACTATCACAAGCAACCAATCAGACGTTCACAAGCGAATAAAGAGACTTTCACTGCCAACGAAACAGATTTTTACGAGCAACGAAACAGACTACACTACAATGAACATAACTTTTACATGAAAAAAAAAAAAAAAAAACCAGGATGTCATCATAATCATAATCCATTACCAAAATCAGTAAAACCAAGGCAACATATGGAAAAAGGAATTACACAGAGACTCACATAAAAAGAACAAGGAAAATGAGACCACGTGTTCCGGAAGTTTTAGCGTTTTCGGATTCATCGACAACACCCACCATGTAAACCTTAGTCAATTAGAGGAAGTAATGTCACGTTCTCAAATGAGAACAATGTATACAACAATAGAACATCAAGGAAAACTCGCACAAAGAAATAGAATATTTCTCAAGAAGGTCACTATGACGACCGTAAAACATTCACATAATTCTCATTAACAACAGGTTTTCACAAAGAAGTTAACAGACATTTACAAATTAAATAGATAACTAATATATTAATTACCAGTGGTTAAATAATATTCATTTTCCATCTTCGAATTTATATTTGAATGAATTGAAACTTATTTCCTCTTGTTAAGTAATATTAACTTACCATCCTCGATTTGTTTTTGAATGAAATGGAACTTAACCAAATATTTTAAAAGGAGTTCACTAACATTTCACTGGAGAGTTACGTGGTATTGATAACGTGATATTTCATTATAACTTACCTGTCATCACTGTAATGACCAGTAGGTAATCGTGATTGACGTTGAAAGTCATATCAGTACTGGACACCTGAAATATACAACGGGTAAATCCATATTAAACTGAGGCAATCCTAGTGTTATCAGCAAGCAACCTTAATATACGAGGATTAGTCACGACAGGAAATTTTACTTCGGTCGGTTTTACAGTTTGTCCTAAAGAAACTTTCATTCTGATTGGAATAGAAATTTTGTGTTATTTGTCCTCGTTCAATTACTGCACTATTGCAGTATAATGTATCCTTTGTAATCTTCCCTTGTGTGTTTGTTGTTAGGGACAAAACCTTCCGAAGTTTGTGATAGAAAGACGAGGTACATCTAGTGTTTACTACCATGTAACTCATTAAGAAAAAAACAGCGTATCATTGATTCACGGTAAAAATCGTTTTATACTGCCTGTAGATAATATCTAAGGATAGGTTGTGGGATTAACCAGGATTTCAAGATTACATTGAGTTAGACATAAATGTCCCGTCTAAAATAAAATGGAACAGGGATGGGTGGGTTAAAAGCTCGAGGAGGGACATCCATGACAGGGATGGGTGGGTTAAAAGCTCGAGGAGGGACATCCATGACAGGGATGGAAAACATGTGGTAACGATGACATGTATAATTTTAGGTGTTTTGACCCATTGCTGATTATTTTTTCATATAATTTCTCGACTTATAGCTACATTTCGTCTTTATCATGCTGTGAATCATCTATTCGATAATTTAGAAAGGCAAAGATAGCAAAATGGACAGACCCATCAAATACGTAAAGTGAGCAAATGACATGATTGGGATAGTTTAGAAAATTCTATCAGTGAACGAAGCAGGTATAAATTAATTCAGAAAGCATATATATTCACAATTTCAAAATTCACAAATCAGATAAATGATTAATGTTTATGTGAAAAACGTGATGGATGAGTGTGAATGACAAAATTTACCAGCTGATTACTTTATCATGTTTTCCAAAACTTACCGTTTATTATTCTATTGTACATCTCAAATATCACATTCTGTGAATTTGTTCAATATTTTATACACGATAAAATGTTCTTACCTAGTTTTGAGTGAAGCAGGGTTCTTTGATATCTAAACACGTCTATATATCTCCATGGACAGTACTGAGAGAAGTTGTCTCTATTCACACAAACCTGACTCTAATATGGTCAAAGTTTAGCCGGTTATCAAATTAATTCGAAGTTTTACGGCACCATACAATTTATTATCAACCATTCAAGGTGTATTATCCACTATTGCGAACCTAAAGGGCATTTTATGATCCACGATATCGGGACTGAGTTGGTCCGCTGTCAGCCTATCGGGTCCTGTTGAACGGCTGTACAAACAGAGGTAGGACTGTGAATAATTACAGATTTATCACTACTGCACGAGGTGGGGTTACACATAGCCTCGTTATCACTAAATACAAACCAGGAAGTTTCCAAGCTGAAATCCTTCTATTCTGTAGACACAGATAAAGTATCGATTGACTGCATAGAAAGAAATGGAACAGGGTTGAGAACCCCGTAAAACACCTTTATTGAAACATTGGAAACGGAAAGGCTATTTCAGCATAATAAGTATTATAATGTTGGGCCTATGGTGAATTTTGACTCCAGCAAATAAGAAAATGAAATTTGGTAAGAGTCACATTCTAGGCCAGTATTCTGTTCCTAATGTGAAATATTGTGTGTCACGTGACAGTTAAAATCTGCACTAAGGTATAGCCGAATATATCAGTGTTACAACAAAATTGAAAGCATACTACTCTAATCCGACCGGAAAAAGACAGTGGGAAGGAGATTAGAGGGAAAAGGCAGTGGGAAGGAGGTTAGAGGAGAAAAAGACAATGGGAAGGAGGTTCGAGTGAAAAGACAGTGGAAAGGAGGTTAGTGGAGAAAAAGACAGTGGGAAGGAGGTTAGAGGAGAAAAAGACAGTGGGAAGGAGGTTAGAGGGAAAAGACAGTGGGAAGGGGTTGTAGAGAAGAAAAACGACAGTTGGAAGGAGATTCCAGGAGAAAAAGACAGTGGAAGGAGGTTCGAGGGAAAAGACAGTGGGAAGGAGGTTAGAGGAGAAAAAGACAGTGGGAAGGAGGTTAGAGGAGAAAAAGACAGTGGGAAGGAGGTTAGAGGGAAAAGACAGTGGGAAGGGGTTTTAGAGAAGAAAAACGACAGTTGGAAGGAGGTGTAGCGGAGGAAAAGACTGTTGGAAGGGGGTTAGATGAAATAAAAAGACAGTGGGAAGGAGGTTAGAGGAGAAAAAGACAGTGGGAAGGAGGTTAGAGAAAAAAAAAGACAGTGGGAAGGGGTTGTAGAGAAGAAAAACAACAGTTGAAAGGAGGTGTAGAGGAGGAAAAGACAGTTGGAAGGAGGTTAGATGAGATAAAAAGACAGTGGGGAGGAGGTGTAGAGAAGAAAAACGACAGTTGGAATGAGGTGTACAGGAAAAAGAGGACAGTGGGAAAGAGGTGTAGAGGTGATAAAACGATAGTGGGAAGGAGGTATGGAGGAGATAAAAAGACAATGGGAAGGAGGTTAGAGGAGAAAAAAGACAGTTTGAAGGAGGTGTACAGGAAAAAGGGAACAGTGGGAAGGAGGTTAGAGGATAAAAAAGACAGTGGGAAGGAGGTTAGAGGAGAAAAAAGACAGTGGGAAGGAGGTGTAGAGGAAAAAAGACAGTGAGAAGGACATGAAAAGGAGAAAAAAGACAGTGGAAAGGAGGTTATAGGAGATAAAAAGACTGCGGGAAGGAGGTGCACAGGAGAAAAAAGACAGTAGGAGGAAGGTGAAGAGGAGAGAAACTGAAAAAGTGATTTTGGAGGAGAGTAGGTGGGGGAGGAGGAGAGGAAGAGGAAGAAAGGATTAGAAGGAAGAAGAGGGGAGGATCATGAAGAGAGGAGGAAGAGAAAAGAAGTGGAAGGGGGAGGAGAGGAGACGGAGAAAGGAGGAGAGGAGGAGGAGAGCGGACGGAGAAAGGAGGAGAGGAGGAGGAGAGGGGACGGAGAAAGGAGGAGAGGAGGAGGAGAGGGGAAGGAGAAAGGAGGAGAGGAGGAGGAGAGGGGAAGGAGAGGAGGGGACGAAGAAAGGAGGAGAGGGGAAGGAGAGGAGGGGACGAAGAAAGGAGGAGAGGAGGAGGAGAGGGGATGGAGAAAGGAGGAGAGGAGGAGGAGAGGGGACGGAGAAAGGAGGAGAGGAGGAGGAGAGGGGAGGAGGGGACGAAGAAAGGATGAGAGGGGGGAGGAGCAGGATGAGGAGAAGAAGAAAACAACAACTAGATTAAGATGTTTATAAATCAGTTACTGTTTATCATCAATAATTCGTGGGATTATTTTCGCTATACTTTGCGAGCAAAAGTTGAATATATGTATATCTGCCATAAATACTTGCGAAGTCGTATAAAACATTTGAGTTAATGTTTTCGTTCTGTATAACGTAGGAATAGTCCTGTCGAGCTCAGTATCAGTAAAATAGATATATCATGTAGTGGATATGTCGGCTCGCTATGTACAATAGGTGTATTATTGCTATAAAACGTCGCCCCGGAACCCGAGGAGACAACAGGTGCACATCATCACAGTACATGTATAGGTTGGTACGTGTGTGTACATATGTGATAGATTTAACACAATCGGTCTAAAGAGAAAAACACCATCACAATGAACAAGTCTATCTATATTTATTTGTCTGAGTCTCACTTCAACCCCCAAAAAAGTGTCACATCTCAGACAAATATCTTTGAAATGGACATGTGTGTCTTGTGTTGGATTACTAAATGGCTGCAACTGTCTAAATGACACATTCCAGAGGGAACCGCGAAAATCTATAGGTCACATGTTTGGGAGAGGGAGGGGGGCTTTAAGTGGTCTCCAGCTCACCACGAATTAATCTCAGGAAGATATCGTTTCTTAGGCTGCACTGACTAACACATGTGTCAGAGATTTAAAAAAAAATATTTGCTACGTAGAATTTTTTATAAACATTCTTCAGAATACTGAAATCAATGACAATTTATCTGTGAAAGAGCCTCGGTGTTATTAACGTAAAAGATATTTCTCACTGTCATTTAGAAAAAGATCATTCTAAAACTCTCTTGATTTAAAATCCCTTGTACAATATAATACACTATAATACAATATAATATTATATAATAATGACAAAAACGTTTTATTTAAGTGTCACATATATTTTACATCATAAAAATAAAAAAAAATGTATAATATGCCCAGTCATAATTGAATAACGAGACACTGAAATTCATACTTATATAAAAGTGAATTAGAATACGTATGCTTTGAAATTATGAACAACAAGTCACCAAACCCTGGTCATTGAAATAGACATCGTAAACAATGGTTTCTGACATCTTTCACTGATAACATTGACTCACTTACCTTATGTAATGTAAATATTGCTCATGGTCACCCCTCCGTTTGTAAGATATAACATTAATCTATACTTGGTAAGAGAACACACTAATCACGCAGTGGATTATTGATTTGATATGATCTTAACCTTTACATGCCTAGATCGCTGAAGACACCCATTTTAAAACCTTATGCACATGGGTTTGATGTCCGTAGCCGATCGTGTCGCACACAACGTTATTACGATAGCCTGGATAAATAAAGTAATATCACATCCCTTTGTTAAAAAAATAGTTGTCAAAAATTATCCTTAAATCCACACGTTTCCATGCGATCACCTGCAGTGTACGGTTGTTAATGCGCATGTGCGTCAGGAAGCAACACCTGTTCCGTAATTACATAGAACGGATGTGAAGAGGTCTGTGAGTGATTGCATTCCTGATGAGATCGATACCTGCAGCATATCCCATAATAAACAGACTGACTGTAAACAATACACACAGGTGTGTCCAGCACGCAGATGGAGTGAGTCACTGGGCCATTTCGTGGACGAAAGAGATGGACTACATTGGATAAGATATTGTGCAACATCTATACGTGTTGGAGTCAGGGGAGGAAACAGGAAAAAAAGCGGCGATGTTCCCACACGATAAATTATTCAGGATAGCACCTGTATCAAGCTACTTCCCCACATCATTTCCTTGTATATTCCCACACCGATTTGTACCGGTGTATATTCCCACACCATATGTACCTGCATATTCCCACACCGTATGTACCTGTATATTCCCACACCGTATGTACATGTATATTCCCACACCGTATGTGCCTGTATATTCCCACACCGATTTGTACCGGTGTATATTCCCACACCGTATGTACCTGTATATTCCCACACCGTATGTATCTGTATATTCCCACACCGTATGTATCTGTATATTCCCACACCGATTTGTACCGGTATATATTCCTACAACGGTTTGTACCGGTGTATATTCCCACACCGATTTGTAGAGGTGTATATTCCCACACCGATTTGTAGAGGTGTATATTCCCACATCGGTTTGTAGAGATGTATATTCCCACACCGGTTTGTAGAGGTGTATATTCCCACACCGATTTGTAGAGGTGTATATTCCCACACCGATTTGTAGAGGTGTATATTCCCACACCGGTTTGTAGATGTGTATATTCCCACACCGGTTTGTTGAGGTGTATATTCCCACACCGGTTTGTAGAGGTGATATTCCCACACCGGTTTGTAGAGGTGTATATTCCTACACCGATATGCATTAGTGTATTTTCCCCAGATAGTATATACCGGTACATCCGCACACCGTATGTACCTGTATATTCCCACACCGTATGTACCTTTATGTTCCCACATCGTATGTACCTGTATTCCCACACCGTATGTACCTTTATATTCCCACACCGTATGTACCCGTATATTTCGACACCTTATGTACCTGTATATTCCCACACCGTACCTGTATATTCCCACACCGTATATACCTGTATATTCACACACCGTACCTGTATATTCCCACACCGTATATACCCGTATATTCCCACACCGTATGTACCTGTATATTCCCACACCGTATGTTCTGTATATTCCCATGGTGAAGGAGTTGAACGTGATCTCGCAGTGCGTATGAATTTCAGTATCCCCTTTAATTCCGAACAGCATACATCCATATTGTCGATTTTCATGTGCAGTATAAACTTAATGCGCGTTTCAATTTTTACTTTTTATATTGATTTTATCAATATAAACTAAACTTTTGTTAAAAAAATATTTCTCTATTTAGATTTTACTGTATCAATTTGCTTTTATCTATGAAGTTATATCTTCTGTACATTCATGACAAACTTAATCTATCAATATGTAGATGTTGAGTTGGTCGTGTTGATGATGACTACTATCCCGCCTATTTCTGTACACTGAAGATTCCCACCAGAATATCTAGCACCTGTCACTGTGTCCGTGTGGACGCATGTATTACGGTATGATCTGTAAAGTCGCGAGGATGGGCGTTTAACTGATTCATAGCAGGAAAACAGTTATAGTGTAAAACGTACATAAGTCACGTTCTTGATCACAACATTATCACTGTGGGAACTTTCAGGTCAGAACATGCACTGTCACGCACGCGCACACTGACGCTCCACAGGTACAGCAAGGTGAACGTGTTCTCGGCAGTTGCTGGTCAAATATGTCTAACTTGCTTTGTTTTCTCGGGATTTGAATGAAGATTTCATCTCTTGTTGGAAAAAATACATCCATGAATTAACTAAAGCTAGGGACGTCAGTTTAAATAGAGTGTGATTTACATGTGTTATCCTTCAAACAAATTTTTAAAAAATCATATGAAACAAAACCATGATTTTATTTGTCAATCTGTAATGTACTAAACATTGTTTTATTTCATTTTGTTGGCTCTCCTACCACGCATCAAGTTTATCACGATTACTGCAGTCGATCTTAATTTAATTAAATGTCACCAAGTATACCGTGCGGTGATTATACTACACTACCTGTACCTGTTCATCAGACAACATTTAAAATATGAAAAGATATAAACACATCTGTATTTTATCCCCATCCCCCTCTACATTTTCTTGTCAGTCGCAGTATCATGCTTCAAAAGAACAATTATGAGTGGGCAGCTAAACGGCAGCAATGCCATTTTCTTCAAACTGATGTTATTTTAAGAACAGATTTTAAAAACACACAGAGCATCGAATTTTTTTAAATTACCTTAAATTTGAGCTGAATTTACATAAGACGAGTTTAAACTGAATAAGATATTCGATGTTTTATTAAGGCGTGCCTTGTACTCGTAAAGACACGTGCACCCGGCACAATTGATCAGTGTACGCGTCCCTACGACTTAACACGTAATCAGCACAACACAACCATCTGTTACATTGATATTCATCAAGAAAGAAATTCGAACGGAACCCCATACATTGTCTGACTCATATTACACTAATGATTCTGAACTGGCAGTAATATAAAGATAGTTTGATAAGTCTCAAAAAGAAAATAACTCAATATTATGTACATATAATAGCGTTATAATTAGTAAATAGGAAAACGTATGTGTAGGAATCGTGACATGATGGTAACACGATAGATATTCTCAACACTCCTGTCCAGATAGTTATTGTAGTTAGCTGAAATATTGACATTAATTAATCCTGTGACTTTTGAGATAATGTTTCAAGATTTACTCTATTTGATTTCTTTATTGCTATTATGTCAATGATCTCATTCACAAAGTGTATGTGTTTAAATAAAATCATGTGACAATACTCTTATTTCTTTTGTTTAAATAACAGTGCCAACGTTTTTATAGTCAAACAGGACTTAGTTGACCAATTCGAAACAAAATCCCTACATTATTTCAACAGTAAATAATTTAGATTTGTTTTAAAATGTTTTAAGAAAAAAATATAATAAAATGAATGTGCTTAGTGACTAATTTGAGAAAATATTCAGTTTAAAAGCTTGAGGCGTCAAAGAAAATAAGTAAAGGTACTGGAAGATTTGTAGGTAAAATATCATCAGATTGAAGGCGTTGTTTTTGTATCGTTATTTTTAGTATTACATCGCATGTCAACAATTTAGATAAGCCTTATCAAAAATGGGGAAACAAACCCGATAACTTTGCATTTATAGTAGTGCTGTATATAAATTAAACTCAATGTTCAACCAAAAAAAACCACAACCATCACAACAATTTCGTCTATAATTAATTTTTTTCCATAAAGAAAAATAAAAAAAATAAAGAAAACTTTCTCTATGTTTGGTCCAGCTACGTACTGCATCCCGCTTCACATATCCTGGTTGTAGAAATCATATATTTACTTATAGAGCCTTACCTGTAACACTTAGTTCCATGTAGAGGACGCCCTCTCTGTATTGAGTTCTCCGAGCAGGTGAGATATCTTCGTATATGTTATATGATGCTCCCTATCCTATACAACAAAATGGGCAATAATTAATGGTAACTCATGTATTTCTTCATAAAATACCCTTTGTTAGGAAGGTGCTAAGCACTGCCCGAGGTAGCCACGCCTAATATTATTAATACAGACCTACCTAACACCGTGTCTGATAACGGCTTACTGCAGAAAGTCCCACTGCACTTAACGTACCTGTAGCAAGTATCGATCGCCGACCATTTGGATGGCGGTTGTGAAATATGTACGCGAGTTTGATGAGTGTATACAAAATGGGCGTAGTCCTGGAATTGTCACAGCAGTGTATAAATTATAGGGATTTATGTAGGACTCCCGTGGGGTCGTACTTTATCAGGCAATAATAGATATGGAAGGAGTCACTTACATATCTCAAAGACTCTTAACAAACACAAAAGTGTTTCTTAAAACAACTCTGGACAGAGTTGGTCAAACATGAACCGTTACAATATTGAACACTATTAAGTCAAATTATTGTCAAATATTATACTATTGTAAAGGATTCACACCAGCTGTAATCTGATCTCTTATCTGTGTAGAAGGAATGAGTATCACTGCCCTTTAGGTTTTGAAATCCTTGGGCTTTGGTCCAGACAGATGTTAAGATGTATTCTGTGAAGGCAGCCAATGCAGCCTTCACTTCCTATAGACTTTACAGAGGGAAGTTCTTGTCCTGAAAGATATCTGTTTTAAAAATGCAGTGTGATCGTCTTTATTACACACATCCTTACTCTCTGTAACGTTATAGACTTCAGCTCACATATCCTATCTCATCTGGCTGTCGATTTCCCTGTTTAAGTACTTTGTGATAACAGACCCCAATCTTTGTTTAAAGACATTACTAGCCTTCAAATCTGTGTTAAACTTGTTGTTTATACATTTAGTTATTTAACATTTTTTTCTTCGGCTGGAGTTTCTGGCGTTCCGAGATCTTGACCTGTAGTTACATATCAAGTGCCCCGAGGACATGTGTGATTGCCTCCCTTTGTTCTAGTTTTTGACAATTCGAGTTATTTCCCCTGATCCTGTGTTAAGTGGAGTATTTTATATCTTTCTCCTAAATAAAATTAAAAATAGGTCTACAATACGTTCATTCGACTCAGTAAAAGAAACAAATTATTGGGACATTATCTGTACTACAACACATCATTATATAAACTATTTAATGCCACAACTAATATATACTTCTTCTTAGTTACAAATATAACATAACATTAATTTGAGACAGATAATTAGTATCTACTTATATGTCATGTTTATGTAATTCTAAGCTATTTACATAATGTACAAGATCATATGTATGTATGTGTGTGTGTGTGTGTGTGTATGTGTGTGTGTGTGTATGTATGTATGTGTGTGAGGGTGTGTGTGTGTGTGTGTGTGTGTGTATGTATGTGTGTATGTGTGTGTGTGTGTGTGTGTGTGTGTGTGTGTGTATGTATGTATGTGTGTGTGTGCGTGTGTGTATGTATGTATGTGTGTGTGTGCGTGCGTGCGTGTGTGTGTGCGTGCGTGCGTGCGTATGTATGTATGTATGTATGTATGTATGTATGTATATGTGTGTGTATGTGTGTATGTGTGTGTGTATGCGCGTACGTGTATGTGTGTGTGTTTATTACATTTACTGCAAGAATGAACATTAATTGTTAATTGTTTTAAATGAAATCAAATACAATACTTGAGTAAGAGAAAATGTTGACATTGTTACATAGTAACATTAAGACATTATGAGGAAAGTCAACAGCAATTCAAAAAGATTATCAAAAATATGTACTTAAAATATGTGTATATTTTCATCAAAATTACAACCTTCAACCTGCATTTAGTTCCAGTGTAAACAATGAAAGTTAGACACATAAGGAATATTTATAACAAAGGTTAGCTGTGGTGGTACATTGCTGTTACATAATAAGGCTTAAGCGAGCATACAACCGCACTTTTAATGAAATAAGTATATGACGTCATGTTGTTCAGCATTTCAATGACGTTATGGTTATTTTCGTTATTGTTAAGTGTTCATGTTGTCAATAGCAACGCTCAGTCATGTCATGACATATCACATCAAAATAGAAAGACATGAAACTTAGGTTTCTATATTAGGCAGTAGTTGAAATGAATTCAAATTAAATTGATTTTTTTTTCAACTGCAAATTCAATACTGTTGTACATGAATATGCTTGTCATAAACATATTCGCCATAAAAAGTTGTTTAAACAATTATTAAATATATCATAAATTTATGTTTATTATCTTAACAATAAATCAAACAAACCACTGATTTCATCAAAGTAGGCAGAAGGTCTCTGTCGGAATGATTTTTAACAAATGACACATATTTACTTTTCTATCAATGTCTCACATTATAACTGGACTCCTGTCACTTTACAATGGTTCTATATACAGTATACATGTGCCACTCTTTTAATGGAAGCTTCCTACCTTTTGTAATACGCAATCTTTTTCCCATTTTTTGACGCATTTTATCAGCGAAATATTTTTAATTTTACATTTCACACGGATGTGAATAAATAAAATTATGTTGTGTATAATGATTGAATATTAATTACAATACTGTTTTAGATGGATACTGACGACACCTCATGGCAATTATCACCGAGATACATACAGCACACGCGTGACTAGATGGAGGAAGATACATACAGCAGGGCAAAACTAATTGCTAACATGTCAACAAAATCTTAATCCAAAACTCATCAAAGGTGAAACGAGGAACAAATTGTCAAGGTACATCATCAACAAACGACAAAAGCATACACAAAGACCCTTAAAACAACGAAGGGTATAACACCACAATGGCAATATACATGTATTATGCAATCTTACACAATTATAGACCTTCTTGGCGGTGAGTATGTTGATAATTGTATAAAGAATTGTAAAAACAATTTTTGGAAAGATGTACTCACATTATCCATCTTTTTAACACTAGATTTTACCGTAATCTTTTTCAAGAACAGACACTTAAAATACCACTGTGACAACAAAAAGGGTTTCAAGATTGGCGGTTCGGTAGTGTTTTATAAGGAATTTTATCACAAAAATATTTTTGTAATTAATGATTTAATGAAAGACACAAACACTGGTATGTTCTACACACGTGATGAATTTATTAAAAAAAATTAATGTAAACACAAACCTTTTACAATATCCGAGTCTTCTCTCCTCAATGAGGAAATATCTTTCTTCACATAACATACATTTTCCTATACCTACATTGTGTTATCCTTATATTACTATTAAATTAGAACATTTTCTTAAAGACAGAAAAGGCTTAAAAATCTATCTAATTATGTCCAATCTCATTTCATCAGGAACCAAAAATAGAATACACTATTTGAGAACATTGACAAACAAACCTGGGAGAAACATATCAAAATGCCATATATTTTCTCCACTAATACAAAACTTCAGTGGTTCATATACAGTGTTGTTCACTACACACTAACTACTAACTCATTTTGTTTAAAATTAGAACAGTTATTTCCCCTCTCTGTACACTCTGTAACGCTGAACCTGAATCAGTTATCCATATACTATGGAAATGCCAAGAGGTGCAAAAATTGTTGAAAAATATTGTATTGAAACACCGGATATTCTGTATTTTCCATTTTCGTTCAACAAGACCTTTTTAGTTTTGTTTTTGGAATTTCTTATAAGTTATTTTAGTAATAACGCTGTATATATACAAAACAAAATGTCTGAAGAGCTGTTTAAATATAAATGTTCTAGCAAACATAATCAAGGACATTTATAGAACTCAAAAATACATTGCTAACGGCAAGGATGATGAAGCAAAAGCTAAATTTGGAAATGAATGGAATAAATGGGATAGTCTTATTAAGTTGTAATTTAAATTATCTGTTATACAAATCATATCTGTCCTTTTAGGTATAGTTTCCCGTAAAACAAATCACCTACTATAGTAACACATGTCAGCCCTGTACACAGTCAAAACTACATTGATAATTAATTAGAATAAGAAATAGAACTTGTTGTCAGCTTTAGCTTGTCACCCAACCCAGTGATATATATCTATTCTTCTCTCTATTTTAGCTTCTTTCTCCTGTCTTTCTTCCCTTATTTCTTTAAAAAAAATATTTCTGTATTCTTTCTTTCCCTCTTCTTCCTTCTTTCTTTCTCTCTCCTTTTTCTTTCTTTTGAAAAAAAATAAAGCATTACATTGATTATGTACACACTTCAATGCAGAATACTTAAAACTTACAAATTAATTAGCATATCCCTTATTTGCTTATGTCTTTGATAATCATGTTACAGGTATATTAATAAGTATGCGTGTGTGTGAAGGGATATATGTGTGAGGGTGTGTGTGTGTGTCAGTGTGTTTGTATGTCTGTGTGTGTCAGTGTGTTTGTATGTCTGTGTGTGTGTCAGTGTGTTTGTATGTCTGTGTGTGTGTTAGTGTGTTTGTGTGTCTGTGTGTGTGTGAGTGTGTTTGTATGTCTGTGTGTGTGTGTGAGTGTGTTTGTATGTGTGTGTGTGTGTGTGTGTCAGTGTGTATGTATGTCTGTGTGTGTGTGTGTGTGTGTGTGGTGTCTGTGTATGTGTGAGTGGATGAGAGTGAGTGTGTGTGTGTGTGGATAAGAGTGAGTGCGTGGATGAGAGTGAGTGTGTGTGTGAGGGTGGGTGTGTTAGTGTGTGTGTGCAGAGTGCATGCGTACTCAAGGGATAGAGAGACGCAGGGTGACACTATTTGCAATATCTTGCGAACGCGATGTTAAAAAGCAATGGAGAACGGTTTGCCGACTGCTGCGTAGTAAAGACGGATCGGTTTGGAGGTGGATCGGTTATGGTGAGGGGAGGAATCTCACATGGACTTAAATCACCACTGGTTGTGGTAGCGGGTAATTTAACTGCTGTTAGGTATGGGGATGAGATTCTCCGACCTCATGTTATCCCATTATTGCAGCAAAACAACCTCACATTCCAGCAGGATAGTGCTCGGGCCCATGCAGCGAGGATCTGTCGTAACTTTCTCACTAACATAAATATCCACCCATACGGCCCCGAACTATCCCATATTGAGCACTTGTGGGAACTCCTTGCCTAGGGGAATCAGGGCTGTAACAGAGCGAATGGGGGACATATCCGTTATTGACTAGCCAGCTCCAACAACCAGTCCATTTTGATTTCAGATTACAGAGTTCTGTTTCAATACCCTTTAACGACTCCTAAATCACTTACCAGAAACAAATCGTAGAGTTTGAAGTTTGTTATGAATGGATTCATCTTCCTTCTAACTTAAAACATATTGAACATCATGCTCGACGCCTTGACTAGAATCATCTTCAAAGTTTATCCCACATTTCTTTATCCCTTGAGTATATCATGTGTATGTAGGTTAGATTGTACATGCGTGTGCGTCTGACGTATATATATCAATTAATATAATGTTGCTGTTGGGATTATCGGGCAGAGTTACTGCCCCTGATTGTGACTCTCTTACAGGGAGAGGTACGTTCGTCCTCTTTTAACCCAAGCCAGCGAACGGTACAGATGTGATATCTATCAACCAGCAAACTTGTGTGTCAAATCTGAGCGTTTGGCCAATCTTCCGGGTCTTCGTGAGCGGTAGTTTGGTAACAGGGATCTGTGTGACCCTAATTGATTGTTTATATGTATGTATGTAAATAAATCTGTTTAAACTCTTACAGTGCTAGTGATTGTGTTATAAAATTGGAGATACGCATATTCTTATATCGCCATATGTGTCTGTGTGGAAGTGCATACTGCAACATTTTGTATTCATTATTGTATTCAAATCATGGAATAAAATGACATGGAAATATTTTTTTTAATGAAATTATTCTTGAAAACATAGAATAAAAAGTGAGGAAGAAGTAAATATATGAAGCGAAGGGCGTTTATGTAGCCAGTCACAAAAAGACACCTTTAAGTAATTAACATTATTGAACATTATATCATCAGGTACTCTATAGCCAAGTGATACAGCAGTTCCGTACTTCTAGGATTCGCCAGTGATGCCGAAGGCCTGAATTGTGAAACCTAGTAAGCGACTGACGAGGTGATTGAAAAAAATTCAAAATGGGAGTTGTAGGATCATCATAATTCAATGAATTTAGCAAACTATCATGTCACTTCTGATTTCTGTAATTGTTACCTTTTTCCATGACTACGCATTTCTGATAGAATTGAAAGTACATTTCGCTACCGCGAAAGTCGATGCTATTTCATCATCGAAAATAGCAAAAACATAGAAGCTCTCAAAACTGACAGCGTTAGCTGTATACTCTTACTACAACTCAAAGTCTGATGTCAACATTTTTTTTGTTTTTGTTTTGTTTTATTACTTTCTTGCCACGCCACCAGGTCACACAGCTTGACACGTCCGAGGCCAGAATGAGAACTACTGGAACACACATGATCAATATCGCAACGAAGCCGATACTCCTCGAAGTCGTGCGGTCATCGGGCGCGGATATCAACCTCCTTTTGCTTTTGCTTGTTTGCTTCTTATCCACGGTCAGTTCTGCCTTTAGAGCACTGATCTTTTCCACCAGTTCCTCTTCGGTATGTGGGATGGTGTTGTTCGTCCTCGATTCACATCGAGTTGTTTTAGCGGCCTTGGTTGGCGACATTGTCGTCGACGAACATACCTCATCTTTAAAAGAACAAACATATATGATTACTAAATACAGACGTTAGCCGTTTAAAACTTCTCTTTCTCAATATGCTCGTTTGCTATTCTGACACGTATTTTGTGTTGAATTATTATGCATATAAATGTCATACTACATTAGGTATTATTCCGACACGCATTGTGTGTGTATGTTGAATTACGATGCATAAAAATGTACTACTACATTTAAGGATTGAATCTTGCTTATGTCGATTTCATGGGATGATGCATTGAGTTGGTCTTGAGCCAAATTCAACGTGAACAGCTTCGCAGTTCATTAAATTTGTCTCAAGACCAACTCAATTATATTTCAATTTCTTTTTTCTATAGCATGAGAACTGACGCAATTTATCTTCTACTTTCATTTTCGTTTCTTGTCATCATATCGTCTGCCGTCATACAAGCAAATAGTCCGTCATTTGAAGACAGATTATTGTGACAGGTTGGAATATACTTCAGCATAGTTACTTTATATTCAATGAAACTTCATATATTTTTCGACAACTTTAATGAAACGTAAACCATACTGTGCAACAAAGACAGTATGCATTTTTCCTCCGCGGTGGAATAACGTCTAGACGTGGTGCGCAGGTTCGCAAACGAAGCGGTGTCGGCCATTTTTTTTAAATGCACCGAAGCGGAGAGCAAGAAATATCAGGCTTCAGTCGCCTCAAAACTTTTGAAACGGAAAGTTACAGTTATTAAATATTTAATTAAATTTTTATTTTGATGTTTTTAAATCTCATTCTTGTGGTATATTGTCAGTTTAGTGGAAGTTGGAGAGTTTTCTCCCTTTACCTTATATTTGTATTCATACGCACTGGCAATGTTAATCTGGTATAATTCATCGGTAAATGAAACAGATCACATTTAGTAATTTCATTGAGTCTGATTTGGGTAGAAATTGAAATATTAGGTGTTATTCCGTATTGTGTGTTGAATTCATATGCATAAAATATCATACTACATTAGGTGCTACATCACAACAAAATCAATTTGCAAAATGTATATTGATGGTCGGTATCTCATTGTTAGCGCACTCGTCTTTCTCATGAAAAATTCTATTCTTGAAACAAACAATGTAATAAAGGAAGGGTTAGATAACCGACAGTATGGGTTGTCTCCGGGATACTTCGGTTTTCTTCTAAAGTAAGACACATCGCACGCTTCCCTCTGGGCCAGCACGAGTGAATAGTATCAATGAATTTATTGGTGATATTGACGTGACTCTGTTATAGAATTAGAGATATGCATACTATAATTACTTTATGTATGTACAAAGGTGTATGTAAGTGCGTACTGCAACATTGTCTATTCATTATTGTATTTAGCTCATCGCATTGAATAAAATGACAAGAAAAAAAGAGTCTAAGTCCGAAACATACATATGTTAAATAAAATTTCCATTGAAACACGTTTTGATAATAAATATCTTTGTTATGAAATGCAGAATGGAAACCGACTGCCATTCTGTTGTTATATATATATATTTTCCATTTGTTTTCTTAGATTCTGTTTTTCCCTGTTGATAAAATTCAATGGTTTTGATTAAAACAACGGTCCATTATCAAGTTATGCATAAAAAATATTACAATACGGATGAAAACAATTATCAATATGGCTTTTTTTATATATTTAATATATGAATTTCTGAATGAAAACGTAATTTTTGAACATACTTGGCAAAAAGTAATAATCAAATATCAAATGTGTTGTAATTGTGATCTACCTATATAGGAAACAAATACCGAACGGCAGCTGTTTGCTATCAAGAGCAATCGTAACAAGTGTGTTTTCTGCCCAACTGCGGCATCACATAGCTGTCCGTGAGGTTCTCAATTCACAAACTCCGATACCTGAACTCTCGCTTAAAAGCTAAGTTTTCTTCCCTCGCCTGTATTTCAACTTAACCATGCATGCTCACAAGAATTGCGATTAAGCCGACAATAAATAGAATTTATCATGACTTTGTCTGCAAACAATAAAATATAGAAATTGTGCAATCGATATTAAAATTTCAGGCATCGTGATTGTTTTCAAATATATTAACAATGATATAATAATACAGCTGTGAATTCTTACTCATACGGAGGAATGCAACTGAAACTAAATAAAGGATTTACTTACTTAAAACCTGTACTTCGCACATTGTCAAAGCTCCTGTCGTATCAGTTGTGTTCTTTTTGATGAAGACGATCTGCCCAGCAGATCTAAAGACGTATGATTTGGTTTCACTGCATCCTAGCGGATCCTGCTGTACCTGGCATTTTGGATTAGGGTCATTGAGTGTGTCATTCGTTGAATTTGATAAGCAGATTTCAAACTTCTGTAGTCTGTTACCTTTAATATACAATATGAAATAGTATGTCTTAAGAATGTCTAGCATATTACATGTATTGATGCTGTAATAGTGTTGAATTTAGTGAACAGAACTCTGTTACACTTCTATGATAATGATCCATAATCCTTAGAGGGCAAAATGAACATGAGGTCAATTCGTGTACTGTAGAGTACTGAAGAGAAGTAAGATAAAATCTTCTTATGCAAATATTGAATATTCACGTCTTTTAAAGTCTTCAAACCTAGTAGTTATTGTGATGTTATATACTTACAGTCACGTGGATGAGAGTGATAATGACGGTTTGTTATGGTGATATTGTATACTTACAGTCACGTGGGTGAGAGTTATATGGTGAAATTGTTTACTTATAGTCACGTGGGTGAGAGTTATATGGTGATATTGTATACCTATAGTCACGTGAGTGAGAGTGATCAGGACGGTTTGTTATGGTGATATTGTATACTTACAGTCACATGGGTGAGAGTGATATGGTGATATTGTTTACTTACAGTCAAGTGAGTCAGAGTGATCAAGACATTTTGATATGGTGATATTGTATACTTACAGTCAGTTGAGTCAGAGTGATCAGGACAGTTTGTTATGGTGATATTATATACTTACAGTCACGAGGGTGAGAGTGATATGGTGATATTGTATACTTACAGTCACGTGGGTGAGAGTGATCAGGACAGTTTGTTATTGTGATATTGTATACTTAAGTCACGTGGTTGAGAGTGATATGGTGATATTGTATACTTACAGTCACGTGGATGAGAGTGATCAGGACAGTTTGTTATTGTGATATTGTATACTTACAGTCACGTGGGTTAGAGAGATATGGTGAAATTGATTACTTACAGTCACCTGGGTGAGAGTGATTAGGACTGTCTGTTGTGGTAATATTGTATACCTATAGTCACGTGGGTGAGAGTGATCAGGACGGTTTGTTATGGTGATATTGTATACTTACAGTCACCTGGGTGAGAGTGATTAGGACTGTCTGTTATGGTGATATTGTATACCTATCGTCACGTGGGTGAGAGTGATCAGGACGGTTTGTTATGGTGATATTGTATACTTACAGTCACGTGGGTGAGAGTGATCAGGACAGTTTGTTATGGTGATACTGTATACTAACAGTCACGTGGGTGAGAGTGATCAGGACAGTTTGTTACTGTGATATTGTATACTTACAGTCACGTGGTTGAGAGTGATATGGTGATAATGTAACTTACAGTCACGTGGGTCAGAGTGATCAGGACAGTTTGTTATGGTGATGTTGTATACTTACTGTCACGTGGGTGAGAGTGATCAGGGCGGTTTCTTATGGTGATATTGTATATTTACAGTCACATGGTTGAGAGTGATCAAGTGATATTGTATACTTACAGTCACGTGGGTGAGAGTTATATGGTGATATTGTTTACATATAGTCACGTGGGTGACAGTTATATGGTGATATTGTATACCTATAGTCACGTGGGTGAGAGTGATTAGGACTGTCTGTTATGGTGATATTGTATACTTACAGTCAGTTGAGTCAGAGTGATCAGGACAGTTTGTTATGGTGATATTATATACTTACAGTCGCGCGGGTGAGAGTGATATGGTGATATTGTATACTTACTTTCACGTGGGTGAGAGTGATCAGGACAGTTTGTTACGGTGATATTGTATACTTAAGTCACGTGGTTGAGAGTGATATGGTGATATTGTAACTTACAGTCACGTGGGTCAGAGTGATCAGGACAGTTTGTTATGGTGATGTTGTATACTTACAGTCACGTGTGTGAGAGTTATATGGTGATATTGTAACTTACAGTCACGTGGGTCAGAGTGATCAGGACAGTTTGTTATTGTGATATGGTGTACTTACAGTCACGTGGATGAGAGTGATCATGACGGTTTCTTATGGTGATATTGTATATTTACAGTCACATGGTTGAGAGTGATCAAGTGATATTGTATACTTACAGTCACGTGGGTTAGAGAGATATGGTGATATTGTATACTAACAGTCACTTGGTTGAGAGTGATCAGGAAAGTTTGTTATTGTGATATGGTGTACTTACAGTCACGTGGATGAGAGTGATCATGACGGTTTGTTATGGTGATATTGTATACTAACAGTCACGTGGGTCAGAGTGATCAGGACGGTTTGTTATGGTGATATTGTATACTTACAGTCACACGGGTCAGAGTGATGAGGACAGTTTGTTATGGTGATATTTATACTGACAGTCACATCGGTGAGAGTGATATGGTGATATTGTATACTTGCAGTCACCTGGGTCAGAGTGCTATGGTGATATTGTATACTTACAGACTTCCTTAGTAGTGGCATTGCGATTTGTTATGGTGATATTTTGGATCTCAGCAATAACACCTAAGTCTACTTTCCACCATCTCTCTCCAGTATCATCTGTGTGTGTACAGCTTCCGTTTTCAAAATAGGTATCAATGTTACCATCCACAGCATGCTCTGGAAACCCTCCACTCCTTTGTGAAGACTGACTCGCTGTTTTGTTCCGTGCAATATTTTCAATAAAACAATCCTTATCTGAAAAGAAGCAAAAATATGACAATATACAAATTGAGTCTAAATTGTTCTTTAATCCTGGGTAGTATGATTAATTCTAATGCAGTGGTTTTTATGCAAAAGTGTAGACAATACATTGGCTTTTTTCCAAATTAGTTGCTTTTAAGACGTAAAAACATATTTATGTTATATGTCTTGCTGATCTGCTTGTTGTTCAGTCAGATTACTTTTAGTAGTAAATGTTTGTGATGTGCATGTTTTTGTATATAAATTGAACACAACGGTAATAATATTTGTCTTCTCCACTACGACAGAAGATAAGATTACTACAACGTCTTATTGCGACAAAATGCAATGATATTAGGGTATATGGGGTATATGAATATTGTTGGAAGATTTGTTTAGTAACTATCGGTCATATATTTTATTTAACGTCCTTATTGCAATGGACATATGTAGTCATTCAAGGACATGTCGGCATTACTTTTATGCATGCGAGGGATTGTTATATATTAGGAAAGGCATATGTGTACATTAAGGTTTGGGGTGTAACAGGGTGGTCTCCTATGTCCACTATCGTTCAACAAGTAATTTGGGGCGATACACATCAACGCCAAACATCAACACTGTGCACAAATGGTGCAGGTGTCGATCTTTGGGCAGGGTTAGGGTAAGAGATAAAGCTATCTATATGCTAAATAATTTTGAATGGACTGAATATGGAAGACATTCAAAATACCATATGTTCACAAAAAAATTGACGTTTTTTCACAAAATGCTTGAAGAAATCAATAATATCTGTATACTTACTGTTTACTATTTTGGTATTAAGTTTATTTTCAAACTTTCCGAGTTAAAATGATTCTTTATTATCAGTTTTGTGAAAATCAGCGTTCATAGTTTTTTTTTTAAATTAAGTAATTAATTAATTAGGAAAGTGCGTCATCGTTTAATTTGAATTAAATGTAAAGCAAAGGGAACCAATTTTGTTGCCACAAAGCAATGTATTGGTGGTGGTCTCGAACGGTAAAAATCTTAAGCCGACCTCTATAGGAAATTAACATTGCTGGAAACCCAATCTTTTAGCATCCTTTTAAAGAATATATAAAGTTTGATATTAACTATTGTCGCAAAACGTTTTCAATTTCATCAGCTTTCTACTCCGATTCGTTTAAATTATGTGCTTTTGGAAAAAAATTAAAACTTAGTAATGCTTGATAACTCAAATATATTTGATATACGAGGGCTAATATATAAGTTATGAGCCTTTTGTTGAAGAAATTAGGTAGGGATGTCCTTTTTAGCTCTAATATTGCCAGGATATCTAAGGTTGTGTACCATACGACTAGTGCGATTTGGTGAGTTAATGTTGAAGCGGTAGCACTCTAAAGTAAATAAGGTAAATGACTTTTTCAAAATGGCTAAAATCGCTGAAAGATCAGTTATTCAATATTTGCATATGAAAAGTTTCACACCTAAGGATAGCCATACTGATATGGTAACAACATTAGGGAATGATGCACCTTGATATGGTATATTGGTGGGTGACGAAATTTAACCGTGGCAGGCAGAGCCTTGGCGATGATTCCCGTCCTGGGAGGCCTGGTACTGTTGCTACTGTAGTCAGACGACTTACAGGGAAATGGTGTTCCATCAAATTATAAAAAAAATATAGCAGAAACAAAAAACTGTTTTTGCTGATGTGACAAGAGAGTAAACACTAAATATAGGTGAAGTAGGATTACAAAGTGACCAGGATGAGTTCCTCTCATTAAACTACGCAGTATATATTTGTATGTGTGTCTATTTCTATATACGTATTATCTATGTACCTATTCCTATGTAAAGTTAGTATGTATTGATTTACGGATTGTATTGGTCAGAAATAATTTAGCTAACATCAGCATAGATTCATGATTCAAGATACATAGGTTAAGTGGGGGTAATCAACGTTCATTTTGGCAGGGTGTTAAATAGACAACAGATTTTGAGGTTTGGAAAAGATGACCGGAAGGCGCTGGAGAAAGGAACACCACTATAACAACTATGACAGCTTCTGCTTGTACCTAATAATGCTACATGAAAGAAGAAACAACGCCTTTGCTTATACTCAATCGGGCCACACAACACACGAAATGGTCAATAAAGTCAAGGATATCGTTATGGCTGACATGCGAGTAACAGAGAGATATATAGCCAATACAGCTGGGATTTCACAGGAAAGAGTACATTCCATTCTTACAGAAGATCTTGCGATGAGAAAGCTCTCAGCCCTTTGGGTACCAAGATTTCTGGCAGTTGACCAGAAGCATACCTGGTGGACTTTTAGAGGAGGACCCTGCTACCTTTCTGCAGAATGTTGTGACTATGGAGTGTTGATGTAATTATGATGGTACAATCCGCGTCATAGCCAATAAGAAGGAAAAGCTAATCATCGCAAAGACAGTCGACCTTCAGGATTCGCGATGATCGGTGATGAATCTTTTGAACCGCGATGAACCATTGCAATCGAAACACGGAGGATCGCGATGCAAGATTTCCCTATTTACCTGTAAAATATCCTCGAGGAGAGTGAAATGAAGGGATGTAACTCTGGCAGAGGAGAGTGACGAATGGGTTGGAAGAGAGTTATTACCAGTCTTAGTTTGCGATGCTATAATCAATTCTAAAATTTGCAAATCTACAAAAGCGGAATAAGTTGGTAGAATGTCTGAAGAAAAATATCATTTTTGAAAAGATTTATGTAAAGCCGCCTCGGCTGATGGTGTGACACCTTCATCAGCACGAAATGAGTTGGATATCGGGAGTTATCTCCCTTCTTCATTCTCGAACTTTGAGAACAGGTGGATGGCAAAGACATACCTTCAGCCCTCAATTTAAAAAAAATACAAAATACGAGTTGAAAACTGTTCATATACATGCGGTAAGTGAATGATTTAGAGGTTTTTCTAATGAGATGACGTGGTTTTGGAGCGATATTTCTTTGATAATGGGTGGTTATTTGTCAATTTACCATCTCTCTCTCTCTCACTCGAACGAAACACGAGCTCACCACGTGGATTAAGCAGAAGTTTGAATTTAGGATGGCGGCGAGCGACGGTTTTTTAAAAATTCATTATATTAGGCCACTCAATTATTCGTAGGCTTGAACGGCATTTAACATTTCACCCTGAGCTGGACAGAAATTGGGGCATTACGCCTAAGGGATATCGGGGGTAGATTGGGACATTTTGTGTTTTGGTAACCAGGGGGCACGCTCAAAAGGTGTAAAGATTATTTCACAACAAAAATTATAAGTCACCGGCCGGAAGGTTGTGTTTTGGAGTTAGGGGGAAATGAACTTGACCAGGTTTAAGTAGATCCCGAGAAGCTGGCCACACAGATATTTTCTTATGCTGAATTTTTGATGGCAGGATTAGATGTTAAATTTGTGTTATTTCACAACTTTTGCTAAAAGCGCGTAAAGTGACTGCAGATATTTTCAATGAGGGGGTTATCCAGGTAAACCGGCGACTGCAAATATTATGTTCTGAGTCAGATACTGTTAAGTATTGGAAACAAAGGGGGCTTAAACAAAGCCCAAAGGATTTTATGGACCAAGATGGGGTACACTTTTTCAAGCATTTGGGCATACCAAGATATTTTGGAAACCTGAAACGAGCTATCATATTTACCAGAGACAGACTTTATGAACGTTCAGGTATGTCAGTTGTCACACAAATAGCATTTAATTTTGCAAGGCATTATGTCCTAGTATGCATACTTTGATTTTGTATTTGAATGTCGTTTACAATTTGTCCATATAAGTAATCTGCTACTGGTATGGTATGTATTCGACTTTCAGTTACTGTATTGGTTTACTTAGTATGTACCATTTGGGTAAGTGCAGTGTGAACACTTGAAGGTGAAATTTTTTTGGCAGGTTTGATATTTAGAATGGGGAATTTCAAACGCTGTACATATATATATGTGGCTGGGTCATACCCTAGATTCAGACATGGGAAATAGCGGATTGAGCTTCCTCTCTGAGGGGCTTAGAATATGGATACATTCAATGTGCGAAGTTAGTGGTGGTCCAATTTGTTTAGCATGCTCGTAAACCTATAATGGTATTCACATGGGTATTTGTATTATTTATACATGCAGGACCAAACCCTAAATTCCGACACTAGAATTTGAACATTGAGCTACCTTTCGGAGGGGTTACATTCAGTGTGCGAACTAGAAGACCCATGTCCAGCATGGCAAACCTGTATAATTCATAATGGGTTGGCTTACATACCATGCGGTTTCAAACCCTAAATTCCGATACTGGAAGGGGATATGTACCCTTCCTTGAGACTTACAGTGCCCTTTCAAGGTTATTTCAGTGTGCAAAGTTAACGGTTGACCCGTCAAAGAAAACAGAAATTAAGTTTTCATGCTGGGTCAAACATGAAATTCCGACACTGATGGTTTTTGCTCACATTAGGCAGAGTTTGGAGTGACCCAATGTTTTTGGGGTATGTTTTTGTGTTCAGAGTTTGGAGTGACCCAATTTTGGGGTATGTTTTGGTGTTAAGAGTTTGGAGTGACCCAGTTTTGGGGTATGTTTTGGTGTTCAGAGTTTGGAGTGACCCAATTTTGGGGTATGTTTTTGTGTTCAGAGTTTGGAGTGACCCAATTTTGGGGTATGTTTTGGTGTTCAGAGTTTGGAGTGACCCAATTTTGGGGTATGTTTTTGTGTTCAGAGTTTGGAGTGACCCAATTTTGGGGTATGTTTTGGTGTTCAGAGTTTGGAGTGACCCAATTTTGGGGTATGTTTTGGTGTTCAGAGTTTGGAGTGACCCAATTTTGGGGTATGTTTTGGTGTTCAGAGTTAGTGGCTGACCTAATTTTTCTAAATTTACCTTTAAGCATGTCCATTGAATTGGGCTGAGAAAACCTTTAGTTAAGGTGTGAGTTGCTGGCTAATCTGGGTCTAGCCACTGACACTGGAAAATGGAGGGAAATGTTTGACTATCCTTTTTAATGGGACGATTTGTGTGGCCCTTGGCCGGGCAGATTTTTGTGTGTGATTTTAGGGTGGACCCCTCTGCCTATTTTGTGAACGCATGCAAGTCTTTTTCTGATTTATTTGGGAAATGGCTAAAAAAAAAAAAAAAAAAAAATGGGGCCCAATATAGGTCCCAGGGAGCTCTCAGAATTGGCCCTGACGTGCAATCCATAAACAACATAAACAATTAGGTATAATATACAGTGTTAGGTAATCAGATTGTGGTTACTTTTAAAATGATAAACCATATTGCTGCTTGTTTTTTTTTATTTTGTTGAGACAGATGCCAAGAGGCTGCAAAAGCAGACTAGTCAAGCAGAACCAAAGAGGGTTGATAAAACCCAAACTAGACAACATACGGGCAATGGTAATTAATTAAATCCACCAACACCTACAGCCACAGGTGGCCAAAGCCTCGCTGACGAGACCAACACCATGTGGAGGAGGATATTTCCCTTGGGCAGGCCCTTGACCATGGGGCACTACCACAAGAACTGGAGGACTCGCACCATCTACGCCTTCTGGTATTATCAATCGGCCTATAGACAACAATGTAGATTCGAATATTAAAAGTCAAATTTGGGCAGGAAATCACACTGAGTTCTGACAGAAAGTCGACCCCAGGTTTTAGATTTGAAAGACAGTAATGGGAAACTGGGGCTGGTTCCCAGGTATCAATCTATTAGAATAATATCTGTCGAAAAATGGCATGAAGCTTTTCGCATATATGTTGCCGTCTATACGCAGCAAAAACCCAATGAATCACCACAATTAATGAAATATGCCTAAATAATTAATAGCATCGTCCTTCAACACGGAGATTGGTATTTTTATGATGTCAATTACCGTAAGTGGAAGGCATGTAGTGCGATTACTTAGGACGGCCTGAATACGGAGCTATACACATAAGCAATTGCGCGAGGTCTCAATAAGTCACTACTTTTTCGTACTCCAAACCACACCCAGAATTTTCGTGGTAAACGGCAGCAATCAGTCAGCAGCTCGACGGCCAGATCGGGGGCAGGTGTCTGTTACTCTTTCCAGAACTAATGTGTGTGCAACCGAACAAAATGCACAAGGGCCGATAACTGTGGGATCTGTTCAGGTGATCATTCGAGAAAAGTTTGTCCCAGAGCTCCAAGCACCCCTGCCCAGTCCAAACAGCCCTCAAAACGCGGTAAATTGAAGCATTTATTCTTCTTCACCCACCATCACACCGATTAATTTACTGTAAGTCAAGGAAAACCCAGGGGTTCTCAGCGAAAAAATTGCTAAGGAGCTTAAAGCTGGTCGAGTGGAGAGTCCATTCAGTGAACCTCCGTTTGAACACCTACAGGTTTCGCCTCTGGGGTGCCAAAAAGTACACCTAATGAGTTTAGGGTGATACATCATCTTGGTTTCCCTGAGTCACTTCAATAAATGATGGGATTCCAGTGGAATTTTGTACAGTTAGGTACCAGTCAATTGACAATAGCTGAGATTGTCAAGGCTCGCCCTCGATCCATGATGGCAAAAACAGATATAGAGTCGGCCTTCAAGCTTATCCCTGTTAGACCAGAAGATCATGATTTCTTGGGTTTTCAAATTGACGGGAAATACTATTTCGATAAGACATTGCCCATGGGGGCCTCAGTTTCGTGTAACACATTTAAAAAAATTAGTTCTGCATTGCATTGGGTTGCAGAGAAAAAGCTAAGGGTCAGTTCATGTGTACATGTTTTGGATGAGTTTTTCTTTATTGCACCGGGGGAGCCCGTTGGACAGCAACCAAGTAATATTCTGTTTATTTCGAGGGAGAAACAGAAATGTCAACACGACCTCGACAAATTCCTCCAGTTTTGTAAGGATATTAATGTACCTATGAAAGTCGAGAAAACACTTGGTCCTGCTCATGTTTTGGTATTTTGAGGCATTGAGTTTGATTTTATTGTATTCGAGGCTAGATTTCCCTTAGATAAGATAAACAAAATAAAATCTAAATTGGAAAGTTTCATCACCCTTAGGAAGGTTACTCTGCGGGAAATGCAATCTTTAATTGGCTTACTTAATTTTGCATGTCAGGTAGTGGTGCCTGGTAGAGCATTTCTCCGTAGGTTGATTGATCTTATAAACCCCACTACCGCATCAGGTTGTCCCTAGAATCGCAAAAAGATCTTCAGACGTGGCTATACTTTATCGATGATTATAATGGGAAAACAATGTTTTTGAGTTCAACTTGGCTAAACTCTACAGTATTACATTAATACACGAATGTCAGCAATATCGGTTTTGGTACAATTCTACAAAATTCATGGATGTGTGGTAGATGGGACCTTTCTGTTCTCCGGTATCACATGTCTGTGAAAGAACTTTTTCCAAATCAGCGTATTGAATTTTACTCGGACAATTCATCAGTGGTGGAAGTTATTAACAAACAAACAGCCAAGGATCCATATCTTATGTCTCTAGTATGACGGTTAGTATTGGCTTGCTTGAGATACAATGTGTTGTTTAAGGCCAAACACATTCCTGGGGTGCAGAACACTGCTGCGGATATGTTATCCCGTTTTCAGGTATCAGCCTTCAAACATTCCCCCGGGCCAGGCCAGAACCAAATATCCGAATACAAGCGGATTGGACCATCTTCGGAGAATCACAGAACTGTTGATCTCAAAGGCATTGGCTCCGCGGTCTCAAGTGGCATACCGCAAGACATTTAGTACTTTCCAGGATTTTTGTGTATCCTATAATTTACATGAGAAACTGTTGCCTACATCTGTAAATTCCATGTCATTATTTTTATCACACTGAGCTAGGCCTGGCAGCAGATACGGCAACATCCTATGTTTCAGCAATTGGCTATATAAACAAAATTATGCAGATCCGAGCAGTAATTTAATTATTCGAAAAATGTTTAGGGGTTACGCTAACATGAATCCTACAAAAGATAGCCGACTGCCGATAACAGAATCAGTCTTGCACAAGGTCTTGAGTAGTTTGGACTTCATTACTGACAGTTTGTATGAACGCTGTCTGCTGAAAGCGATGTATTTGTTGGCATTTCAGTGTTTCCTTCGTGTAGGGGAAATTACTCACGCTAAACAGGGAGATAAATCATGTAATGATATACAGACATTATACAGTGTACGGTCTCTATATTTCCGGTATACAGACATTATATAGTGTACGGTATCTATATTTCCGGTATACAGACATATTATAGTGTACGGTCTCTAAATTTCCGGTATACAGACATTATACAGTGTAGTCTCTATATTTCCGGTATGCAGACATTATACAGTGTACGGTCACTATATTTCCGGTATACAGACATTATATAGTGTACGGTCCCTATATTTCCGGTATACAGACATTATACAGTGTAGTCTCTATATTTCCGGTATGCAGACATTATACAGTGTACGGTCTCTATATTTCCGGTATACAGACATTATACAGTGTACGGTCACTATATTTCCGGTATACAGACATTATATAGTGTACGGTCTCTATATTTCCGGTATACAGACATTATACAGTGTAGTCTCTATATTTCCGGTATGCAGACATTATACAGTGTACGGTCTCTATATTTACGGTATACAGACATTATACAGTGTACGGTCACTATATTTCCGGTATACAGACATTATATAGTGTATGGTCTCTATATTTCCGGTATACAGACATTATACAGTGTAGTCTCTATATTTCCGGTATGCAGACATTATACAGTGTACGGTTTCTATATTTCCGGTATACAGACATTATACAGTGTAGTCTCTATATTTCCGGTATGCAGACATTATACAGTGTACGGTCATTATATTTCCGGTATACAGACATTATATAGTGTACGGTCTCTATATTTCCGGTATACAGACATTATACAGTGTAGTCTCTATATTTCCGGTATGCAGACATTATACAGTGTACGGTTTCTATATTTCCGGTATACAGACATTATACAGTGTAATCTCTATATTTCCGGTATGCAGACATTACACAGTGTACGGTCACTATATTTCCGGTATACAGACATTATATAGTGTACGGTCTCTATATTTCCGGTATACAGACATTATACAGTGTACGGTCACTATATTTCCGGTATACAGACATTATATAGTGTACGGTCTCTATATTTCCGGTATACAGACATTATACAGTGTAGTCTCTATATTTCCGGTATGCAGACATTATACAGTGTACGGTTTCTATATTTCCGGTATACAGACATTATACAGTGTAGTCTCTATATTTCCGGTATGCAGACATTATACAGTGTACGGTCACTATATTTCCGGTATACAGACATTACACAGTGTACGGTCTCTATATGTCCGGTATACAGACATTAAACAGTGAAGTCTCTATATTTCCGGTATACAGACATTACACAGTGAAGTCTCTATATTTCCGGTATACAGACATTATATAGTGTACGGTCTCTATATCCGGTATACAGACAATATATAGTGTATGGTCTCTATATTTCCGGTATAAGACATTATTCTGTCTACGGTCTCTATATTTCCGGTATACAGACATTACACAGTGTAGTCTCTATATTTCTGGTATACAGACATTATTCTGTCTACGGTCTCTATATTTCCGGTATACAGACATTATACAGTGTACGGTCTATATATTTCCGGTATACAGACATTATACAGTGTACGGTCTCTATATTCTATATACGGGTGTTCCGGAAGAGTGAACGTTTTCTGCTTCATCGTCGACACCCGCCATGTAAGTCTCGGTCAGTCCAAGTAAAAAATGTCATTCTATCAAATGAGAACAAGATATACAACAATTGAACAACAACTAAATGACATAAAAATAAAATCTAGCTTCATATCGCACAAAAGAGTATTTGTAAGGAGATTAATGTGACGACGTAAAACTTTACCATAAATTTCATTAACCTGCATACTTCCTGTCCCGTTATCCATGGAATCACAGACCTGATCATATTTGAATATCCTTACCATCGTTTTGAAATACATTCAATTACCCTGTCTCTGAGAAACAAAAATAAGCTACATTGCAATATTTCAAAACCACTATTTCATAGCACCACCAACAACTTGTTTTTTTCCTCAGATATACAAACCAGCTTATATATTTGGACACCAGCATTTTGAATCACCAACAATAACAGAAGTTCCCTAGAAACGTACTTAAATTTGGATGCTACCATTTAGAAATACCAACCATGACTGAGGTTTCCATAGAGACACAAACTAGCATAACAAAACACCATCAATAGCCAAATGTTCTACAGTAAATTCGCTGATATCCTATACAAGCATTTCGAAATATCAACAATTACCCGGTTTCCCATAGAAATACGTATATAAACAAGTTTATTTCCTAATACACCCACAATTACCCAGTGATCCTGAAAAACAAAAACCTGTTGATATTTCAATACCGAAATTTTGAAACTTTGTCAATAACCTGATATTCCTGGAAAACAAAGCCTGTTGATATTTCAATACCATCAGATCGAATCATCATCAATAATTCAGTCCTGCACATAAACACAAACCTGGTGATATTTCAATACCGGAAGTTTGAAACTTTGTCATGACCTAATATTCCTGGAAAACAATGCCTGTTGATATTTCAATACCATCAGATCGAATCATCATCAATAATTCAGTCCTGCACATAAACACAAACCTGGTGATATTTCAATACCGGAAGTTTGAAACTTTGTCATGACCTAATATTCCTGGAAAACAATGCCTGTTGATATTTCAATACCATCAGATCGAATCATCATCAATAATTCAGTCCTGCACATAAACACAAACCTGGTGATATTTCAATACCGGAAGTTTGAAACTTTGTCATGACCTAATATTCCTGGAAAACAATGCCTGTTGATATTTCAATACCATCAGATCGAATCATCATCAATAATTCAGTCCTGCACATAAACACAAACCTGGTGATATTTCAATACCGGAAGTTTGAAACTTTGCCATGACCTAATATTCCTGGAAAACAATGCCTGCTGATATTTCAATACCATCAGATCGAATTAGGTAGCAGAACACAGTTTCTCGGTGTGGTCATGGGTGATTTTTTTGTTCATTAGATTACCCCATTATAAAGGTTTTAATTAAAAATGAACAAAAAAAATCCTTGCTAAAATTGGTCCTGTCATGTTAAAATGGCCAATGTGGGGTTTCATTTTTTTCAGGATAATATTTTAGCTTTGTGTTGGAGATTACTATTTGGGCAGTCTTGAATCTGTGTCAACACACCAAAAACTAGCTTTACAAGAAATGAAATATTCATAGTGTTAACATGTGGTCATGTTATGAAGGATTTCCAAGTTGGAAATTGCTGAAATGTAAGTACTTTGTTACCATGACAGTGTTGTTGATTGTAAGATAGGTGTTTAGAATTAAATTTCTTCTAGAAAGTTGTAGTGTTCGGTTGGAATTAGCAGTATTTTTTCTTTTGCATTTTTAGCATTTTTTCAGTAGGTAACCATGACAATCAAATGTTAGAAATCCGAGGAAATTTTTTATTTACACAAATTTCATCTCTCTACTATTAATGTAATTGTTATGTAGTTTATAAATATATATATATACATGTAATGATGAATTTTCATAACCAATCTGCTATACCTGTATATCTTAAACATGACCAATAAAGAAAATGCAAATAAACTATTTCCAGCGATCTTACCATCAATAATTCAGTCCCCCTACACATAAACAAAAACCTGATATTTCAATACCGACAAATATTATCAAAATCGTGTCCTTCAAAGAAACACTAACATGTTTATATTTACATATATTTACTAGCATTTTGAAAAAAAAACCACCAATTACACAGTCTTTCAAAGTGAGACAAACTCATATTCCAATAGCGGCATTTCGAAATATCTATAACCCATGCTTATAGAGAAACGCAAACTTGCTCATATTCCAATACCGGCATTTCTAAATATCTATAACCCATGCTTATTGCGAAACGCAAACTTGCTCATATTCCAATACCGGCATTTCAAAATATCTATAACCCATGCTTATAGCGAAACGCAAACTTGCTCATATTCCAATACCGGCATTTCGAAATATCTATAACCCATGCTTATAGCGAAACGCAAACTTGTTCATATTCCAATACCGGCATTTCTAAATATCTATAACCCATGCTTATAGCGAAACGCAAACTTGCTCATATTCCAATACCGGCATTTCAAAATATCTATAACCCATGCTTATAGCGAAACGCAAACTTGCTCATATTCCAATACCGGCATTTCGAAATATCTATAACCCATGCTTATAGAGAAACACAAACTTGCTCATATTCCAATACCGGCATTTCAAAATATCTATAACCCAGACCTTCAGAGGAACACAAATAGTCGCATATTTTATGACATACATTTCGGAACACCAACAATAATCCAGTAATCCGTTATACCGTAATTAAGGGAATATGTCTCTTTGAATATATCGCAACGATACAATAATGTTTTATTTAAATAAAACTATATCTCTTTCAATTAGTAGATTTAATATACCATTATATCACAGAAATCCATTATTTTCATGACTGGTCGGGTACTTTCAACCAGAAGGGCACCTCCGGAGTGTGGCTGTGGTCGAGTACCTCCAACCAGGACGGTCACCTCCGGGGTGTGGCTGTGGTCGAGTATCTCCAACCAGGACGGTCACCTCCAGAGTGTGACTGTGGTCGAGTACCTCCAACCAGGAAGGTCACCTCCGGAGTGTGGCTGTGGTCGAGTACCTCCAACCAGGACGGTCACCTTCGGGGTGTGGTTGTGGTGGAGTATCTCGAACCAGCACGGTCACCTCCGGAGTGTAGCTGTGGTCGAGTACCTCCAACCAGGACGGTCACCTCCGGAGTGTAGCTGTGGTCGAGTACCTGCAACCAGGAGGGTGGCTGTGGTGGAGTGCCTCCAACTTCGAGGACAACTTCAGAGTGTAGTTGTGGTGGAGAACCTTCGACCCGGACGGGAACCTCTTTAGTGTAGAGTGTGGTTGTGGTGGAGAACCTCCGACCCGGACGGGAACCTCTTTAGTGTAGAGTGTGGTTGTGGTGGAGAACCTCCGACCCGGACGGGAACCTCTTTAGTGTAGAGTGTGGTTGTGGTGGAGAACATCCGACCCGGACGGGAACCTCTTTAGTGTAGAGTGTGGTTGTGGTGGAGAACATCCGACCCGGACGGGAACCTCTTTAGTGTAGAGTGTGGTTGTGGTGGAGAACCTCCGACCCGGACGGGAACCTCTTTAGTGTAGAGTGTGGTTGTGGTGGAGAACCTCCGACCCGGACGGGAACCTCTTTAGTGTAGAGTGTGGTTGTGGTGGAGAACCTCCGACCCGGACGGGAACCTCTTTAGTGTAGAGTGTGGTTGTGGTGGAGAACCTCCGACCCGGACGGGAACCTCTTTAGTGTAGAGTGTGGTTGTGGTGGAGAACCTCCGACCCGGACGGGAACCTCTTTAGTGTAGAGTGTGGTTGTGGTGGAGAACATCCGACCCGGACGGGAACCTCTTTAGTGTAGAGTGTGGTTGTGGTGGAGAACCTCCGACCCGGACGGGAACCTCTTTAGTGTACAGTGTGGTTGTGGTGGAGAACCTCCGACCCGGACGGGAACCTCTTTAGTGTACAGTGTGGTTGTGGTGGAGAACCTCCGACCCGGACGGGAACCTCTTTAGTGTACAGTGTGGTTGTGGTGGAGAACCTCCGACCCGGACGGGAACCTCTTTAGTGTACAGTGTGGTTGTGGTGGAGAACATCCGACCCGGACGGGAACCTCTTTAGTGTAGAGTGTGGTTGTGGTGGAGAACATTAGCCCGGGACAGGAACTCCTCGCACTTGTGGTATTGGCGGAGTACCAGCAAAAGGATTTTCTTTTGGATGATAAATCATGCTTCAATATTTTAATCATTTCGATTGTCTGTAAATGATAAGGATACGACACTCCTCTCTTTATATTTGGTTCCTACACTTCACAGGAATAAACCTAAACAGTGTTTTATTGCTAGCTCGCCTAGCTGTTCAACCAAACCCTTCTCCAAACTTTTTACTACCTTTCTTAACACTATCTAATCTTATTGTGACACTTGTTACTCAACAAAGTGTATTAATGGTGTGTGGATTTAAAAATAAATTTAGAGAGGATATGATCAGCATTCCAAAAATATTTCTTCTTATAGGAAAATTTGATTTTTCAATTCTGTACACCGCTATACCCAGTTCTAAAGTGAACAAGGACATAGTCATCAAGGTCCCCCGGCCATGTTCATTTGTAAAATATATACGTTTGAAGTTAGCAACATGGAAAACTGGAGAAAGATATGTGAATCAGATCAGAGCAGCCTCATTAAATATGTACAGAATTAGCCGATAATCAACAAGGTAACAAGTGTACTAAGCAGGTTTCACATTATTCAACAGTTCCTTCAAGTAAAGTGCGGAAAGATATCAGTCTAACGGGTCAAACAGTCTAAGATATGAATAGAATTTGCAGATAATCGAACAAGAACCCGGGATTTAGCTAGTAAGTCTACAAAGCAAGTTTCCTAAAAAAATTATAATTCCTTCAAAAGATATTGTGCAGCAAAATTTTCAATAGAGTAATTGAAGAAATCAGCCAATCAGGTTACAGCAATCTCATAAAATGTATGTGGAATGTGCCGTTAATCGGACGTGGGCCTGGGCTAAAGATAATAAATTTACCAAACAAGTTTCATAAAAAATATACCAGTCCTTCAAAAGATATGAAGAAAGCAGCATCCGGACGGACGGCGAGACGGACGGGTGAACGGACGGAATCCATTAGAATATCTCCCGCTAACTTTGTTGAGCTGGGGATAATGAAGAGAAAGAACGATTTCGTTCTCTTGTTATGAGAGTTGTTTACGAAGAAAGAGAACAGAACAAATATTTAATTATAGACTGTAAAGAATAGGTCACAAGCAAAAGTTCAACGAAAATAAGTGCCCACAAAAATTATTTTACTCTAAAGTGTGATTACACACACATTCGTCAACTAGAATAACGAATTTATAATTGTCATGCATAGTTACAGCACAATATGGGAACACATAACGCATGGCAATATTCAGACTGGAAATCAGAGAACACATAACGGATGGCAGTCTTCAGACTGTATCTGAGAGAACACATACCGGATGGCAATATTCAGACTGGAACTCAGAGAACACATAACGGATGGCAATATTCAGACTGGATCTGAGAGAAGATCTACCGGATGGCAAAATTCAGATTGGAACTCAGAGAACACATAATTAATAATAATGTTCAGACTGGAACTCAAACAACACATCAGATGTCAGTATTCAGGCTGGTCTGAGAGAACACATAACGGATAATTATATCCAAACTGGAACTCTGAGAACATATAACGAATGGCAATATTCAGACTGGAACTCATAGAACAAATAACGGATGGCAATATTCAGACAGGAACTCAGAGATCATATAACGCAAGGCAGTATTCAGACTTGAACTCAGAGAACATATAACGGATGGCAGTCTTCAGACTGCATCTGAGAGAACACATACCGGATGGCAATATTCAGACTGGAACTCAGAGAACACATAACGGACGGCAATATTCAGACGGGATCTCAGGGAACTCATAACTGATGGCAATATTCAGACTGGATCTCAGGGAACACATAACAAATGACTATATTTGGACTGGATCTCAGGGAACACATAACGGATGGCAATATTCCGACTGGAACTCAGAGAAGACATAACGGAGGACAATAATCAGACTAGATCTCAGTGAACACATAACGGATGGTAATATTCAGACTGACTCTGAGAGAACACATAACGGATGACATTATTCCGACTGGATATCAGAGAACACATAACGGATGGCAGTATTCAGACTGGAACCCAGAGAACATTTAACGCATGGTAATATCCAGACTTGATCTGAGAGTACACATACCGGATGGCAATTTTCACACTGGAACTCAGAGAACACATAACGGATGGCAATATTCAGACAGGAACTCAGAGAACACATATCGGATGGCAATATTCAGACTGGATCTGAGAGATCTACCGGATGGCAAAATTCAGATTGGAACTCAGAGAACACATAATTGATAATGATATTCATACTGGAACTCTAACAACACATCAGATGTCAGTATTCAGGCTGGTCTGAGAGAACACATAACGGATAATTATATCCAAACTGGAACTCTGAGAACACATAACGGATGGCAATATCCAGACTGGATCTCAGAGAAAACATAACGGATGGTAATATTCAGACTGGAACTCAGAGAACACATAACGGATGGCAATATCCAGACTGGAACTCAGAGAACACATAACGGATGGCAATATTCAGACTGGAACTCAGAGAACACATAACGGACGGCAATATTCAGTTAATATCATCTAACGGATGTTAATATCTGGAACTCAGAGAACACATAACGGATGGTAATATCCAGACTGGAACTCAGAGAACACATAACGGATGGTAATATCCAGACTGGAACTCAGAGAACACATAACGGATGGTAATATCCAGACTGGAACTCAGAGAACACATAACGGATGGCAATATCCAGACTGGAACTCAGAGAACACATAACGGATGGTAATATCCAGACTGGAACTCAGAGAACACATAACGGATGGCAATAATCAGACTGGATCTCAGAGAACACATAACGGATGGCAATATTCAGACTAGAACCCAGAGAACATCTAACGGATGTTAATATCCAGACTGGAACTCAGGGAACACGTAACGGATGGCAATAATCAGACTGGATCTCAGAGACAACATAACGGATGGCAATATTCAGATATAGAACCCAGAGAACATCTAACGGATGGTAATATCCAGACTGGAACTCAGAGAACACATAACGGATGGCAATATTCAGACTGGAACCCAGAGAATACATAATTGATGGCAATATTCAGACTGAAACTCAGACAACACATCAGATGTCAGTATTCAGACTGGATCTGAGAGAACACTTAACGGATAATTATATCCAAACTGGAACTCTATGAACATATAACGGATGGTAAAAATCAGACTGTATCTCAGAGAACACATAACGGATGGCAATATTCAGACTGGATCTCAGAGAACACATAACGGATGGCAATAATCAGACTGTATCACAGAGAACACATAACGGATGGCAATATTCAGACTGGAACCCAGAGAACATCTAACGGATGGTAATATCCAGGCTGGAATTCAGACAACACATCAGATGTAACTATTCAGGCTGGATCTGAGAGAACAAATAACGGATAATTATATCCAAACTGGAACTCTAAGAACACATAACGGATGGCAATATTCAGACTGGAAATCAGAGAACATATAACGGATGGCAATATTCAGACTGGATCTCAGAGAACACATAACGGATGGCAATATTTCGACTGGATCTCAGGGAACACATAACGGATGGCAATATTTCGACTGGATCTCAGGGAACACATAACGGATGGCAATATTCAGACTAGAACTCTCAGAGAACACATAACGGATGGCAATATTCAGACTGGAACTCAGAGAACATATAACGGATGGCAATATTCAGACTGGATCTGAGAGAACACATAAACGGTGGCAATATTCAGACTGGAACCCAGAGAACATAAAACGGATTGCAATATTCAGACTGGAACTCAGAGAACACATAACGGATGGCAATATTCAGATTGGAACTAAGTGAACACATAATTAATGGTAATATTCAGACAGGAACTCAGAGAACACATCGGATGTCAGTATTCAGGCTGCGTCTGAGAGAATACCTAATAGATAATTATGTTCAAACTGGAACTCAGAGAACACAAAACGGATGGCAATATTCAGACTGGAACTCAGAGAACAAATAACGGATGGCAATATTCAGACTGGAACTCTGAGAACAAATAACGGATGGCAATATTCAGACTGGAACTCAGAGAACACATAACGGATGGCAATATTCAGACTGGAACCCAGAGAACATATAACGGATGGCAATATTCAGACTGGAAATCAGAGAACACATAACGGATGGCAATATTCAGACTGGATCTCAGAGAACACATAACGCATGGCAATATTCAGACTGGAAATCAGAGAACACCTAACGGATGGCAATTCACATAAACGGTGGCAATATTCAGACTGGAACCCACAGAACATAAAACGGATAGCAAGATTCAGTCTGGAACTCAGAGAACACATAACGTATGGCAATATTCAAGTTCGAACCCACAGAACATAACGGATGGCAATATTCAGACTGGAACCCGGAGAACACATAATGGATTGTAATAATCAGGCTGAAACTCAGAGAACACAAGACGGATGGCAGTATTCAGACTGGAACTCAGAGATCATATAACGGATGGCAATATTCGGATTGGAACCGACAGAACATAACGGATGGCAATATTCAGACTGGATCTTAAAGAACACATAACGGATGGCAATATTGAGACTGGAATTCAGAGAACACATAATTGATGGCAATATTCAGACAGGAACTCAGAGAACACATAACAAATGATGGCAATATTCATTTGGAACTGGATCTCAGAACACATTGGAACATCAGAACATAACGGATGGGAATATTCAGACTGGATCTCAGGGAACACATAACGGATGGCAATATTTCGACTGGATCTCAGGGAACACATAACGGATGGCAATATTCAGACTGGAACTCAGAGAACAAATAACGGATGGCAGTATTCAGACTAGAACTCAGAAAACACATAACGGATGGCAATATTCAAACTGGAACCCACAGAACATAACGGAAGACAATATTCAGACTGGATCTGAGAGAACACATACCGGATAGCAATATTCAGACTGGAACCCACAGAACATAACGGATGGCAATATTCAGAGAACACATAACGGATGGCAATATTCAGAACTGAACCCACAGAACATAAACGGATGGCAATATTCAGACTGGAACTGAGAGATCACATAACGGATGGCAATATTCAGACTGGAACTCAGAGAACACATAACGGATGGCAATATTCAGACTGGAACCCAGTATTCAGAGAACATATAACGGATGGCAATATTCAGACTGGATCTGAGAGAACACATAAGGATGGCAATATTCAGACTGGAACTCAGAGAACACATAACGGATGGCAATATTCACATATTCAGCCTGGAACTCAGAGAACACATAACGGATGGCAATATTCAGGATGGTAATATTCAGACTGGAACCCAAAGAACACATAATGGATGGTAATATTCAGACTGGTACCCACAGAACACATAACGGATGGAAATAATCAGGCTGAAACTCAGAGAACACATAACGGATGGCAATATTCAAACTGGAACCCACAGAACATAACGGATGGTAATATTCAGACTGGAACCCAGAGAACACATAACGGATGACATTATTCCGACTGGATATCAGAGAACACATAACGGATGGTAATATTCAGACTGGAACCCAGAGAACACCTAACGGATGGTAATATTCAGACTGGATATGAGAAAACACATAACGGATCACAACATTCAGATTGAAAACCACAGATCATAACGGATGGTAATATTCAGACTGGATCTGAGAGAACACATGAAGGATTGCAATATTCAGACTGGAACCCACAGAACATATAACGGATGGCAGCAAGATTCAGCCTGGAACTCAGAGAACACATAACGGATGGCAATATTTAAACTGGAGTCCACAGAACATAACGGATGGCAATATTCAGACTGGAATCTAGAGAACACATACCGGATGGAAATAATCAGGCTGAAACTTAGAAAACACATAGCGGATGGCAATATTCAAACTGGAACCCACAGAACATAACGGATGGCAATATTCAGACTGGAACCCGGAGAACACATAACGGATGGTAATATTCAAACTGCATATGAGAGTCACATAACGGATGACATTATTCCGACTGGATATCAGAGAACACATAACGGATGGCAATAGTCAGACTGGAATCCACAACACATAACGGAATACAATATTTAGACTACATCTGAGAGAACACATACCGGATAGCAATATTCAGACTGGAACTCAGAGATCATATAACGGATGGCAGTATTCAGACTGGAACTCAAAAAAGACATAACGGATGGTAATATTCAGACTGGAACTCAAAAAAGACATAACGGATGGTAATATTCAGATTGGAACCAACAAAACATAACTTATTGCAATATTCAGACTGGAACCCAGAGATCAAATAACGGATGGCAGTATTCAGACTGCATCTAAGAGAACACATACCCGATGGCAATATTCAGACTGCATCTCAGAGAACACATAACGGATGACATTATTCCGACTGGATATCAGAGAACACATAACGGATGGCAATATTCAGACTGGAACCCGGAGATCAAATAACGGATGGCAGTATTCAGACTGCATCTCAGAGAACACATAACGGATGACATTATTCCGACTGGATATCAGAGAACACATAACGGATGGCAATATTCAGACTGGAACCCGGAGAACATATAACGGATGGCAATACTCAGACTGGATCTGAGAGAACACATGAAGGATTGCAATATTCAGACTGGAACCCACAGAATATATAACGGATGGCAACAAGATTCAGCCTGGAACCCAGAGAACACATAACGGATGGCAATATTTAAACTGGAGTCCACAGAACATAACGGATGGTAATATTCAGACTGGAACCCAAAGAACACATAATGGATGGTAATATTCAGACTGGAACCCAGAGAACACATAACGGATGGACATAATCATGCTGAAACTCAGAGAACACACAACGGATGGCAATATTCAAACTGGAACCCACAGAACATAACGGATGGTAATATTCAGACTGGAACCCAAAGAACACATAATGGATGGTAATATTCAAACTGGAACCCACAGAACATAACGGATGGTAATATTCAGACTGGAACCCAGAGAACACCTAACGGATGGTAATATTCAGACTGCATCTGAGAGAACACATAACGGATGACATTATTCCGACTGGATATCAGAGAACACATCACGGATGGCAATATTTAGATTGGAACCCAAAGAACAAAACGGATGACAATATTCAGACTGGAACCCAGAGAACACATAACGGATGGTAATATTCAGACTGCATCTCAGAGAACACATAACGGATTGCAATATTCCGACTGGATCTGAGAGAACACATGAAGGATTGCAATATTCAGACTGGAACCCACAGAACATATAACGGATGGCAGCAAGATTCAGCCTGGAACTCAGAAAACACATAACGGATGGCAATATTCAAACTGGAACCCACAGAACATAACGGATGGTAATATTCAGACTGGAACCCAGAGAACACCTAACGGATGGTAATATTCAGACTGGATATGAGAAAACACATAACGGATCACAACATTCAGATTGGAAACCACAGATCATAACGGATGGTAATATTCAGACTGGATCTGAGAGAACACATGAAGGATTGCAATATTCAGACTGGAACCCACAGAACATATAACGGATGGCAGCAAGATTCAGCCTGGAACTCAGAGAACACAACGGATGGCAATATTTAAACTGGAGTCCACAGAACATAACGGATGGTACTATTCAGACTGGAACCCGAAGAACACATACCGGATGGAAATAATCAGGCTGAAACTCAGAGAACACATAACGGATTGCAATATTCAAACTGAAACCCACAAAACATAACGGATGGTAATATTCAGACTGACCCAGAGAACACCTAACGGATGGTAATATTCAAACTGCATATGAGAGTCACATAACGGATGACATTATTCCGACTGGATATCAGAGAACACATAACGGATGGCAATATTCAGACTGGAATCCACAACACATAACGGAAGACAATATTTAGACTACATCTGAGAGAACACATATCGGATAGCAATATTCAGACTGGAACCCAGAGATCAAATAACGGATGGCAGTATTCAGACTGGAACTCAAAAAACACAACGGATGGCAATATTCAGACTGCATCTAAGAGAACACATACCGGATGGCAATATTCAGACTGCATCTCAGAGAACACATAACGGATGACATTATTCCGACTGGAACTCAGGGAACACATAACGGATGGCAATATTCAGACTGGAACCCGGAGAACATATAACGGATGGTAATATTCAGACTGGATCTGGGAGAACACATAAAGGATTGCAATATTCAGACTGGAACCCAGTGTCACGTAAGCATGTATAGTTTGTCTATAAATGGTAAGTTTTAATTTGAGTTTTTTTTTACGGTGTAAGGACTCTTAATCGTTTGCACCACTGAGCGGTATACGTCACGGGCTTGACCGGTTGTGCACGGAATGGACACTTGTTTACGGTCCACAGTTTTGTGAGTTCGTGTAGCCGATATGTAAATATAGCTGTTTCCGATATTGTGAACAAGGCACAGACGACAGACTGTAGTAAGTTATGTTTCTTTCTTCCCTTTCCATATGTTTTTTTTTTTTTTTTTGGCATTATTTTATCCATGTCGTCAAATCTATCGGGTCAAGCAATCGAGGTGTCGGTGCGCTCCAATCATGCGTAACTATTGTTGATACATGTAGTACACTTGTTTTGTGGTGTGTTTCTGCTATATCATTATAATTTCATACTTCCTATTGATTTCTAGTGTATTTTGATAATATAAACATAATAGATTGTTGTGTGTAGAATTATTTAATAAATATAGGGTTCATGTCCGTTTTAAAATTCTATGGAAGCCCTGAGCTAGAGCTATAGCGTTAGTTGGAGTGTGTACGCGCACTGGGTAAAAAAGTATGGAAGCCGTGAGACGCCAACTTCTATGAATTGTGCTGAGTCGTGTTTTTATAGCCATTTGGAGCCGCACACTTATCCCTTTATCTTTATTATATTGATTTACGTATATTTACAATATATTAATGAATATTCATATTATTGATAATTAATTATTAGTTAATTAGTATGCCAGGTGAGAGTGAATCTGCGTGACTACAGCATTATTTTCAACTATGTATTATTGTAGCTTCACATGACGGACTAGGAGTCTCAGCTATCAAGCCAGGACCAGTCAGCTGTGCCAACTCATTGTGACTCCAGTGTCAGGACCGACCGGATGAGTTCTCTTCACCAGGGTCAAGGTCAGCATGGAATACATGTGTTGGGTCGTTACGTAGGCCTGGGTCAGCGACTTGCTTGGAGGCTGAGTCACAGTATATCTACTATTGGGATGGCTGTCGTGTCAAGGACACTAGTGTGTACATCCCAGCTTTCCTGTCGTGTCTTGGACACCAGTGAGTTTGCCAATTTGGGCGTTTCAAGCAAGCATGGTGCTGCTTGATGTGTTTATACCTCTTGGCTCTGGATTGAGCGTGGTTGCAGGTTAGCGACCGTCTTGCACCGGAACTGTACCAGGATCCCATTCGTCGTTGTGTGTGTAGCTACAGACTGTAACTTGAAATAATTGTGTTTGTGAATGAGAGAATTAGTGAGTGTGACGTGTGGGTATTATAGGTTTTTTTTAATTTAATCTCTTTATTGTCATCATTGTAAATAAACATTTGTCATTGCAATCAATCTTTTCGGTGTTCATTCCCCGGATCGCTGACCGACGCTCGTTCCACGTTAACACCCAGAGAACATATAACGGATGGCAATATTCAGACTGAAACCTAGAGAACACATAACTGATGGTAATATTCAGACTGGATCTGATAGAACACATACCAGATGGAAATAATTAGACTGGAACTCAGAGAACACATAACGTAGTGCAATATTCCGACTGGATCTCAGAAAAAACTTAACTGATGACAATATTCTGACTGCAACTAAAGAACACATAACGGATAGTAATATTCAGACTGGAACCCACAGAACACATAATGGATGGTAATAATAAGGCTGAAACTCAGAGAACACATAACGGATGGCAATATTCAAACTGGAACCCACAGAAAATAACGGATGGTAATATTCAGACTGCATCTGAGAAAACACATAACGGATGACAGTATTCCGACTGGATCTCAGAGAACACATACCGGATGGAAATAATCAGACTGGAACACAGAGAACACATAACGGAGTGCAATATTCATACTGCAACTCACAGAACACATACCGGATGGCAATATTCAGACTGGAACTCAGAAAAAATATAACTGATGGCAATATTCAGACTGGATCTCAGAGAATACATAACGGATGGCAATATTCTGAGTGGAACCCAGAGAACATATAACGGATGGCAATATTCAGACTGGAACTTAGAGAACACAACGGATGGCAATATTCATTCAGACTGGATCTCAAAGAACATATAACGGATGGCAATATTCAGACTGGATCTCAAAGAACATATAACGGATGGCAATATTCAGACTGGAAATCAGAGAACATATAACGGATGGCAATATTCACACTGGATCTGTGAGTAAACATAACGGATGGCAATATTCAGACTGGAACTCAGAGAACACAATGAATTGGAATATTCAGACTGGAACTCAGAGTAAACATAACGGATGACAATATTCTGAGTGGAACCCAGGGAACATATAACAGATGGCAATATTCAGACTAGAAATCAGAGAACATATAACTGATGGCAATATTCAGACTGGATCTCAGAGAACACATAACGGATGGCAATATTCAGACTAGAAATCAGAGAACACATAACGGATGGCAATATTCAGACTGGAACTCAGAGAACACAATGAATTGCAATATTCAGACTGGAACTCAGAGTAAACATAACGGATGGCAATATTCAGACTGGAACTTAGAGAACACAACGGATGGTAATATTCAGAATGGATCTCAGAGAACACATAACGGATGGCAATATTCAGATTGGAACTCAGAGAACACAATGGATGGCAATATTCAGAATGGATCTCAGAGAACACATAACGGATGGCAATATTCAGACTGGATCACAGAGAACACATAACGGATAGCAATATGCAGACGGGATATCATAGAACACATAACGGATAGCAATATGCAGACGGGATATCATAGAACACATAACGGATGGCAATATTCAGACTGGATCACAGAGAACACATAACGGATAGCAATATGCAGACGGGATATCATAGAACACATAACGGATAGCAATATGCAGACGGGATATCATAGAACACATAACGGATGGCAGTGGTAGATTATTGTATATCACTTTTCAATCACTAACACGTAAATGATGATGGTATGATAAGTAAACATTAACACTGGGCTGCAATTCTATAACTTGTTGATAGTTATATCTGAACTATATTGATAAATATCATTACAGGGGACTCGTAGTAGACAATATACTTTCTGTACCTGTTATCCCTATTACGTAACCGTAACATGAAATTCAGCTTATTTCTGGGAGGTGCATCGACTCATTGGAAACTGGTTATTCCTTTTCACAGCATGACGTACCGTCCAAAATGCCAACAATCCTCTAGGGACATTATGACTCCTCACTCCTCAGAAAATTGCACATCATGTGAAACACATAACATGCTAATCCATTATGATCTTAATCAGTCCGATATGGTATTATATTGGCTTGAAATTCCTTTTACTATTTACAATTTTGTAACTTTATGTTTTGTCTGTTTAACCATTCGTTAATAGTATTCGCGGATGAAATAATTTCGTTGTATTCGTGGTCAACAAAGTATAAAACCAAGTGAAAATTTCTATTGTGGAGAACATTTTAGACAATTATCATTATACCTTACTACATGATGTTCAGCTCATAGATATGTGTAAAATTCCATGCCATTGACCAACCTCAAACAAGACAACCGCGAAATATAAACATAACATGAGGATCTATATGTTCAATCCCATTCTATATACTTGTTGAGAATTAAATACTTACCACAGCTTACTACGATGATGTTCTGTGTAACAATTGTCCATATCCAAACGAAATGTACAAAAACAGATTTGGACCTCATTGTAACAGTTTTGGTGTCACTCTGGGGGTGACACGGTATTCCCTGGTATCTTTTATCGGGTCATACATTTAGTGGTGCCAAGAGTTTATATCATCTTCCTGCGACACCACAGCGGAATTAAGTGGTGCGACACCACAGCGGAATGAAGTGGTGCAATGTGTTTGTATTATATTCCAATAAAATCACAACGGCACTTATTGGAATCCTGTCTCTATATTACTGACGCCACACCTGCATTTATTGGTACTGCGTGTCTGCCTTTTATATTCGTAATATCTTATATAATATTAATAAACCCATAATGTACAGTGTAATTACAATCTTAGTCACGTGATTCACGTGAATAACCATCTCAATATTTCAATTGTGGTGACATTGTTTACGTATACATTTCACTTTATCATTTGCACTACATACCCGGATATCATTAAAGCCCCAATATACGTAAAAAAACACTATAAAAAAAAACAAACTGGAATGAGGTACAAACACCCGATGATAGAAAATCTATAGCTAAACATCAAAAACCTGTAAACAACTTTAAAAAAATACTAAAGGAAAAGAATTTTCTAGATCCTTGGAGGTATAGAAATCAAGGAAAGAAACAATATACATGGAAGAGAAAAGATAATAATCATGAAGCCAGCAGAATGGATTACTTCCTCATACAAAGGGAGTTAATTCCACACATAATATCATCTGATATTCGCCCTGCAATAATTAAATGCACAGACCATTTAGGGGTTTCATTGATTTTAAATACTGAAAAATTGAAAAGTGGTCCTGGTTACTGGAAATTAAACAACAGCCTCCTGAATGATATAATATATATAAATATGATACAATTTTTTTTAAAAAGATAAAATAGATCATTAGAAGAAAACAACAAAAATAAGATAACATTGTGGGAAATGTGTAAAGTAGAAATCAGAGACAAATCAATTAAATATGGTAAACTAAAAGCGAAAATAAAGAAAAATGTTATAACAGAACTAGAAAAAAGGCTTCATGAAGCCATGGAAATAAATAATAATGAAGAATATACAAGAATAGAGAGTCAATTAGAAAATATCTACATAAGTAAAGCTCATGGAGCTCAAATAAGATCAAGATCAAAATGGTGGGAAGAGGGTGAAAAAAATACAAAGTATTTCTTATCACTAGAAAAAACTAGACAAACACAAAAATCTATAGTGAAAGTATATGACAGTCAAGGTAATATTTTATCAAATCAATTTGACATATTACAGCGTGAAAGGAGATATTATGAACACATACATAAAAAAACCAGACGTAAAACAAATTTATAGTTACATAAACAATGTAAAACTAGAGCAATCCTTATCGGAGACTGAAGCAAATACATGTGAAGGACTACTTACGTTAGAAGAATGTACAAAAGCTATTTAAAGAATGAAATTAGATAAATCACCTGGGTCAGATGGACTGACAGTAGAATTCTACAGAAAATTTTGTCCTAATTTGAAATCAATTGTTGTAAACTCATTAAATGAAGGCTATCTGACTAACAAATCATCAAACTCACAAAGGAAAAGTATATTATCTCTCATATATAAAAAGAATGATCCACTTGATTTAGGTAATTGGCGACCGATAACAATTTTAAACACTGATTATAAATTAGCAGCCTATTGTTTAGCACAAAGACTAAAACCTATACTTCCAAATATAATAAATACAGATCAGAATGGATTCATTAAGGGCAGAAACATACACTACAGTATCAGACTTATTCAAGATGTTATTGATTATGCAGAGAAATTTGATGTAGATGGGGCGGTTCTTTTCTTAGACTTTTCTAAAGCTTTTGATTCTATTGAATTTTACTATATGTTTGCAACTTTACAACATTTTGGGTTCAGGGAATCTTTTCTAAAATGGGTTTCTACCTTGTATAATGATATCAAATTAGCAGCCTATTGTTTAGCACAAAGACTAAAACCTATACTTCCAAATATAATAAATACAGATCAGAATGGATTCATTAAGGGCAGAAACATACACTACAGTATCAGACTTATTCAAGATGTTATTGATTATGCAGAGAAATTTGATGTAGATGGGGCGGTTCTTTTCTTAGACTTTTCTAAAGCTTTTGATTCTATTGAATTTGACTATATGTTTGCAACTTTACAACATTTTGGGTTCAGGGAATCTTTTCTAAAATGGGTTTCTACCTTGTATAATGATATCAGTTGTGCAGTTTCAAATAATGGTTGGATATCTGAATCTCTTAAAATAACACGGGGAATTCGACAAGGCTGTCCCTTGTCTGCCTTATTATTTGTTATTACAGTAGAAACAATGGCATTAAAGATAAGACAAGATGAAAATATTAAAGGTATAAAGTTTTTCAGTAACCAAAGAGAGTTCAAAATATCTCAACTGGCAGACGATACAACTTTGTTTTTAAAGTAAAAAAAAGATATAAGCAAAGCATTAAACTTAATTGAAATAGTTGGTACTTTATCAGGATTAGTCCTTAATAGACAAAAAACTCAAGGAATAAAATTTGGACAAAGGTTACTTATAGAAGAAAACTTTGAAAACATTGAATGGTCAAGTACATATGTGAAAGCATTAGGAATATACTTTTGTAAAAATAAACAGTATGATTATAAAACCTGGGAAACTAAGATAGAAAAAATTAAAAAACTTTTAATTTCTTGGAACAAACGGAAATTAACAATGATTGGCCGAATACAAATTATAAAGTCCTTACTTATACCACAAATTACATACACCTATTCGGTGCTACCAATAACAAAAACAAAAATAAAAGAAATAGAAGGCATATTGTATAGTTACATCTGGGGAGGGAAAAAAGAAAGGGTTAAGCGAAAAACTATAGTTCAAAATTATGAGAGGGGAGGATTAAATACAGTTGACCTCACAGCACATGTTAAGTTAATGCTAATAAAATGGGTGAAACAGGATAGTCAATGGAAAATAATTCCACTTTCTTTTCTTTTTTTCACTTTCAGAATATTTTATTGTCATGGTGGTATTGACAGTAGGAATTGGGCAACAGGCAGGGCCTATGAAAGCCCTCTCCTTACAGTGCATAAACAAGTATACAGACACATCAATCAAAATTAGAGATAACAGATAATAATAATATTAGGAATAAGAATGTAGAAGATAGATTCAAATGGATGATTATATAACCGAAATGCAAAATAGGCATCACCATCGTTTGTATTATTGAGTACCAGAACAGTAACATAAACTAAAAAATACAAATTAGGTATCACAAGATATTACAAGACTGGGTCAAAATATGTCCATTTGTGGTGGGACAGGCTGCAGGTTCAAACAGTCCATTTGCACATAATCCTGAGCTGAGTCCCTAAAATGGACAGGCGGATCCACACTTGAGACATCAAATACAAATGAGAGATAGAAAAGATAGAAGTATAGAATGGGATGTACATTTGCTAAAATAGGCGACCAGTGTCAGTTATGAATCTCTGAACTATATCAAGAATAAATTTATTCATGTTTGCATCAAGTATAGGAGAACCTTTGAGAAATGTATCAATTGAAGGAGGTATAGAATCACTAAGGTCAGAAAGGGAATTAAAGAGGAGTTGTCTCTGATTAGTAAAGAAGGGACAGTGGAAAAAGAAGTGGGTACAATCTTCAACTGGGTGGCCACAGTTACAGGCAGGGTTATCTTTAAGGTGGGAATTGAATAAATCAAAATTCAGATTACTTGCAGAGTTTCTTAGTTGACATAAAATTATGTTAGCTTTTCTTTGTCCTTTATATTTGAAAATATCATTACAGTGGAAAGGAGGAATGGTAGCTTGCTGTGATAAAAAAGATTTTTTTATCGCATAAATAGAAGTTAATGAGGGATACAGACAAGATGGGCCATTCCATTCATTCATAAGTTTTGGAAAGAAGCTAGTGCTATATTGACAAGTTCTTGTATGGGGCACATCAAACAATCTATTGTGTCGAAGTGGATAAGGAGCATTATTATTGTTTATAAAAGGTTGGATAGAGTCAAATACATGAGGAGAGCATCTGTTATTTAAAATCTTAAAAAAATGGATATTTTGATGTAAGTGTCTTCTTTTAGCTAAGGGTATTAATCCAGACTCATTATATAGAATTGCATGACTGGTGCCCCGTCTTAGGCCAGTAATAATGTGAATTGCCTCTAGTTGAATTGATTCTAAGATGTTGCATTCCCTTTCTGTGCAATTAGCCCAAACAATATCAGCATATTCTAAAATAGGACGAATAAATGTAATATATATTAATTCAAGTGACTTTCTGTCAATTTTATACTTTAACATTCTAAGTACATTTATTCGTTTATAAGCTTTCTCATAGATAGAGTTTATGTGGTTTGACCAATTAGCATGACTATTAAAAGTTAGACCAAGGTGCTTATGGAAGGTAACATTTTTAATAACTGAATCATTAAAGTACAGATTTGGATGCAACATCTCCGAATCAACTCTCCTTGAAAAAAGTAGGGATTCTGTCTTGTCAGGATTAAAAATAATACCCCATCTATTGGCCCACCTAGAAATTTTTTGAAGATCATTATTGAGTATATTAGCTGCATCTTGTCTATCGCCCTCAATTAAGCCATATAAAGATGTGTCATCAGCAAATAATTTCACATTAGATAGTAAATCATCACCAATATCATTAATATATAACAAAAACAGATAAGGACCAAGAACTGAACCTTGAGGGACCCCAGCCTGTAATGTTTTCCAGTTGGACTTGTATCCATCCAAGACCACTCTCTGTCTCCTGTTAGTTAAATAAGATGAAAACCACTTTAACATGTTATTACTAATGCCATACTTTTTCAATTTAAAAATTAACCCATCATGCCAAACTCTATCGAACGCTTTGCTTATGTCGCGGAATATCATTCTTGCTTCTTTACCTTTATCCAAATGCTTAGTAATTTCATCATATATAATTAATAGTTGATTAACAGTGGAATCTTTAGGTAAGAACCCTGATTGATTTCTGGAGATAATGTTATGTCTTGAGAGATAATTATAAAAATATTTAAAGACAATTTTCTCAAGGATTTTACTGAAGATGGGAGTAACAGAGATTGGCCTGTAGTTGGATGGATCACTTTTTCCTCCTTTTCCTTTATATATAGGTGTTACATGAGCATTTTTCCAGGAGGTAGGAAGTACACCTGCAGAGATAGATTTATTAAATATTATTGAAAGAGGTTTTATAAGGGATTGAGAAACACCTTTTATGAATTTGGGAGGGATAGAATCAGGACCTGCAGGTTTGTTAGTATTAAGAAGCTTAAGTTGGTCGATAATGTCCTGTTCAGTTATGTCGATTGAAGAGAAGTTAATAATTGGTGGGGGATAGTCAGGTGGTAAATCATCAGCATTCTTGTCTGTTGTTGAAATAGAAGTGAAGTAGTCATTGAAAGTCTCAGCTTTATCTAGAGGGTGTATTTTCAGATCACCATTAATAATAAGGGGAGATTCAGTATCGCTTTTATTATGTAGATTCATAACTGATTTAGCAATTCGCCACCATTTTCCAGGAGGAATAGTTTTATTAATAAGAGAAGATTGTAATTTAGATAGATATTTATCTTTAGCCTCTCGGATTAAAGTAATGACTTGGTTTCGAATAGATTTGAATTTATTCCATGAGGCATGGGAGTTATTTTGTTTAGCTTTAGAATGCTGACGATTTCTCTGTCTTATTTTCAGTCTAATTTCATTAGTCATCCATATTTTGTCATTTGGTCTAATAGTAACAGTCTTGTTAGGTACAAATTGGTCAATAGCTGATAAAATGTTGTTAGAAAGAACATAATTCATTTCATCAATATCACCAACTAATTGAGAATTCCAGTCAATAGAATTAAGAAATTCATTAGCTCCTTCATAATTAGTATTTTGGAAATATAAAAGGTTTTTTTATATGCAAGTTTCTTAAAAGACTTGAAATTTAAAGTAGCAGTAATTGGCGAGTGGTCACTACAGGATGGAGGTAGTACAGAAGTACTGGAAACAAAGTTAACATTATTAGTAATAAGAATATCAAGTGAAGTTGAAGATTGAGGAGTAATCCTGGTAGGTTCAGTAACAGTATTTTGAAGTCCATATTTTAACAAGAGTCTATAAAAATGAGAGTTTGGACAAAGGTTTAACATATCTTGATTAATATCACCCACCAGAATTACTTCTCTTTGTAAGTCAAGTGCATCACTTAAGTTATTTTCAAGCTTTTCCCAGTAATTAACAAGAGAATTTGGAGGTCTGTAGATACAACCAATTAAAATAGGCTTATTATGAGTGGATACCTCAACCCAGAGTAATTCTAATTCATCAGACTCAAGATCAGTTCTTCGCTTGATATTAAGATTATTCTTAGAATAGATTATAACACCACCACCATAGTTATTTCTGTCTTTTCTGAAAAGATTACCATAATTTACAAGTGATATATCATTGTCAGGAACAGAGTTATTGAGATGAGTTTCACTAATGCATAAGATGTCATAGTCAGAAAATTCTGCATCAAGGAGATGAGTCTTGTTTCTTAAAGAACACACATTTATGTGACAGATAGAAATATTTTGGAAGATAGAGGTACTACAATTATCAGGGCCAGGGTTTGGGTGAATGTCACCACATAACATTAATAAGTTATATACATGTACCGACAATAAAAAAAGAACATTTAAAGAACAAAATGTCAGAGAATCATAAACGACACCGGGATGATTTACCAAGTCACTCGATGCTCCACTGGTACAGGAAGGCTCAATACATTTAGCCATTGTCAAAAATCAAAAGTGCGCTAGAATGGTGTGTGATCAGTGTAGAGCATCGAGTGACATGGATAAGCAGAATGTAAAGATGGTAATGCCGCAGTTGTAAATATCTAATAGGTGATGGACATGTATATCTGTTTATATTCTGAAAACATAGTAAAAACAAGAACAAATGGAAGAAAAACAACATAAGATGGAAAGAAAAAAAATACCAAGATCAGTAGCATCACAGGTCCATGCGGGGGGAGAGCTAGTCATGGTATAATAAAATCATAGCATCTAAATGAAGGAATATATTCTATCAAAACATCTAGGTGACTGAGAATCTAACCGGAAGTCCTGCATGCTTACCATTAGATAGGCAACGAACGATTCAAACGGTTTGGGAAGAAGGGATTTAATTCACCAGGAATATTGTCCATTGGTTCGAGAATCTACTGACAGATTCGCTATAAGGGCTACGAGTTTTGGACAAGACACGTGTTTTACATTAACTTGTGTCAAACTATTTACATCACTTAGTGGGATTTTAACAGTGAGGAGCGAGAAATAACAACATAAGACAAGAAAAGTGAGGTACTGTATGTTGGGGAGCGAATTATTTCTTTGTTCTTAATAGACATACGGTTAGACCTATGAACAGGTGACTAATTAGAGTAGCAGACTAGTACTGACGATTGAACATGACTGTACGTTCATGCGTAGGGCAGCCATGAGAGAAGTTCGGTATACAGTGTACATGTATAGCCATCAGCCAATATGGTATTACATTTATAGTTGAATATGCATATATATATATAAATATATATATACAGTCTTAGTTACACACAGACGTTGGGAGTTAGCGACAAAGTCACATCTATCGACTAATATGAATGGGGGTTGGGTGGGGGGTGGGGGGGGGGGAGGTCGGGGATTGGTACATACTTCAGCTTACTAAACATAGCACTTGGGGAAACGACTGTCAATATAAATCGCCGCAATAGGATAGGCTGATAGGCTGTAAGGAGATGTGGATGGTGGTAGACATTAAAAAAGTAAGAGTACGCATGTTAATTAGCCTTATACAGCACCTACGTAGTGCATCAAACACTAACACACAGATGACCGTGACTGTCGTATCATACAATATATATATATATATACTCATATACTTTGTTGTTTTATAAACAAAGAGTTCATGTAAGAAATAAAGTAAACTGAAAATTCAATGTCATTGTTTTTTGTTATCAATGGTAATATGTTTGATATATAGTGTATAAAACCACTACACATAGACAATTTACATGTACAATGGAATTCCTGCTTCAGTTAAAACACCAGAACTAATACACTATTATATTTGTGGATATATAAGATATAAAATAATATCTGATAATTTTGATATGATAAAATATTCATGGTACTTATTATAGTATAGTATAAACGGTACTTAGTTGTGTGTGTGTTTTTTTTATAGATATACACACATGCACATACCTGCATATAATAATATATAATATTGAGAGACAGGCTGGGCGAAAATATTCAATAAGGCACAAAAATTGAATTATATGCTTATATATATTTGGGTGATTAATTTCATCATAAGTAATTAAAGGAAGAAGATATTGCATAAATTATACTTGATGTGACATATATACGTTGAACTGGAGATATATACATACATATTTATTAATCATATAGGCGTATAAACTTATATATTAATTATATACAGTCCTTTATAGAGGTTCTGTTCACACAATACACAATTTGTTTAGTTGCAAAACTACTAAATAAATGCATTAACATAATTACATTATGCAAGAGAGACACAATGAATGTACAAGTAGAAAAGTTAGCTGCTGGATCCACGACCTGATGCCAGTGTTCTTGGTCCATCACGCTGTGGAGGGGGGTCAGGGTAGGAAGATAACTCCTCTAACGATGTCACCTGATGTTTGTCACCGCTGGTGCTGCGGATGACAATCCTGCCATCCTGAGTCCAGGCTCCAGATATGAGACCACGTCTCTTGAGGAAACGGGCCTTAGTGAGCACGACAGACCTGGCTTTGGTTAAGGCTTCATTGATGAAAAGTTTGGATGCAGGGTGAGACTTCTCTGGTGTAGATGATGATGGGCCTATAGGTTTGGGGAAGAGTGAAAAACGTGCGTCATACACACTTGCCCTGGTCCTGTACGACAGGAAACGCACTATAATGTCCCTCGGATAAGATTTATTGTCAGGGCCTACACGGTGTGATCGACTTATGTCTGATTCAGTTATCATTATTCCGAGAGTGTCATTACAGGTATCTATGATGAGTTTGTCAGTATCCTCATGTTGGGACTCTGGGATACCCCTAAACTTAAGGCAGTTTCGGCGTGAGTACTGTTTCATATCATCTAATCGATGTTCTAGAGACTTAATTTGCTGGTGAAGGGCAGTAGTACCAAGACTTGCAATGAGGGTATCTTTGAACAAAGAGTTCGACATCAATTGGGACACAACTTCCTGTACTATATTTGGGTCCCTTAGCTCACTGATAGCTTGGACTCCCTTTTTAACTTTATTCGAAAGTTCAACAGCTGACATTTTAATATCTGATCACTGCTCAATGCACTGAGATGTACACGTATATTATATATCTGTATAAATGTATATATCAAAACGGCGAGAGAATAACGAACAGGTACATGTAGACAAAGGAAAATGGCCGGAGTTGTGGTCAGTGAATACAGTGGACAATATTCAAAAGTCAGATAGAGTCACATCAGCATACAATAAAGGCTTAATATTCCTTCTTATGGATCACATGCTACTTATCTTGGTAAAGAATGATAGTTCACATCTTAGTTGACGGGAGATCCATGGTAATAGAGAAAATTTTGACCAACGGTCAGCGTACTTGTTTTGGTCACACCGGTGACCAGGGAGATACCTTACCAAGGCTGGGAGAAAATACATAATTTTTGCTATGAATATTGATAATATAAACCAACTGAAAGAATTTGACATTCCCACATTTTATAAGAAAATTATAAAGGCCTGGATTGAAATGGGAGGGGGACAAAAACAATATCCAAAACACACTGTAGACATTGGAGGCCAGATAATATGGGGAAATAGATTCATCACATATCAAAATAAAGTTATAGTCTTTGAAAAATGGATTGAATCAAATATTATAAGAATAAAAGATTTATTAGATAATCAAGGAAATATTAATGAAAATGTTATATTAGCAAAATTAAGAAATAAACACAATTGGATTTCAGAATTCGCTATTTTAAAGAAATCCATTCCAAATAAATGGAAATATAAATTAAAAAACTCAAATATAGACAAACATATATGGAATACAGAACCTTTTAAACCGACTATAAAACTGAAAACATCAACAGCTATATGGGAATTAGATCAATTGTGCAACAAACAAATATACAACTATCTTAAACACTTAAACTCCCAAAAACCAATCTCCTACATCTATTGGGCTTCACAATTTCCTGATGAAGAAGACTTAGACAAAAAAATGGCAAATGCCCTGAAATTCACTTTCACTCACATTTATGATAATAAGCTGAGAATATATCGATGGAAATTGATTAATAAAATCTTAATAAACAATCAGTTATTATATAAATATAAAATAAGGATTAATCAACTATGCAACTTATGCAGTGTAGTTGAAGATTTTGATCACTTTTTTTTACAAAATGTGACTTTATAGTCCCTATAAACAATCAACTGAATAAAATTTTTGAGTTGATAGGCTATAGAAAAGACATGATAACATTAAAAAACTTAGTGCTAGGTTATAAACTCCACAGTGACAACCATGTGAATATAAATATTTTACCAACACTCATTGGATTCACAATCTATAAGGGTTACTGTATGAGTGATAACAAACAAAAACAAGTTAACTTAATAAACGTTCTAAAACAAGAATTAGAAATGTTTCTTGAAATTCAAAAACACAAAAATAAAAGTATTCCTAAAATTATAAGTAATTTCTTCAACCATTTAGAATAATCTAAGTATTAATTTTAATCTATAACTCTTGTGTGTCTTATCTTGGTCAATGCAACCGGATGGCCGCGAACAGCATGTAAACATAACAACACGAGACCATTTCCAATGTAAAAATAGCTTCCTCAAACCGTTAAGCCTGCCTGAAACAAAGTCATTTCATATTAAATATTACTTTACCTAATACTAATAAATACACTGTAATTACTATAAATTACATGAGACAGTCATAACTTATTATCTAATTTGCAAGAAAGCGGGCTTCAACCAAACTTAGGCCTGCTACTCTGTTTCTGTTAATGTATATAGATCTACCTGTAATTGAGCTTCAAAAATATCATGCCACGATAAACAAAAAACGAATTCAATAGACTAGAAATACCCTAACAAATAAACTGAGGTTTTGGAAACAAAATAAATGTCTAGACTTACCATGCCAAGCAGTAAATGCTCAGCGTTATGCAGCCATGTGCTCCGGTTGAAGTACCGTTGGCGCCTATACTAGTGCATGGAATAATCGTGGGCGCGTTCGACTCAAGCGACGCGCATACAACAAACAGTTATGAATACTTAATACGTCTTTTTATTGTCTTAATATTTTAATGTTTATATACTTATAAACAAATCGAAATTCTTTGTTGGAATGAATGTGATATCTATTTTATCTACTGTAAACAAATAGCTATAGGTCAGGCTACAGCTACATGTATTTAGGATGAATGGTTATGTGAAAGGCGAGTGAAGAATGTGAGCCCTCCTGCGAGAGGATATTTCTGCATCTATTTGTTTATCACTGAATAAAAAGAATGTAAAAAAAAAAAAAAAAACTTTATCTTATTTTCCCCGTAATATATGTAACAATACTTTCCTTTAATTAAAGAAAATAAAACTGACTGTTTTCAATTTAAATAAAAATTGAAAAAATTGAAAAATAAACAATGTGGGACCCACAATAATCCATATATTACCGCTCGTAGCGATGACATTGCGCATGCGCATATTCCGCGTGTGTAAACATGGCAGACACAGTACAGACGTTCACCAGTCGCTTCCTTTTTTCCAATTATACATCAGGCCAGTTCTGAATTCTTACGTTATAATTGTGCGTCGTATCGTTTCTAAACTAATTGTTCCTTCTAATAATTTCCCAAAAACTGAATGTTTATCACAGGAATACCTCAAGTCTACGACAAGACTTCGCAAACAATGTTTGTAAACAAAAACTTACCAAAGACATATCTTGCATATGTGCTTCCTCTATAAGTAGAAACCTCAACTCTCGCGAGATCAGGTCATGAACTTTCCGACGTGGTTCGGCAACAATCGTAATTTCGATGGCGGCTTGTTTGAAATAGAGGTGTGTTTACAAATAGCGAGTTTCAACTGCTCATATATCAATACTTTATGCACAAAGTCATGGTAACTATTGTTTGAATAACTTAATTTTAACTACAACTTAGAGGATATCTCAATAATTATATGTGTGATTCTACACTAAATTTTTGGTGAATGTTACGTATATTGGGGCTTTAACTGTTCTCACATTACTGTCTACTTTTGCTACTAATTTGGAGGCTTTTAACACCTGATAAAGCACTATTCTCACAATGAGAGGTAAATATGTAAGTGTGGGTTGTAAAGTTGTCTTTAGAAGAGACATTAAGTATAAGACTTCCCCAGCACTATTGGTTGTTTGATTTTAAAGCAGATGATAATAATTTTACACATGATGAAGAGTTAGTATGTGTGTTAAGTTTTTTTCTTCAGAATTATCAGAAAAGAAAGTCACAACCTGAAGGTCAAAACGTTGGTGTTGATGATGATACGTGGCGAAACATCCCGCTATTATTATTATCAAATTATTATAGAGGATTTATTTTATGACAAGTCTTCCAACGCAAAATACACACGGTGTATGAATAGTTTCAATCTAAACTCGATCCTATTGCCCATGCGCGCAAAACATCAACACATCTTTCATCACAATCTGTGGTGTCTTTTGCGCATTTATTCACATCCCCTCATAGGAGAAAGATCTTAACCCTAACGTTGAAATCCACACTGATGAAAGAGAAATGTTGACTTCCCAGCTACCTCCCAGATCACAGGAAATCCTCAACGATCATTTGGAGGTATTACATATGCTACCCAAGTTTGAGTCCTCCCCTACTCTGCGTTTCTCCTCTCTGGATGATGCAGATTGTCAAGTCTAGACCGGTTGGACAAGAACACAGATTCCAAAAAATTTTGTTGTACAACCTATATCAGCATTGATATTTACAATCCAAACCACGAGAATGCACTACCGTTGTTCAGGGGAAAATGAAAATGGACATATCATGGAAACTTTTTTTACATGTCAATTTCCAATATACGAAAAACATTTCATTCCGTAGTAAAAGCATTAGAAATAACCATTGTTCCTTTATGCCTTGGACGTTAGCAAGTTACAAGAGAAACTAGTCTGGAGCTGAACACTGTTCTCCGAAACATTACCTGGCCAGTATCTTCTACTTTGCACAAAACTTTTAATTACTACTTTTGGGCAATTTATTTGATACAGTTTGAATAATTTTAGCACATAATTAGGATGTTGAATGTTCAAAACCGGCATTTATCAACATTTAGTTAGCATCTCCAGCACTTCAAAGTTTTATCAGAATATGATATAAATACATTAACAAAATGAAATAAAATGAACGCTGTACAGTGTTTTATTTTTCAAATTATGACTGTTTACGTTTTGTACAATCACTGATTATTATGACCGTTACTGGCATGGAGTTAATAATATCGATATGTACCTGTTTATACCGTTATATAGCACTGCTGACTATCGTGTCTCTCTGTCAGTATTTGATATACTGAACTTATCAAATTTACTTTGATTACAAAATTTCGCATCCTTATTCCAAGGCTTATTCTTGTAATTAGCAAACACACTCAAAAACACAAATATGAATTGTCAACTTCAAACTGGATATACGTAGCGCAGGGCAGTGTGGATTCTCTATGTCCCCAGACACGGTAGAAGATTTGGAGTAACGTATATTGTTATAACACACAATTAGTCAGGTTAAGGACTCACAATGTGATAGAGTATGTTGCTGTACCCTGTGGAATAAAAATGGGCTGGATAGAGAGTAGGACGGACAGTGATGAAAAAGTAAGGGAAAAACAGGATCGGGAGGAGGATGACGGGGTCAGTAATATATACACAGCAAGATAAGAAATGGTGATGGAATATGGTATATAAAGGATTGATGTGTTGTGGGCAGATGGGGGATGGATAAGTTGTGGAGTGCCGTTGGTGTCGATAATTGTTTTACATGGTCGGTCGAACCATCTTTGAAAAATGACAAGTAACATTTAAGTATATGTAAATGTGTATGCTAGCGTAGCGTACTTTAAAACGTACATGCTCTGTTTACTTTTGAATATATTGTTTGCGAATATGAGTAATGATGTTTTTAGCATAGGTATTTGATATATGTGAGAATATTGTAAGATAATAACTAACATGTATGTCATGTACAGTATCAAACGTTACTTTTAAATCTATATCCCCAGTTATACGATTCATCACATGTATTGTGAGAGAAATCTAATTGCTAAAAAATTTTTGTTAAATTTTTTTGATAAATAGCTGAGAGAGGCATTTATTGAAATAGATAATGCTTTAATATTCTCCCTATATACCTATACAACATATACCTAGCAATGCATACTCAATCTCGAACACACATGTGACTCACTCACACACGCCATACACACCTTCCCGACCACACCCACCCTTCCCGATCCCCCCCCTTTTTTTCCCCCCGTCTTTTGGATCGTCATTGTATGGAATGGATCTGTTTACTTTAAAAAAGGCATTGAAAAAGATACTGCATAAATGTTAATTTTCAATTTTCAAATTGAATGTCAGTTATAACTCTGTCGGACGTAATGACAGAAATGATATACAAGACATGTCGTTTTTGCTCATCTGAATTTCAAAACGTTGTTTTACAGTGCCAGGCCACACATTTATATTTAAGTGTGATTTGAAAAAAGATTGCTGCATGTTCATTGCTTATAAATAAACATGATTAGTTTCTCACTTAGATAAAAGTGCCCCACACCAGGTTTCACATCAAACAGATGTATGTGGTCATTTAAAAATCAGCTGGGCCTGTTAGATTAGTCACAGGTGCATAGTCTTAATGTGAATATACTTGATAAACTGATATCGTGATTTGTTAGACTCCCTGGGAGGTGTTTGATAAGATTCACTACATAAACAAGTCGTTAAAAAGGTAACCTCTACGAAAACTCCGTTGCTATTTCGTCTAATAATGTGTTTTCATTTGTCACATCATGATATATGGTTTCTACAGAGCTGTATACACTTCATAACGAACAAATGGAGCAGTTTTTACCGCGCTCAGAAATTATCACCGCCGCAACTTTATTCAATATGTCGCACATATTAATTCTTTTTTGCCTTTTTAAGTTACTACAAATAAATCGTATATACTATGTGCGTTACTACAAATTATTACTTACATAATTATCAGCCATTTTTCGATTAGAGCATATTACCAAATATTCCCATCTTATTACACTTATTACATGAAGGAGGGTTTAAAACCGCATCCTCCTATCACTATCCATAGAAACAAACTCCATTCATTGTCCATTGTTATTTACAAAAATAAGGGGAAACACTTTGTCAGGTTTCATATAAGTGGTTAATGCTGATCACACATTTTGGAAATTTTCTGTTTATTTGCTTTCTGCTTTGCAGGTCTCGTCAGTGATGCCGAGGGTGACATGTTAAACCTAGGAAGCAAAATTGATGGAAAGAAGCGTGAAATTTATATCGTTAGGTGTCATTTAATTACTTACAATGAAATCAAAATCATGATTTTAAATGTTTCATCAATCTTTGTTGACACTGCACACCGCATTCGTTTTATTTGTGGACAAGTGCACTTCTCCGTCTTTCAACAATTCTTTCGGCCACCTTTGAGTCTCCCCCTGGTTTTCTCATTAAGACCCTCTGCATCGCTGACACGTCGAGCCGAAACAGCTGTATGGTGCAATTTAATTAATTATTTGAATCTACAGAATATACATTTACATTTGTATTAAAAGGTGCTACATCAATTATATTTAACCGTGGTCTTGTTACTGGTGTACTCAATAATCACTTAGTTGTCATGAATTAATAAAATTTATGTTCACTACATGTTACACCAGCGGAAAGAAATATTGTGACAATTTTCTCCGTTTTCATGTAATTATTCAAGCTGCCAGATTCTCAACTAATCTAATTGACATTTCCGTAGCGTTCATAATTAAGAAACTTATGTAGAATTGTTATAGTTAATTTTTGTATTTTTTAGAATTGGTAACATCTTTCATATTTATAATTGACATTTCTATAACGTTTATAGCTTAAAAACAAAAACATGTGTTCTATTGTTACAGTTAATGTCTTACGTCTTATCAATTGTTGTGAATGTTCACACGTTACGTATGATTTAAATAATGAATATCACAACTTTTTAAAAATTTTTATGGACATCCAAATGAAATATAAACTACAATCCTATCAAAGTAATATAGACATAGAAATAAATCTTAATAACAAATGCCTTCGTTTTCTTTCTTTCTTTATAATTTCGTTTAGAATTTAAAAATAAACAAACTTGTATTTAACGTGACTCTGAAATTATAACATATAAGTTTAAAATAGCTCAAACATTCAACGCATAAAATATCAGTCTGAAAATAGCGGACTCGTCAAGAGCATTTGTTATCGTAAATTTTCTAAACATCATCTACCACATAATAACCATATTAGTAATGTAACGAAATAAGCACACAATGGTATTGTTGTACGAATGTAAACGAGATTGTCACCCATTACTTGTAACAGAATCAAAGATGCTATCAACTGGAAAGTACAAGGTACAGATTGGTTTAAATAGGATATAGATGGATGGTACTGATTGAAAAGGATCATGATCAAAATGGTCTTGATTTATTGTGGGATATCACAGATAAGTATACACTGTGCTATTGTACATCTATGTTTCGTTTTGTATTAGACAATAGGAAGTACTGCTTTCATTGTTTTTAAATCTTTCATTTTACAATATCTTAGATTTCCTGCTGTTTATGTGGTTTACGATGTACCAGGAAACGTCATTTCACCAATAACGTGTTATAGTGTTTCTTTAAGATAAACAAATCCACTCAAATTCCCCAATGCAAAAGCAGCATATGTACTGGGGACACCTAGCGTAGAAGTCATTTTCGCTCTGAAACGACTTTTCAGAAAAAAACACTTTACTTTAACATACTGATTAAACAACTGGATTCATATTTTATCAATATGACGTCATTTTAATTAGATTTATGATGAAATGTTTTGTATTGTCATTTAGGCAATATCCGATTTCCTGTTTTAAAGACTTTAAGAAAACAAATTACCTGAAGATTTCCTGTTTTTATTTCAGTGACTGTATTACAATTTGATGATTGTAGAATCGTTGTGAATTAGACATAGTGTATGGTGTATTTTTTTCTGAAACACAAACAGATCATTTTCTGTATCTCCTAATTGATCAGTTTGAGGAAGTTTTATATTTAATAAATTCATCCTGATACGTCCTATATCGTGTTCAAACGAAGTTCACTACACTAGTAATCCTGCATGCTGATTAACGCTTTTTATCGTTGATTTATTTTGATCTATTCCTCGCTGAATTTTTTTTTCATGGTGTCGCTCTAATATCATCGATCCTTCAACTTCATGTATGTCTATATTACAGTCTATTCTAATTGCAAACCATCTCTGATGAGGAATCCTATAACGAGGACATCGTAGGGCAAACTATTTTATAGGTTTAGCAATATCGTGGGTAAAAGCGTAAATTTTTAATAGATACACAAGGGTTTGAATATTTGATATGCACGTGGATTTCAGCCTGGCATGCTTTTAGCTAATACTATCCACTTGAAAGTAAGAGAAATACAAATTCGTCACTGTGGTAAATGTTATGATCGGGAACGTAATGACATACTTCTCTATCTTGACGTTATTGCGGTTTTTTTTCGCGAATCACAAATTGTCTGCAGAAAAAAGGAAACAGGACTGTCACTTTCCCTATGTCAATATGGATCGCCTCCCCTTTCTCCTCAGAAAACATCATGATTACAATATATTTCTCTTCCACATCATAATACCACAGAGTGTACCAATACTTTATTGGTATGCCAACATCATAAATATAGTAATATAGTAATGTTTCAACTGAGTGTTTATAGAGAAAAATATGTTTTTAACATACATGTGCCGAACAAAAACCATTCTGCGAGACTGTGTTGAAGTGTCTGAAAAAAACCCCAACGTCTGGTGTTTTGAAAGTGCTGCTCTCGCTCAGTCCGTGCACATATCAGATGTTTTAAAGCCCATGTATTTCTATTAAAACTCTTTCTTTTAACTCGCGTTTTCACCAAAACTGCCATATAGATTGACCGCCCCTATGTCAGCATTAGTGACCACTTTGGCTATTACAGTAGGTCATACCGTGGCGTCGGCTTCGATATGCGCAGGCAGAGAAACATGGCTCAGATAAAGTTGGACATTTGTCTATAACTATCCGACTCGAACACTGCTGGTATGGTGACTCGTTCGGCACTTCGTATGTTTCGAAACATTTTTGACGTAGATGATATTCTGCTGTGTTCTCATCTTCGCAACTCGTATTTATCTTCATGGTTATGATACTGTTTCTCTCACAAACACGATCTGCAATAATGATAATAGAATCATGAGTTAAAATGAATGATATATACATATGTATACATAACATATGATTAACCCTACCTTGAAACTAGTAATTTTGTAATCTTAACATGATTTATCCATCATATTTGAACCATTTGAGCGTATGCAGTTTTAATTATTAAAGAGAGGGTAGATATTTCCATTCATCTGCATCACTTAAAAACTAGAAGAGAGAATAACGATTGATGTCATGTATTTCATCATTAAAGGGAACCAAATAAGAGATCTACTATTTCGTCTTCATTGCTTGACCAAAACACACGGGTGAATTGCGACATTTTTTCCTGAATAAATACTTAAAAGCCTTAAGGTGATTTGTAAAGATAAACAGAAAAGCTCGAAAAGAAGACACGGCGTAGTTTGGAACACACAACGCAGCACCTTTCGTAAGTTGTTTGCAAATATAGGCTTGTTTTTCAGAATACGCTTTTTCACAAGACGGACTTCATTTTGAGGTGTTTCGAGTTTCTATGGTATATGATTATATATATATTTACTATTTGAAAGTAACTGACGTATCAGAAATCGAATGAATTTGGGGACAGACGTCAAATGAAAACGAAATTGAAACTCAATGGGAAGACGGATGTTGAAGGAAAGGTACCTTTAGACATCTAGAGCAAGAATTGTAATATTTAAGGAAATGACGTACATATAGAGATACATATCTAAACACTAATGGTAGATATAATATTCTACACTTGTCAATAAATGGAACAAGATAAACATTAACACATTGATAAGGACCTAATAAGGATGTGATATATATATCCGCCTCCTTTTTTTCTCAAATTAACGTACTTGCTGTATTTATGGCACTTTTTGTTACTACAACAGCTTTCCGTCCTATTCAAGATTGGCGCCGTTTATTAATTCTAGACCGGAAGTAGAAATTTTCAATTTCATGGGGCGACTTTTCTTTGGGCGAGTTGACGATCCTGGGGACTATTTGACCAAATTCATATATATATTGCATTTAACTAGTGTTTTCATCAAATTATTTTTTATCGTAACTACACATACACTTAACATTTTGTACAATAGATTTTCTTATTTCTAAGCATACTATTCCTCATTTAGAATGTGGCCGAGATGTACCGATAGACTACTTTCCTCGGAGTGTGACGTGCAGTTGTTTTCGTTGTGATCACGTATTCGCTCAGTGTCTAGAGTGCAAAACATACCTAGATTTATGCAAAACATTTCTAATATTTTAATCACCATCTTACATACAACAACATGGGATTGTTTTTATTCGGTATAAAGGACATTCGTCGTCTATTGGCCGTGGAGATTATCGCTCTCGATTTGGATTCATCACTTTGTATTTGTTTTATGTTCTATGTAATTGATGCAATCTATATAATATTCGTGTCTTGATAAAGGGACATACTGCCTTGAAAATTTGACAATTCGCTTGTCCGTACTGTCGTTAGAGGATGTCAATATGGATACTTTCAATATTACACAGGTCAGTCATGGACTAAGTGGGGAAGGTGTTTGTTAAAATATGGAAGAAATCAGTTTACATGATATTAGGAGTATACACAATCCTGAGAAAAGAGTATAAACATGGCGGAGAAAAAAAATCCAATTCAGAGAAGTCGAATGGATTTTGTTCTCACAGGAAATACTACACATAGCTACTTACTATAGTATAATGCCTGGTAATATAACTGCACATACTAGTATAGGCCTGTATAAATGAAGAAGGTTAAAGCAGTAGAGAGCATTGGGAATTTAAATATGGTTTACTAAAATGTATACATAGGTAAATTGGGCAAATCAATGCATTAAAGATACTGTTAATTCACATAAAATTGCAGGTGACTGGGAATCATTAAAAAATCATTAGACGATGTTTGAAATAAGAAACTTACCAATAGAATACTCTACATTATTTGAAAAAATAGAAAGTTTAGAAAATTTGATAAATAGTCAACCCTCTAGCTATCCAACAAAATTTGGACGAAGAGCATTATCAGATAGAAGGAAAGAGAACAATGAATGTATTACAATCAGATAGAAGGAAAGGGAACAATGAATGTATTACAATCAGATCGAAGGAAAGGGAACAATGAATGTATTACAATCAGATCGAAGAAAGAGAACAATGAATGTATTACAATCAGATAGAAGGAAAGGGAACAATGAATGTATTACAATCAGATAGAAGGAAAGAGAACAATGAATGTATTACAATCAGATAGAAGGAAAGGGAACAATGAATGTATTACAATCAGATCGAAGGAAAGAGAACAATGAATGTATTACAATCAGATCGAAGGAAAGGGAACAATGAATGTATTACAATCAGATCGAAGGAAAGGGAACAATGAATGTATTACAATCAGATAGAAGGAAAGGGAACAATGAATGTATTACAATCAGATAGAAGGAAAGGGAACAATGAATGTATTACAATCAGATCGAAGGAAAGGGAACAATGAAGGTATTACAATCAGATAGAAGGAAAGAGAACAATGAATGTATTACAATCAGATAGAAGGAAAGAGAACAATGAATGTATTACAATCAGATAGAAGGAAAGGGAACAATGAATGTATTACAATCAGATAGAAGGAAAGGGAACAATGAATGTATTACAATCAGATCGAAGGAAAGAGAACAATGAATGTATTACAATCAGATCGAAGGAAAGGGAACAATGAATGTATTACAATCAGATCGAATGAAAGGGAACAATGAATGTATTACAATCAGATCGAAGGAAAGAGAACAATGAATGTATTACAATCAGATCGAAGGAAAGAGAACAATGAATGTATTACAATCAGATCGAAGGAAAGAGAACAATGAATGTATTACAATCAGATCGAAGAAAGAGAACAATGAATGTATTACAATCAGATAGAAGGAAAGAGAACAATGAATGTATTACAATCAGATCGAAGGAAAGGGAACAATGAATGTATTACAATCAGATCGAAGGAAAGGGAACAATGAATGTATTACAATCAGATCGAAGGAAAGGGAACAATGAATGTATTACAATCAGATCGAAGGAAAGGGAACAATGAATGTATTACAATCAGATCGAAGGAAAGGGAACAATGAATGTATTACAATCAGATCGAAGGAAAGGGAACAATGAATGTATTACAATCAGATCGAAGGAAAGGGAACAATGAATGTATTACAATCAGATCGAAGGAAAGGGAACAATGAATGTATTACAATCAGATAGAAGGAAAGAGAACAATGAATGTATTACAATCAGATAGAAGGAAAGGGAACAATGAATGTATTACAATCAGATCGAAGGAGAGGGAACAATGAATGTATTACAATCAGATCGAAGGAAAGGGAACAATGAATGTATTACAATCAGATAGAAGGAAAGGGAACAATGAATGTATTACAATCAGATCGAAGGAAAGAGAACAATGAATGTATTACAATCAGATAGAAGGAAAGAGAACAATGAATGTATTACAATCAGATCGAAGGAAAGAGAACAATGAATGTATTACAATCAGATCGAAGGAAAGAGAACAATGAATGTATTACAATCAGATCGAAGGAAAGAGAACAATGAATGTATTACAATCAGATAGAAGGAAAGAGAACAATGAATGTATTACAATCAGATCGAAGGAAAGAGAACAATGAATGTATTACAATCAGATAGAAGGAAAGAGAACAATGAATGTATTACAATCAGATCGAAGGAAAGAGAACAATGAATGTATTACAATCAGATCGAAGGAAAGGGAACAATGAATGTATTACAATCAGATCGAAGGAAAGGGAACAATGAATGTATTACAATCAGATCGAAGGAAAGGGAACAATGAATGTATTACAATCAGATCGAAGGATTCATGGTATGAAAACGGGGAAAGAGGGTAATAGTTTCTTTTTCTCTTGAAGAACAATATAACGATAAAGGAATTGATAAACTGAATTTCTTACAGACACAACAGATAGATTTGAAGACGGGAGGCGATTCTTCGAACAGCTTCATACAAGTAGAAAGAATTCTAATAATTCATCTCTACTTTTTAACCTTGGTTAACAATTACATCAAACAGAAAAAAATGTTCAGGCCTTATTACAGCTGATATATATACTAAAGCTTTATATAAAATGAAAAATGGGAAAAAAAGTCCAGGATGGATTTAGAAGTGAATTTTATGGGTTTTTTTTTTGTAATAATACGTGAAAAAGCTTTATGACAGATTCATTGGATGAATATATAAGTATATGACATAATACACGGCGATTTTCCTTCTTACAAAGTGGATGTAGAATCAAGGTCTCTGTTTGTCCATATCGTTTTTGATAGGGGTTGAAATTTTGGCTCTACAATTCAATTTATAATCAAAACAAATCAATGGTTTTAAAATAAATGTTTGTTTTTGTTTGGTTAAAAAGCTGATGATGCATGTTTATTTCTAGATGGTTCTTACAGGTCGTTGTCAGTTACGCTGAGTTTGTGTTTCCTCATCAGTGGGACGTAAATAAACAAGACTGATCTGCGTATACAATACTCTGTTGGGATAGGATGTCTAGAGCATCATTTTAACTTGCCGTTAAAGAATTTTAAGCTGTTAGGCATACATTTTCCACCAGCATTTCCAGATATATCGAAATAAATTATAAGGAATAGTATCAATTAAGACGCTATTGGAAATGGTCTAAACGAAATCTTACTATCCTGGGGAAAATCACTGTTATTAAACACATGTTTTACCTCTAATTACACACCTGTTATAAAGTCCCTTCCAAATCCTGATAAATAATGGATAAATGAAATCAGCTATGTTTTCTATAAGTTCATATGAGGATACAAGTGAGACGCAATTAAATGTAATACTATGATTGTTGAATATGAAGATGGTGCTCGAAAATATTTAAAGTTTCATGAAATGATTAAAGATCAATGGTGTTAACAGATTGTATTATGGAACCGGTGATTATCAATCTTTAGCAAAGGAAACCTTTGGTCAATTTGGAGAGGAAAGGATGTGGAGCTTTGGAAAAGAAAAACTAAAAGAAATTTATAAAAATAGTACAAATTTAATTAGGAGAGACATTATTTTAGAAAGGAAAGAATTAAAAATGATTGGGGCGATTTTCACCTGTTCCTTTAGGGGAATTTTAAAATCACGTTCCACTTCTTTTTCCAGACAATTTATACAGTTGTTAAAGATCTATTATATGGTAACCTACATTTAATTAGAAAAGCCATCTTCCCTTAAAGGAAGTCCTTTGACACAAACACTGGTGTATGTATCACGAGCCCAGGGTCCCAAAATTGGCATCCCTCTACATTATTTTTGATGGGAAAATAAAAATAATTTGAAACGTAAAAAAGGACAAATGTCAAATTGGGACAATAAGTTTATACAGGTACTTATCACATCTGAAAAAGAAAACAATTTTTTTTATTCCCAATGAGTATAATGTATCTCCGTATAAAATCGAGTTGTATTGTTTTATGTAGTTTCCCTGATATTTATGTATATATATGTATCTTAGTAAGTGCACGCGTACCTGTTTATCCATCGAAAAATATATAATGTTTGAAAAAAAACTTTCGTTATTATGGAAACCCTCGGAACATAATAGAGACCCTCGCCGGTGAAAGCTATTAACACTATGGATAGCTACTAAAACAACACAAGTATGTGTATAACTAATTACATGATAGCAAAATAGTCAAATAGTAGGGTAATAGATAAATGGCATTCCTTTTCTTACATTTTAGTATCAAGAACAAATGTGAAACAGTCTTCAGAATTAATAAATGCATCTTGGTTAATTTATAACTTTTAAAATTTATAATTTTATAAGAAAGCTAATGAACATTTAATGTTATCGGTTATCAATATAAATATTTTTACATTTAATAGTAACAATGTTTTGATGATACTTATCGTTGTATGTGTACAAAACAAGAGATACAAACCTGTACGAAAAGAATGTATTCCACTTCGGATGTCTGTCACACCTCTAACACCGTGTGCTATTCCTATCCAAATGTTCTATTACATGTCATCGCTGTAGAGATAGGGATGATATATAGTACAAATCAGAATAATTTGATAATCATATTCACCCTTTGCGTAACTAATACGTAATTGATAATTAGCATTTTCTGTCCGAATGGCGAATAAATTCAGTTTTTTTAAAAACCGCTCCTAGATTCTTTGTGAATAGGTACACTTGTCACTTAACATACATTACGTAAAAGCCTGGAGAAAGATCTATACGGCCCACGTCGGCTTTGAGTGTTTCTAATAGAATAACAATTTATGACGTTCAAGAATCATAAATCTATTCTCGGGTTATATGAGGTTAAGTCACCTATGATGTTCACTCTGACTTTTTGATGTCGCTGTCCTCTCGTCGTGCGTCATCTATTAACTGTTCACACTTTCAGCTTCTCAAGAGCTTCATTGTCACACAGATATATTTATTGTTTTTGTATCCACGCCATCCATTTATACTCCAAATAAACTAATGTAAAGAATAACGATCACAAATTAAATACTGCTATTTTTGGTATTCAGGATCAGTGGAAGTCAGTAATAGAGCCTAAATTTTCCTTTGATTGCGACTTATTATTAAATAATACTGAACAGGGGAAATTTAATCATTTATCCATACCCAGTAGTTTTCTTTCTAAGCATTTAAAAAAGAGAGAAAAAAAGGAAAAAAATATTGATGGGGAAAAACATTTAGTGGTTCCACTTCATAAGTTGACTTTGTTGATCCTTGTCGTCAATTCATCATTCAGTAACAAATTACTTCAGATCATTTACTCTTTCAAGGATGGAAATACTGGCACAGGTCAGAATATGTACAGTATGTACTTGTACATGTAGTTCGATTGAAATTATCATAGTAAGTTTTTCGTTTTTGTACGAAAAATTAATTAATATTTGTACAATTGTTAAAAGAATCTCTTTCAGGAAGAATGGAATTTGCCCAGGTACCAAATTAGATAAAAGTGGATGGTAACACTAGCATCTTTAGTGACTACCCATGAAATAGGATTAAAAACTCAAAAGGTCCATACGACCTGTGCTACCATCCATTTAGTGTCGTAACCGCAGGAGTATGGCAGATTTCAGCTTTTCATCTGTTTACGTCGATGAAACAGAAGACGCTTTCTCTTCCGGAATAATTGACCTTATTCTCCATGTACTTTTCCATTACATCGTAAAACTTTCTCTTGTTCATAAGTTGTCCTAGCTTTATTGAATTTGAGCTTGGATTATGATCATGTGCACATAATAGTATTGCTTGTGACGTTCATGTAGATAAACTGTTTGGGATTTAAGTTTCCGTAGCTCACCTGACCTCCTTTGAAAGGTTTGTCAGTGACATGCTGTCATGAAGGGTTCACAACAAAGCTGTTTTTATTTAATGAATTACATTAATAAATTTTCAGAGACATGTAAAATTCGATCATACAACGAGTAATCCACATCCAACTCTGTCAATAACAACCCATTTGTTTTTATAAATTTCCTTAAGTTGTAAATCAGTTACCCTAAAATTTCATAGATAAATGCCATGTACAGTTCTCTTTAGTTTGCATGCCATCCCACAAAACCATTATTATTCCGATGAATGTTGGTGTTATCTCCCTTCGTCAAGATCCTCACAAGGAAATTTGAACAGCGTAATATGATCAGGTGTTGATATACTTGGTTATCAGCTACACTTACGTGATAAACTTAACAGATTTATGATGACTTTTTTGCCAGTTTTATCTTTGGAGGAAAATCGACTTACCCACAGAGAAATACCTTCTGACAGTGGAATTTGAACTCTTCGCTTCGTGACCTCGTTTGACCGTCACGGCTCAATGGGTTCCTTGTTTTAGTTATTTGTTTTTGTTGTTTAACTATGTTGCATTGGTAGAAAGACTAATTCGTCTTATCTTCGTTCAACTAAACCCTTGGCAACACTTTTTACTACCATTCTTAGTGCTGACAAATCTAGGTTACATTCGTGAACTAAGGAAGTGGAATTCATAGTAAGTAGGTTTAAAGGAACCCTTAAAACGTTTGAAGGATCTTGAACATCTTCTACTAAACAATCTTCTGTACGAATATTTGTTTTTCCCACTCTGTACACCACCCACCATGTCCCATTCAAATTGAATGAACGCCTTTGTTCTCTTGTGATATGATTTTCTTTTTCAAGGAAGATGAAAGACGGTATCAATGTCAGTCCTTCAATGTCACTTAAAGTTTCAAATATATTGATGACGTCCTGCCTTTGACAAGAGATTTATTAAAGAGTGGGTTTGATGTGTAGTTATGGTATGTACATATCATCACATTAAAAACACCAGGTGTGCAAATTAAAATCAAATACATTACAATGTCTTTATTCCAAACCCAACACGAAGTCTCATACTCGACACGAAGGGTAATAATACATGAACCTTTATATGGCTTGTCCTACTTTTAGATTTCACGTCACCATGGCGATGTACACGTTAAATCAAAGTAATGCAATTTCCTTTATGAATGTTGACGCAGCGTTACTTCGATGAAATTGTCGACATTTTTGCAATTTCCATGATGTTGTAGACGACACTGTTATGTCATGTTTGTAGCTATATTTAATACTTAAAGTATTCATCACGACCAGCTTTCCTGTAATAGCAAGTTCTTTGTGAATAGGTACACTTGTCACTTAACATACATTACGTAAAAGCCCGCAGACAGATCTTTACGGCTCATGTCGGCTTTGAGTGTTTCAAGTAGAATAACAATTTATGACGTTCTGTTTCAAGAATCATCAATCTATTCTCGGGTTATATGAGTTTAAGTCACCTATGATGTTCACTCTGACTTTTTGATGTCGCTGTCCTCTCGTCGTGCGTCATCTATTATCTGTTCACATTTTCAGCTTAGCAAGAGCTTCATTGTCACACAGATATATTGATTGTTTTTGTATCCACGCCATCCATTTATACTCCAAATAAACCAATTTAAAGAATAACGATCACAAATTAAATACTGCTATTTTTGGTATTCAGGATCAGTGGAAGTCAGTAATAGAGCATATTTTCCTTTGAGTGCGACTTATTACTAAGTAATACTGAACCGGGAAAATTTAATCATTTATCCATGCCCAGTAGTTTTCTTTCTAAGCATTAAAACAATAGTGATGGGAAAAACATTTAGTGGTTCCACTTCATAAGTTGACTTTGTTGACACTTGTCGACAATTTATCATTCGGTACCAAATGACTTCAGATCATTTGCTCTTTCAAGGATGGAAATACTGGCACAGGTCAGAATATGTACAGAATGTACTTGTACATTTAGTTCGTTTGAAATTATCATAGTAAATTTTTCGTTTTTGTACTAAAAACTAATAAATATTTGTACAATTGTTTAAAGGATCTCTTTCAGGAAGAATGGAATTTTCCCAGGTACCAAATTAGATAAAAGTGGATGGTAACAGTAGCAACTTTAGTGACTACCCAAGAAATAGGATTAAAAAGTCAAAAGGTCCACAGGGCCTGTGCTACCATCCATTTAGTGTCGTAACCGCATAAGTATGGCAGATTTCAGCTTTTCATCTGTTTACGTCGATGAAACAGAAGACGCTTTCTCTTCTGGGATACCTGACCTTATTCTCCTTGTACTTATCCATTTCATTGTAAAACTTTCTTTTGTTCATAAGTTGTCCTAGTTTTATTGAATTTGAGCTTGGATTCTGATCATGTGCACATTATAGTATTGCTTGTGACGTTCATGTAGATAAACTGTTTGGGGATTTAAGTTTCCGTAGCTCACCTGACCTCCTTTGAAAGGTTTGTCAGTGACATGCTGTCATGAAGGGTTCACAACAAAGTTGTTTTTATTTAATGAATTACATTAATAAATTTTCAGAGACATGTGAAATTCGTTCATACAGCGAGTAATCCACATCCAACTCTGTCAATAACAACCCATTTGTTTTTATAAATTTCCTTAAGTTGTAAATCAGTTACCCTAAAATTTCATAGATAAATGCCATGTACAGTTCTCTTTAGTTTGCACGCCATCCCACAAAACCATTATTATTCCGATGAATGTTGGTGTTATCTCCCTTCGTCAAGATCCTCACAAGGAAATTTGAACAGCGTAATATGATCAGGTGTTGATATACTTGCTTATCAGGCTACACTTACGTGATAAACTTAACAGATTTATGATGACTTTTTTGCCAGTTTTATCTTTGGAGGAAAATCGACTTACCCACAGAGAAATACCTTCTGACAGTGGAATTTGAACTCTTCGCTTCGTGACCTCGTTTGACCGTCACGGCTCAATGGGTTCCTTGTTTTAGTTATTTGTTTTTGTTGTTTAACTATGTTGCATTGGTAGAAAGACTAATTCGTCTTATCTTCGTTCAACTAAACCCTTGGCAACACTTTTTACTACCATTCTTAGTGCTGACAAATCTAGGTTACATTCGTGAACTAAGGAAGTGGAATTCATAGTAAGTGGGTTTAAAGGAACCCTTAAAACGTTTGAAGGATCTTGAACATCTTCTACTAAACAATCTTCTGTACGAATATTTGTTTTTCCCACTCTGTACACCACCATGTCCCATTCAAATTGAAAGAACGCCTTTGTTCTCTTGTGATATGATTTTCTTTTTCAAGGAAGATGAAAGACGGTATCAATGTCAGTCCTTCAATGTCACTTAAAGTTTCAAATATATTGATGACGTCCTGCCTTTGACAAGAGATTTATTAAAGAGTGGGTTTGATGTGTACTTATGGTATGTACATATCATCACATTAAAAACACCAATGTGCAAATTAAAATTAAATACATTACAATGTCTTTATTCCAAACCCAACACGAAGTCTCATACTCGACATGAAGGGTAATAATACATGAACCTTTATATGGCTTGTCCTACTTTTAGATTTCACGTCACCATGGCGATGTACACGTTAAATCAAAGTAATGCAATTTCCTTTATGAATGTTGACGCAGCGTTACTTCGATGAAATTGTCGACATTTTTGCAATTTCCATGATGTTGTAGACGACACTGTTATGTCATGTTTGTAGCTATATTTTAATACTTAAAGTATTCATCACGACCAGCTTTCCTGTAATAGCAAGTTCTTTGTGAATAGGTACACTTGTCACTTAACATACATTACGTAAAAGCCCGCAGACAGATCTTTACGGCTCATGTCGGCTTTGAGTGTTTCAAGTAGAATAACAATTTATGACGTTCTGTTTCAAGAATCATCAATCTATTCTCGGGTTATATGAGTTTAAGTCACCTATGATGTTCACTCTGACTTTTTGATGTCGCTGTCCTCTCGTCGTGCGTCATCTATTATCTGTTCACATTTTCAGCTTAGCAAGAGCTTCATTGTCACACAGATATATTGATTGTTTTTGTATCCACGCCATCCATTTATACTCCAAATAAACCAATTTAAAGAATAACGATCACAAATTAAATACTGCTATTTTTGGTATTCAGGATCAGTGGAAGTCAGTAATAGAGCATATTTTCCTTTGAGTGCGACTTATTACTAAGTAATACTGAACCGGGAAAATTTATTCATTTATCCATGCCCAGTAGTTCTCTTTCTAAGCATTAAAACAATAGTGATGGGAAAAACATTTAGTGGTTCCACTTCATAAGTTGACTTTGTTGACACTTGTCGACAATTTATCATTCGGTACCAAATGACTACAGATCATTTGCTCTTTCAAGGATGGAAATACTGGCACAGGTCAGAATATGTACAGAATGTACTTGTACATTTAGTTCGTTTGAAATTATCATAGTAAATTTTTCGTTTTTGTACTAAAAACTAATAAATATTTGTACAATTGTTTAAAGGATCTCTTTCAGGAAGAATGGAATTTTCCCAGGTACCAAATTAGATAAAAGTGGATGGTAACAGTAGCACCTTTAGTGACTACCCAAGAAATAGGATTAAAAAGTCAAAAGGTCCACAGGGCCTGTGCTACCATCCATTTAGTGTCGTAACCGCATAAGTATGGCAGATTTCAGCTTTTCATCTGTTTACGTCGATGAAACAGAAGACGCTTTCTCTTCTGGGATACCTGACCTTATTCTCCTTGTACTTATCCATTTCATTGTAAAACTTTCTTTTGTTCATAAGTTGTCCTAGTTTTATTGAATTTGAGCTTGGATTCTGATCATGTGCACATTATAGTATTGCTTGTGACGTTCATGTAGATAAACTGTTTGGGATTTAAGTTTCCGTAGCTCACTTGACCTCCTTTGAAAGGTTTGTCAGTGACATGCTGTCATGAAGGGTTCACAACAAAGTTGTTTTTATTTAATGAATTACATTAATAAATTTTCAGAGACATGTGAAATTCGTTCATACAGCGAGTAATCCACATCCAACTCTGTCAATAACAACCTATTTGTTTTTAAAAGTTTCCTTAAGTTGTAAATCAATTACCCTAAAATTTCATAGATAAATGCCATGTACAGTTCTCTTTAGTTTGCACGCCATCCCACAAAACCATTATTATTCCGATGAATGTTGGTGTTATCTCCCTTCGTCAAGATCCTCACAAGGATATTTGAACAGGTGCGTAATATGATCAGGTGTTGATATACTTGGTTATCAGGCTACACTTACGTGATAAACTTAACAGATTTATGATGACTTTTTTGCCAGTTTTATCTTTGGAGGAAAATCGACTTACCCACAGAGAAATACCTTCTGACAGTGGAATTTGAACTCTTCGCTTCGTGACCTCGTTTGACCGTCACGGCTCAATGGGTTCCTTGTTTTAGTTATTTGTTTTTGTTGTTTAACTATGTTGCATTGGTAGAAAGACTCATTCGTCTTATCTTCGTTCAACTAAACCCTTGGCAACACTTTTTACTACCATTCTTAGTGCTGACAAATCTAGGTTACAACCGTGAACTAAGGAAGTGGAATTCATAGTAAGTGGGTTTAAAGGAACCCTTAAAACGTTTGAAGGATCTTGAATATCTTCTACTAAACAATCTTCTGTACGAATATTTGTTTTTTCACTCTGTACACCACCATGTCCCATTCAAATTGAAAGAACGCCTTTGTTCTCTTGTGATATGATTTTCTTTTTCAAGGAAGATGAAAGACGGTATCAATGTCAGTCCTTCAATGTCACTTAAAGTTTCAAATATATTGATGACGTCCTGCCTTTGACAAGAGATTTATTAAAGAGTGGGTTTGATGTGTACTTATGGTATGTACATATCATCACATTAAAAACACCAGGTGTGCAAATTAAAATTAAATACATTACAATGTCTTTATTCCAAACCCAACACGAAGTCTCATACTCGACACGAAGGGTAATAATACATGAACCTTTATATGGCTTGTCCTACTTTTAGATTTCACGTCACCATGGCGATGTACACGTTAAATCAAAGTAATGCAATTTCCTTTATGAATGTTGACGCAGCGTTACTTCGATGAAATTGTCGACATTTTTGCAATTTCCATGATGTTGTAGACGACACTGTTATGTCATGTTTGTAGCTATATTTTAATACTTAAAGTATTCATCACGACCAGCTTTCCTGTAATAGCAAGTTCTTTGTGAATAGGTACACTTGTCACTTAACATACATTACGTAAAAGCCCGCAGACAGATCTTTACGGCTCACGTCGGCTTTGAGTGTTTCAAGTAGAATAACTATTTATGACGTTCTGTTTCAAGAATCATCAATCTATTCTCGGGTTATATGAGTTTAAGTCACCTATGATGTTCACTCTGACTTTTTGATGTCGCTGTCCTCTCGTCGTGCGTCATCTATTATCTGTTCACATTTTCAGCTTAGCAAGAGCTTCATTGTCACACAGATATATTGATTGTTTTTGTATCCACGCCATCCATTTATACTCCAAATAAACCAATTTAAAGAATAACGATCACAAATTAAATACTGCTATTTTTGGTATTCAGGATCAGTGGAAGTCAGTAATAGAGCCTATTTTCCTTTGAGTGCGACTTATTACTAAGTAATACTGAACCGGGAAAATTTATTCATTTATCCATGCCCAGTAGTTCTCTTTCTAAGCATTAAAACAATAGTGATGGGAAAAACATTTAGTGGTTCCACTTCATAAGTTGACTTTGTTGACACTTGTCGACAATTTATCATTCGGTACCAAATGACTACAGATCATTTGCTCTTTCAAGGATGGAAATACTGGCACAGGTCAGAATATGTACAGAATGTACTTGTACATTTAGTTCGTTTGAAATTATCATAGTAAATTTTTCGTTTTTGTACTAAAAACTAATAAATATTTGTACAATTGTTTAAAGGATCTCTTTCAGGAAGAATGGAATTTTCCCAGGTACCAAATTAGATAAAAGTGGATGGTAACAGTAGCACCTTTAGTGACTACCCAAGAAATAGGATTAAAAAGTCAAAAGGTCCACAGGGCCTGTGCTACCATCCATTTAGTGTCGTAACCGCATAAGTATGGCAGATTTCAGCTTTTCATCTGTTTACGTCGATGAAACAGAAGACGCTTTCTCTTCTGGGATACCTGACCTTATTCTCCTTGTACTTATCCATTTCATTGTAAAACTTTCTTTTGTTCATAAGTTGTCCTAGTTTTATTGAATTTGAGCTTGGATTCTGATCATGTGCACATTATAGTATTGCTTGTGACGTTCATGTAGATAAACTGTTTGGGATTTAAGTTTCCGTAGCTCACTTGACCTCCTTTGAAAGGTTTGTCAGTGACATGCTGTCATGAAGGGTTCACAACAAAGTTGTTTTTATTTAATGAATTACATTAATAAATTTTCAGAGACATGTGAAATTCGTTCATACAGCGAGTAATCCACATCCAACTCTGTCAATAACAACCTATTTGTTTTTAAAAGTTTCCTTAAGTTGTAAATCAATTACCCTAAAATTTCATAGATAAATGCCATGTACAGTTCTCTTTAGTTTGCACGCCATCCCACAAAACCATTATTATTCCGATGAATGTTGGTGTTATCTCCCTTCGTCAAGATCCTCACAAGGATATTTGAACAGGTGCGTAATATGATCAGGTGTTGATATACTTGGTTATCAGGCTACACTTACGTGATAAACTTAACAGATTTATGATGACTTTTTTGCCAGTTTTATCTTTGGAGGAAAATCGACTTACCCACAGAGAAATACCTTCTGACAGTGGAATTTGAACTCTTCGCTTCGTGACCTCGTTTGACCGTCACGGCTCAATGGGTTCCTTGTTTTAGTTATTTGTTTTTGTTGTTTAACTATGTTGCATTGGTAGAAAGACTCATTCGTCTTATCTTCGTTCAACTAAACCCTTGGCAACACTTTTTACTACCATTCTTAGTGCTGACAAATCTAGGTTACAACCGTGAACTAAGGAAGTGGAATTCATAGTAAGTGGGTTTAAAGGAACCCTTAAAACGTTTGAAGGATCTTGAATATCTTCTACTAAACAATCTTCTGTACGAATATTTGTTTTTTCACTCTGTACACCACCATGTCCCATTCAAATTGAAAGAACGCCTTTGTTCTCTTGTGATATGATTTTCTTTTTCAAGGAAGATGAAAGACGGTATCAATGTCAGTCCTTCAATGTCACTTAAAGTTTCAAATATATTGATGACGTCCTGCCTTTGACAAGAGATTTATTAAAGAGTGGGTTTGATGTGTACTTATGGTATGTACATATCATCACATTAAAAACACCAGGTGTGCAAATTAAAATTAAATACATTACAATGTCTTTATTCCAAACCCAACACGAAGTCTCATACTCGACACGAAGGGTAATAATACATGAACCTTTATATGGCTTGTCCTACTTTTAGATTTCACGTCACCATGGCGATGTACACGTTAAATCAAAGTAATGCAATTTCCTTTATGAATGTTGACGCAGCGTTACTTCGATGAAATTGTCGACATTTTTGCAATTTCCATGATGTTGTAGACGACACTGTTATGTCATGTTTGTAGCTATATTTTAATACTTAAAGTATTCATCACGACCAGCTTTCCTGTAATAGCAAGTTCTTTGTGAATAGGTACACTTGTCACTTAACATACATTACGTAAAAGCCCGCAGACAGATCTTTACGGCTCACGTCGGCTTTGAGTGTTTCAAGTAGAATAACTATTTATGACGTTCTGTTTCAAGAATCATCAATCTATTCTCGGGTTATATGAGTTTAAGTCACCTATGATGTTCACTCTGACTTTTTGATGTCGCTGTCCTCTCGTCGTGCGTCATCTATTATCTGTTCACATTTTCAGCTTAGCAAGAGCTTCATTGTCACACAGATATATTGATTGTTTTTGTATCCACGCCATCCATTTATACTCCAAATAAACCAATTTAAAGAATAACGATCACAAATTAAATACTGCTATTTTTGGTATTCAGGATCAGTGGAAGTCAGTAATAGAGCCTATTTTCCTTTGAGTGCGACTTATTACTAAGTAATACTGAACCGGGAAAATTTCCTCCATGCCCATAGTTCTTTGCATTAAAACAATAGTGATGGGAAAAACATTTAGTGGTTCCACTTCATAAGTTGACTTTGTTGACACTTGTCGACAATTTATCATTAAAATGACTACAGATCATTTGCTCTTTCAAGGATGGAAATACTGGCAAAATCAGAATGTTTGTACATTTAGTTCGTTTGAAATTATCATAGTAAATTTTTCGTTTTTGTACTAAAAACTAATAAATATTTGTACAATTGTTTAAAGGATCTCTTTCAGGAAGAATGTTTTCCCAGGTACCAAATTAGATAAAAGTGGATGGTAACAGTAGCATTTAGTGACTACCCAAGAAATAGGATTAAAAAGTCAAAAGGTCCACAGGGCCTGTGCTACCATCCATTTAGTGTCGTAACCGCATAAGTATGGCAGATTTCAGCTTTTCATCTGTTTACGTCGATGAAACAGAAGACGCTTTCTCTTCTGGGATACCTGACCTTATTCTCCTTGTACTTATCCATTTCATTGTAAAACTTTCTTTTGTTCATAAGTTGTCCTAGTTTTATTGAATTTGAGCTTGGATTCTGATCATGTGCACATTATAGTATTGCTTGTGACGTTCATGTAGATAAACTGTTTGTTTAAGTTTGTAGCTCACTTGACCTCCTTTGAAAGGTTTGTCAGTGACATGCTGTCATGAAGGGTTCACAACAAAGTTGTTTTTATTTAATGAATTACGTTAATAAATTTTCAGAGACATGTGAAATTCGTTCATACAGCGAGTAATCCACATCCAACTCTGTCAATAACAACCTATTTGTTTTTAAAAGTTTCCTTAAGTTGTAAATCAATTACCCTAAAATTTCATAGATAAATGCCATGTACAGTTCTCTTTAGTTTGCACGCCATCCCACAAAACCATTATTATTCCGATGAATGTTGGTGTTATCTCCCTTCGTCAAGATCCTCACAAGGATATTTGAACAGGTGCGTAATATGATCAGGTGTTGATATACTTGGTTATCAGGCTACACTTACGTGATAAACTTAACAGATTTATGATGACTTTTTTGCCAGTTTTATCTTTGGAGGAAAATCGACTTACCCACAGAGAAATACCTTCTGACAGTGGAATTTGAACTCTTCGCTTCGTGACCTCGTTTGACCGTCACGGCTCAATGGGTTCCTTGTTTTAGTTATTTGTTTTTGTTGTTTAACTATGTTGCATTGGTAGAAAGACTCATTCGTCTTATCTTCGTTCAACTAAACCCTTGGCAACACTTTTTACTACCATTCTTAGTGCTGACAAATCTAGGTTACAACCGTGAACTAAGGAAGTGGAATTCATAGTAAGTGGGTTTAAAGGAACCCTTAAAACGTTTGAAGGATCTTGAATATCTTCTACTAAACAATCTTCTGTACGAATATTTGTTTTTTCACTCTGTACACCACCATGTCCCATTCAAATTGAAAGAACGCCTTTGTTCTCTTGTGATATGATTTTCTTTTTCAAGGAAGATGAAAGACGGTATCAATGTCAGTCCTTCAATGTCACTTAAAGTTTCAAATATATTGATGACGTCCTGCCTTTGACAAGAGATTTATTAAAGAGTGGGTTTGATGTGTACTTATGGTATGTACATATCATCACATTAAAAACACCAGGTGTGCAAATTAAAATTAAATACATTACAATGTCTTTATTCCAAACCCAACACGAAGTCTCATACTCGACACGAAGAGTAATAATACATGAACCTTAGTATGGCTTGTCCTGCTTTTAGATTTCACGTCACCATGGCGATGTACACGTTAAATCAAAGTAATGCAATTTCCTTTATGAACGTTGACGTCGCGTTACTTCGTTGAAATTGTCGACATTTTTGCCATTTCCATGATGTTGTAGACGACACTGTTATGTCATGTTTGTAGCTATATTTTCATACTTAAAGTATTCATCACGACCAGCTTTCGTGTAATAAGCAAGTTATCAGTTTTGGAATGTACCTATAAACATGTATTCTTATCCGATTTTACCCTTATCCGACATCACTGAAAATTCCTAGAATTTGCGCTTGTTTTCTTGAACGTTAGCTGGGAGTATGATTCTGTCCACACGTTGATGTTTCCTTTATGTTTTTGATCATGGATATATTGCGCTCTATATTGTATGCATGCATTAAAACCTTCTTTACTGTAACAAAATCAAATTTATTTGTCCTGACGGATATCGTGTTAAGTCTGTATTGTCAGGTGATGTGTCCTGAAGGATACCGTGTTAAGTCTGTAGTGTCAGGTTATGTGTCCTGAAGGATACTGTGTTAAGTCTGTAGTGTCAGGTTTTGTGTCCTTAAGGATAATGTGTTAAGTCTGTAGTGTCAGGGTATGTGTCCTGAAGGATACCGTGTTAAGTCTGCAGTGTAAGGTTATGTGTGTTGAAGGATACTTTGTTAAGTCTGGAGTGTCAGGTTATGTGTCCTGAAGGATACCGTGTTAAATCTGTAGTGTTAGGTTATGTGTCCTGAAGGATACCGTGTTAAGTCTGTAATGTCAGGTTGTGTGTCCTGAAGGATACTGTGTTAAGTTTGTAGTGCAAGGCTATTTGTCCTGACGGATACTGTATTAAGTCTGTAATGTCAGGTTATTTGTCCTGAAGGATACTGTGTTAAGTCTGTAGTGTCAGGTTATGTGTCCTGAAGGATACTATGTTAAGTCTGCAGTGCCAAGTTATGTGTCCTGAAGGATACTGTGTTAAGTCTGTAGTGTCAGGTTATGTGTCCTGAAGGATTCTGTGTTAAGTTTGTAGTGCAAGGCTGTGTTAAGTTTGTAGTGTCAGGCTATTTGTCCTGACGGATACTGTATTAAGTCTGTAATGTCAGGTTATTTGTCCTGACGGATACTGTATTAAGTCTGTAATGTCAGGTTATGTGTCCTGAAGGATACTGTGTTAAGTCTGTAGTGTCAGGTTATGTGTCCTGAAGGATACTGTGTTAAGTCTGTAGTGTCAGGTTATGTGTCCTGAAGGATACTGTGTTAAGTCTGTAGTGTCAGGTTTTGTGTCCTGAAGGATACCGTGTTAAATCTTAAGTTTCAGAATATGTTTCCTGAAGGATACCGTGTTAAGTTTGTAGTATCAGGCTATTTGTCCTGACGGATACTGTATTAAGTCTGTAATGTCAGGTTATTTGTCCTGACGGATACTGTATTAAGTCTGTAATTTCAGGTTATTTGTCCTGAAGGATACTGTGTTAAGTCTGTAGTGTCAGGTTATGTGTCCTTAAGGATAATGTGTTAAGTCTGTAGTGTCAGGGTATGTGTCCTGAAGGATACCGTGTTAAGCCTGCAGTGTCAGGTTATGTGTCATGAAGGATACTGTGTTAAGTCTGTAGTGTCAGGTTTTGTGTCCTTAAGGATAATGTGTTAAGTCTGTAGTGTCAGGGTATGTGTCCTGAAGGATACCGTGTTAAGTCTGCAGTGTCAGGTTATGTGTGTTGAAGGGTACTGTGTTAAGTCTTTAGTTTCAGAATATGTGTCCTGAAGGATACTGTGTTAAGTTTGTAGTATCAGGCTATTTGTCCTGACGGATACTGTATTAAGTCTGTAATGTCAGGTTATTTGTCCTGAAGGCTGTATTAAGTCTGTAATGTCAGGTTATGTGTCCTGAAGGATACTGTGTTAAGTCTGTAGTGTCAGGTTATGTGTCCTTAAGGATACTGTGTTAAGTCTCTAGTGTAAGGTTACGTGTCCTGAAGGATACTATGTTAAGTCTGCAGTGCCAGGTTATGTGTCTTGAAGGGTACTGTGTTAAGTCTTTAGTTTCAGAATATGTGTCCTGAAGGATACTGTGTTAAGTTTGTAGTATCAGGCTATTTGTCCTGACGGATACTGTATTAAGTCTGTAATGCCAGGTTATGTTTCCTGAAGGATACTATGTTAAGTCTGCAGTGCCAAGTTATGTGTCTTGAAGGGTACTGTATTACTTAAGTCTGTAATGTCAGGTTATGTTTCCTGAAGGATACCGTGTTAAGTATGTAATGTTTGCTGATATAGTGTTGAGAGGTCTCAATAGTTTACGTGGTTAGTTAAGTCCGCTAAGTTAGGTTAGGTCGCAATGGTCTATCACAAAAACAGAAAATGGTGGTCGAAATAATCTGTAGATTTAAGAATGTTCTGAGATTTCTTTAACTGTAGAGTCCATGGCGGCTCTGCTTATTTTCGAACAAGACGCCCTCAAATAACAACATATGGCACAAATTCCTGACACACAAAATACAATCGTACACAGTTTACTTATATTTTGAAAACTAGGTATAAAAATTACAGACTGAAATATTTTGTCCGCATGAAGGGACGCAACTCTTGAAAAAATCATTCCCGGTACTTTCCGCCATCCTCTGAAAAACATACATTTGTCGACAAACAAAACATACGAACACTCATGATAAAAAGAGAACCCAATTTTATCTCAACACAAATGCTTATCACATAATATCAAATCAGTTTCCCACAGTTCATACGATCCACACCAAAACCTACTCGACCGCTTGTCCTACGTTACACACCGATGATGTCAGAATATTGCATAGTTATAATTAAATGTCAGGCGAACAATGGTAAGCGAGATTTAGGTGCCATGTTTCAGAGTCGGAACATGTTTGAGTAGGTAAACGAAAGTTTAGTTAGGTTAAACATATTTATTTCCAAAAAATAGACAAGGGATTAGGCGGATGTTATTGCAACTGATCAACGTCTTCTTACATTGTACATTTTAATGACATTACATTCATGACAATACACATACACAGTTATTGTTGAAATTTGACATCAAAATCTTTTGCTGGATTTGATATAGTTTAGCAAAGATCTAAATATGTTTGCATTAAGGTCAACGGAAAGCTGAGAATTACCAAACAAAAGAATTTCTATATCTAACGCAGCGTTCCAATTATTTAGATTTTGAACTAGAATACGTCTTTCGTTTGAGAAACGTTATCATTCAATGAAATAGTGAAAGACGTTCTCACAAGGATAACCACAGCTGCTACGATTTAAACTACTGCACAATTGGTTCAAACCACACTCTCGACAATATCCGTTATGTAATCAAACTTATTGTTTCCATACGGAATTCAAATATACAATTTTTGAGTCATTATTGTGGTTATTTTCATACAGACATTGTGACTCATGCGATTTTACATTGTTCACAGACAGAAATTGACCGTGATGACTTATGGTCCGTAATTGCGTTATTTTCGAGTATTGAATTTATTTCATACTTACTAGCATTGCCAGAGAATATATTGCTTCACATTTTTCTAGGAGGCCCTCTGGCCAGTCAGCTAGACAAACACCATTTAGAACTATTTAGAATGAAGTCAGCATGTTCTATAAAAAAGGATGCTGGAAGTATATGACTATGTAAAACGTGCAATTAAAGTGAAAAATAATGTAAATTATACAATTATGATTATGCATAGAACACGCTAATTCCACATTAAGTTTGATTGAACATAATACATGTACTCCGTGAAGAGTGATCTTATTAATTATAATGTGATGAAATAATTACACACTAAGCATGTAAGTCAAACTAATACATGTTTTAAGTTTATATACTTCAAGCCTTTTAATGTGTGACGCTATACATAGCCATATACTTCAAGCCTTTTAATGTGTGACGCTATACATAGCCATATACATCAAGCCTTTTAATGTGTGACGCTATACATAGCCAAATACATCAAGCCTTTTAATGTGTGACGCTATACATAGCCATATACATCAAGCCTTTTAATGTGTGACGCTATACATAGCCATATACTTCAAACCCTTTAAAGTGTGCATTCAATGGCAACTTTTTTTTACATAAAAATATTCTGTCGTGTTAAGCGAAATAAATATTGAAATTCCTAACAAAATCCGTTGCGGCGTTGCCGAGATATCGCTGTTTAAACTTCCCGGTTTGCACCTGTCACACACAAGCTCATTAGCGATTAGCCTCAACACCCGGATTTCCGCCTGGATTATCGTGACGTCAGTAGCAATATACATCAAACCTTTTAATGTGTGACGCTATACATAGCTATATACATCAAGCCTTTTAATGTGTGACGCTATACGTAGCCATATACTTCAATTCTTTTAATTTGTAACGCTATACATATATATATACATCAAGCCTTTTAATGTGTGACGCTATACATAGCTATATACTTCAAGCCTTGTGTGACGCTATGCATAGCTTTATGTGTAACGCAATACGTAGCTATATACTTCAAGTCTTTTAATTTGTAACGCTATACATATATATACACATCAAGCCTTTTAATGTGTGACGCTATACATAGCTATATACTTCAAGTCTTTTAATTTGTAACGCTATACATATATATACACATCAAGCCTTTTAATGTGTGACGCTATACATAGCTATATACTTCAAGTCTTTTAATTTGTAACGCTATACATATATATACACATCAAGCCTTTTAATGTGTGACGCTATACATAGCTATATACTTCAAGTCTTTTAATTTGTAACGCTATACATATATATACACATCAAGCCTTTTAATGTGTGACGCTATACATAGCTATATACTTCAAGTCTTTTAATTTGTAACGCTATACATATATATATACATCAAGCCTTTTAATGTGTGACGCTATACATAGCTATATACTTCAAGCCTTTTTATGTGTAACGCAATACGTAGCTATATACTTCAAGTCTTTTAATTTGTAACGCTATACATATATATATACATCAAGCCTTTTAATGTGTGACGCTATACATAGCTATATACTTCAAGTCTTTTAATTTGTAACGCAATACGTAGCTATATACATCAAGCCTTTTAATGTGTGACGCTATACATAGCTATATACATCAAGCCTTTTAATGTGTGACGCTATACATAGCTATATACATCAAGCCTTTTAATGTGTGACGCTATACATAGCCATATACTTCAAGCCTTTTAATGTGTAACGCTATACATAGCTATATACATCAAGCCTTTTAATCTGTGACGATATACATAGCTATATACATCAAGCCTTTTAATGGATGACGCTATACGTAGCCATATACTTCAAGCCTTTTAATGTGTAACGCTATACATAGCTATACACTTTAAGCCTTTTAATGTGTAACGCTATACATAGCTATATACATCAAGCTTTTTAATGTGTGACGCTATAGGCCTACATAGCTATATACATCAAGCCTTTTTATGTGTAACGCTATACGTAGCTATATACATCAAGCCTGTTAATGTGTGACGCTATACATAGCCATATACATCAAGACTTTTAATGTGTAACGCTATACGTTGCTATATACATCAAGCCTTTTAATGTGTGACGCTATACATAGCCATATACTTCTAGCCTTTTAATGTGTGACGCTATACATAGCTATATACATCAAGCCTTTTAATATGTGACGCTATACATAGCCATATACTTCAAGCCTTTTAATGTGTGACGCTATACATATCTATATACATCAAGCCTTTGAATCTGTGACGCTATACATACCCATATTCTTCAAGCCTTTTAATGTGTGACGCTATACGTTGCTATATACATCAAGCCTTATAATGTGTAACGCTATACGTAGCCATATACCTCAAACCTTTTAATGTGTGACGCTATACATAGCCATATACTTCAAGCCTTTTAATGTGTAACGCTATACATAGCCATATACTTCTTTTTTCTTTCTGTTTTACCTGACTAATGGTTGACCACGTCTCCTGTCGGTTTTTTGGTATGGAGGTAGACCCGCAATATACCACTCGGCTAGAGAGAAGTTCTCCTCAGCTTGATTGGATTCCTGGCGGAGGAATTGTGCACAATAAGTAATGACCTCTATTGCATTAGCGCCAATGTTGGGACCCAGATGGATTCTTGTAGACTTCAAGAATTTCTAACGATCTTTTCGACTTCAGGAAATTCCCGGTGGTTAAGCAGTCGACGGATCACATGTGGTATCACGTGGCTGTCTTCTCTCAATGAAGGTAAACAACTATGTAGCACTACCAAAAACTGCCCGTCCACTGGCTGTAGCAGTGTGGTTTAGATATATATTTTGAAGGAAATATGGCTTAGACAGTACGTTCTCTGTAACTTCTGCAACATTCTTTATATATCCGCGTGTTTGACAGAACAAGAATTCGAAGGAGCGAGGACTGTCGTAATCTTGCCTTTAGTGCGTACCAAAGGTCTACGTTTCAAGAGTCTCGACGATACCGACCATCACAGTGTAAAACCAAGTGAACGAGGAACTAGGACTATTTCCAGGAATGTGAAAATGACTAAAATTGAAGTTTCGGGACTGAAATTGAACTTTTCAATTCGGTAAAATGTTGAAATTGTGTTGTGTAAGCAAAATTTCTTGTTCAATAGGGATTTAGGAAGTTTCGGTTTCGTTTGGTAGGTATGGGAAACTTGTGATTGCAAAGACTTGACTTGATGTTTTTTAGACAGATTCTCGTTAGCTCATGTTTCGTTTGGTATCGCACAAACCGTTAGTTTTCTATAATTGAAATAATCGGTAAACGAGAGAGAAACGTAGTGAATGAGAGATCTGTGTATTCGGTGTTTCGTTATCAGTTAAATGTCGAATGCTAAATGTTTTATCTGTGTAAGCTATTCGTAGCCATAGGATATGTTTAGAATTAACCCTGGTGTAGATAGTATTACTGTTTGTCATGATTAACAAACAATTAATCATATACTTGATTTCCTTGTTACCAACTGTTGTTACTTTTGACAATAAATAGTCCAAGATCCTAGTGTGCTGAGATCAGAGAGCAGTATGACAGGTTCCGAGACCGAGGAAACCAAAGGGGCTGTAGGTTGAAAGGGACCAGATGACCAACAAGAGGTAAATGACATGATTTCTGCCTTGTCTAAACGAAAATATAAGGTCATTACTGAGGAGGAATATAGGGAATTAGAATCTCAGAAATTAACGTTTAACCCTGAAGCATATAAAACTAGTACCCCTATAGGTGTAGGAACTAGACCTAAAGTTTCCATAGCGAGAGACAGAGCTGAACAGTTTGGAAAGTAGAGTAGAACATTTTAAGCCTGGTACAAAAATAAGCAATTTTGTAACGATGCCAGGTTAGATCGACCATTCCAGCATAAACAAGGGAATTAGGATACCAGAATGGTCAAGGTGACAAGAGACAGGAAAGGGAAAGCAGTCAAAATATTAACTTCCTTTATTGAAGGGGAAATTGTGGGAAAGGATATTGTAGACGGAGATGGAAGAAAGCACTTAGAAGTATGTCAGGTATTGTTAGTGTAAAGACTACAAACAAAACACCTTTCAGTAAAGGTGAGAGTAGAGTGATCCATGGATTAGTGAAGCATAAGGATATACCAGACAAAGTAGAATCGCCTAGTGGGATTGTAGTGTGTCCTAGGTAAAATAACAGCCTGGTAGTACAGATAAGATACCAGTACGGGTATGTAATAGTATATACCAGACAAAGTAGAATCGCCTAGTGGGATTGTAGTGTGTCCTAGGTAAAGTAACAGCCTGGTAGTACAGATAAGATACCAGTACGGGTATGTAATAGTATATACCAGACAAAGTAGATGTAGAATCGCCTAGTGGGATTGTAGTGTGTCCTAGGTAAAATAACAGCCTGGTAGTACAGATAAGATACCAGTACGGGTATGTAATAGTTCTGTTTATCCAAGACGTAAAAAGCCGAAGACTATACTTTGTTCAATTCACGAGGCTAGGGTGGTTGAGAGTTGGGATCCAAGGTTTGAGGATGACAGGTCGGATGTAGATTCTGTAAAAGAGGAATCGTCAGTTAAAGCCTGAAAGATACCAGTACGGGTATGGAAGTGTGTCCTAGGTTAACAGCCTGGTAGGATAGCCAGTACGGGTATGTAATAGTATATACCAGTAGAATAGTGGGATACTGGTAGAAATAAGATACTCTAGAATCAGTGGGATTGTAAGTAACAGCCTAGTGTGTATATACCAGACAAAGTAGAATCGCCTAGTGGGATTGTAGTGTGTCCTAGGTAAAGTAACAGCCTGGTAGTACAGATAAGATACGTATGTAATAGTATATACCAGACAAAGTAGAATCGCCTAGTGGGATGTAGTGTGTCCTAGGTAATCTATGTAATAGTATATACCAGACAAAGTAGAATCGCCTAGTGGGATTGTAGTGTGTCCTAGGTAAAGTAACAGGGTAGTACAGATAAGATACCAGTACGGGTATGTAAGTATATACCAGACAGTTAGTAGAAATAGTATATCGGTGGGATTGTAGTGTGTCCTAGGTAAAGTAACAGCCTGGTATGATACCAGTACGAGTGTCCTAGATACACCAGTACGGGTATGTAATAGTATATACCAGACAAAGTAGAATCGCCTAGTGGGATTGTAGTGTGTCCTAGGTAAAGTAACAGCCTAGTACAGATAAGATACCAGGGGTATGTAATAGTATATACCAGACAAAGTAGAATCGCCTTGGGATTGTAGTGTGTCCTATAAAATAACAGTGGTAGTACAGATAAGATACCAGTACGGTATGAGTATATACCAGACAAAGTAGATGTAGAATCGCCTAGTGGGATTGTAGTGTGTCCTAGGTAAAATAACAGCCTGGTAGTACAGATAAGAAAGTACGGGTCAAAAGTTATTGACAGTATATACCAGTAGAATCGCCTAGTGGGATTGTAGTGTGTCCTAGGTAAAATAACAGCCTGGTAGTACAGATAAGATACCAGTACGGGTATGTAATAGTATATACCAGACAAAGTAGATGTAGAATCGCCTAGTGGGATTGTAGTGTGTCCTAGGTAAAGTAACAGCCTGGTAGTACAGATAAGATACCAGTACGGGTATGTAATAGTATATACCAGACAAAGTAGAATCGCCTAGTGGGATTGTAGTGTGTCCTAGGTAAAATAACAGCCTGGTAGTACAGATAAGATACCAGTACGGGTATGTAATAGTATATACCAGACAAAGTAGAATCGCCTAGTGGGATTGTAGTGTGTCCTAGGTAAAGTAACAGCCTGGTAGTACAGATAAGATACCAGTACGGGTATGTAATAGTATATACCAGACAAAGTAGATGTAGAATCCCTAGTGGGATTGTACCTAGGTAAAATAACAGCCTGGTAGTACAGATAAGATACCAGTACGGGTATGTAATAGTATATACCAGACAAAGTAGAATCGCCTAGTGGGATTGTAGTGTGTCCTAGGTAAAGTAACAGCCTGGTAGTACAGATAAGATACCAGTACGGGTATGTAATAGTATATACCAGACAAAGTAGATGTAGAATCGCCTAGATTGTAGTGTGTCCTAGGTAAAATAACAGCCTGGTAGGAAGTACCAGTACGGGTATGAAGTATATACCAGACAAAGTAGAATCGCCTAGTGGGATTGTAGTGTGTCCTAGGTAAAGTAACAGCCTGATATAACAAATAAAAAACAATTAACTCAAGTAAAAATTATATAACACGCAAAGTAGAATCGCCTAGTGGGATTGTAGTGTGTCCTAGGTAAAAGTAACAGCCTGGTAGTACAGATAAGATACCAGTACGGGTATGTAATAGTATATGTAATAGCCGAAGTATATACTTAGTTCACGAGGCTAGGGTGGTTGAGAGTTGGGATCCAAGGTTTGAGGATGACAGGTCGGATGTAGATTCTGTAAAAGAGGAAGTCAGTTTGAAGGAATTAGGTGTTAATACTGAAACTCTAGAATCAGAAGAGTTGCAGGAAGCTAAACGTATGCTGAGTAGTTGGAAATCTTTATTTTCCACTGGCCAGTTTGAAGTTAAACATCGGATTAAGCTGATGGACGAGAGATCATTCAGATTATCATACAGGCGGATTCCACTTGCTATGTATGACGAGGTGAGAGGACACTAAAAGGATCTGAAAGCGTCAAAAGTTATTGAATATTCAAGCTCACCTTATGCTTCTAATGTGGTTCTAGTTAGGAAAAAGAATGGTCAACTTAGGTTCTGTATTGATTTTCGTACACTCAATTTCAATTCCAAGACTGTCAAGGTCCAGTACAGTGTTAAAAGAACCGATCAGGTATTAGACCGTTTGGTAGGGTCTAAGTAATTTTCTAAGTTAGATCTGAGGACAGGTTATTATCAGGTTAAGGTGATGAGAAGGATAGAGAGAAAACAGCGTTTTCTGTAGGTCCTTTAGGTTTCTATCAGCTTAGATGGATGCCTTTCGGTGTATGTAATGTCCTGTCAACTTTTTAAAAAGTCATGGTGCGCTGTATGGGAAACTGGAACATGGTTGACTGCTTGATAATTCTGGACGACATTCTAGTTTTCACAAAAACTTTCCAGGAACACTTAGAGAGGTTAGAGTGAGTATTTCAGAAAGAAACTGCAAACACATGGTTTGAAATTAAATTCTACGAAGCGTGAATTGTTCAAAACACAGTGGCAAGTATCTAAGTCATATTGTCAGTGAACAAGGGATAGGAGCTGACCCCGGGAAAATAGAAGCAATAAGGTAATGGAAACCATGCAAGTTAGGACTTTCCTAGGGTTGACAGGCTACTATAGGAAGTTTGTCAAAGACTATGCCTCTAAACGACCTATTAGTTGGTCACTCTAAGGTCAAATTAAAAGGAGAGAGAAAACCTTTTTTTGTTTGGAGTGACAATGTCAGCAAGCATTTGATGCTTTGACAACGAAACTTATCAGTCATCCCATATTGGCTTATGCAGATTTTCCCAATGCTTTTCGTCTCAACATTGATGCTTCACATGATGGTTTAGGAGCGGTCTTGTATCAAAAGCTAGATGGACAAGATCGAGTAGTAGCTTACGCTGGTAGAGGGTTAAGACCCAGAGAGAAATTGTATCCCGCACACAAGCTAGAATTTTTATGTTTGAAATGGGCAGTGAACAATGGGAGGTGTACACAGACAATAATCCTTTGACGTATGTTACATCCACAGCCAAATTAGATGCAGCAGGTTATCGATGGGTGGCGGAATTAGCAAACTACTCAATTAAGTTGATCTATCGCTCAGGTAAAGTTAACAAGGACTCAGACGGTCTTTCACGTAAGCCTGTAGATACAGAGTGCATATATCCAGAAGTAGTTAAGGCTGTATGTCAAGTTGCTTGTGTTAGTAAGAGTTGTCTCCCTTTGGTTTGGCTATATGTAATTATGTGCAGAGTTCTAGTGTGGAACCCACTGAAAGTGGATTTCGTCAAGTGGATTGGATCAGAGAACAATCAGCAGATTCTGATGTGTGACGTATTGTTGGATTGTTCAGGAATAGAGTTTACCGGTAAGCAGTTGGAGTCTATAGCTGTTAGGAAGTTGTGGAGGGAAGGAAAAAGGTTATTGATAAAGGATGGTGTATTGTATCGTTGTTCTGAGGTTGTTTGTTTTAGATTAGAACAATTAGTTTTACCTAGGCAGCTGAAGTCTAGTGTATTGGAGTTATATCATGATAACCAAGGTCACCAAGGTCATGACAGAACATTGTAGCTGATCAAAGTCAGGTTGTATTGGCCAGGAATTGATAGAGATATAGAGTCAAAAGTCAGGTCATGTGATCGTTGTATACGACGCAAGACGCCTATTACGAAAAGAGCAGAGCTAATAGAAATAACGACTTTCAAGCCTATGGAACTTGTATGTATGAATTTTTGTCAGTTGAGTCATGTAAGGGTGGTGTTGGGGATATTCTAGTCATCACAGATTATTTCACGAAGTACGCACAGGCGATTCCTACCCGTAACCATCGTGCTACAGCAGTAGCCAAGGCCTTATTTTATCACTTTATCGTACATTACGGTTTTCCATCCAGGATATTGAGAGACCATGGTACACCTTCCGAGTCTAAAGTAATTAAGGAATTATGCAAATTAACAGGAATTAAAAAGTCCCGTACAACTCCATTTCACCCTCAGGGGAATGGGGTTACAGAACGATTTTACACACCATTACTCAAGATGCTAGTTACCCTTGAGGAACAACAGAAAGGAGACTGGAAATCATATGTTCCAAGTTTGGTTCATGCGTACAATTCAGCATCACATGATAGTACGGGAGATATCCACGTTTAGCAGCTGACGCAAATTTTGGTCTTAATGAAGGTCATTTGGATCAGTTTCAACCGAAAACTGAGTATGTAGAGAGACTGGGGCCAATACTACCGTTTGCCTTTAAAACAGCGTCAAAACGTGCTAGAAAATCTTCTCAACGATATAAACAGCATTATGATATGGACGTGAGAGATTCTGTTCTTCAGCCAGATGATAGGGTTCTTGTCAGGAATATAAATCTGATAGGTAGGATCAAACTTGCTGATAAATGGGAAAGATACCCATACAAGGTTTTGTCAAAACAAATCCAAACACTCCAGTTTATAAAGTTAGATTAGAACACGGCCAGGGTCGAGTAAGAACGTTGTATAGAAATATGCTATTGCCATACTCTGGAGACAGTTCTATGGATACTGTGGAATCAGAATCAAAAGTCATGGTCGAGTGTCGAAAGGTCAAACCCAAGGTCAACTGTCCAAAGGTTGCTTTTTCTCCTGATGTAGATTTTTAAGCTCTAGTTCTGATGTAGTGAGACTGAAAGTGTTATGTATGCTGGATCTAAGTGTAGAATGTATAAAATAGACCCTAGAGCTAGGGATTTTACTCCTAATAATACGACTAAGAAGGATATTTCTCCAGTAGGTTTAGCAGATGAGACAGTTTCAGGTTCAGATAATTCTGAAGTAGCAGTTTCTGTTCAGGTAGCTCTGATCAAGTAGAGTTGAGTTCTGTAAAGTCTGATCATGGTAGTGGTAGTAGTGTAGGTGGTTGCCTCCCTTTATCTGCCGGAAACCCTTGTGGTAGAAGAGGCTCCACCACTGAGGAGATCAACACGAACAAGGCGAGTTCCTGAACGTTACGACAACTACGTAGTGGGACACAGTGCGGAAAATGATTGGTTATTGGTTTAAATCGTGTACATATTGTTGTTTCAGGTGTTTGACGATTTATTTTCAGGCATTTGGTTTTGTTTGAAGTGCGTTGTGGTTATATTATGTTGCTGATATTTTAATTAAGCACAATGATATCTGATTAATTTAAGGGTCAATATTAAGGATTTATTGAATTTTCAGGTCATTTATTAAAATGTTTTATTTACAGATTGTACCTGAATTTGGAGTTAAATGTCAGGGACGACATTTAGCCCGCAGAGTGTGTGTGTCACAGGTGCATTTTTATTGGATCGATGAATGTTAATTGATAAATGTTATCTAATTAATAGATATCTTACTTTGTTTTATTTGCTACTTACTAATTGATTTGATGATAATGGTTTAATTATAATTAATTAGCCTAACTATTTTTAGAAATTAATTAATTAGTATTTAGTTCAGAATAGTCTATACTCTATTGTTTTTTGTAATGATGTAGACAATTGTCACTGTATAGTGTATTGTGGAAAGTACCTGTCTAATTATAGCGATTGCACGTGTTGTGTAATGTGCCACGTCAGTAGAAGGTGACCGTCTTGTACTTGTCTTGTACTGTCAGGGTTGTGTAGGGCGTATGTTATGTAAATTAGGATGAAAGAGGAAAGCGTGCAATGAGTGTGAGTGGGACCAATAAAAGTAAAGAATACAGCGCGAACCCCACAGTTGGCCATTTACCATCTTGACGGAGGTATCCTCCAGAGTCCTGTCAATTTAAACTATTTGACTATAACTTTACCAGACTTCAAGGTAAATATTACCTATATTACCGTTATCAAATATAGTCGATTTACTTAAACTTTCTACGTATATCTATCAAAGTTACCAAGTTTTTCTGGTATAAATAAGGCCAATATGTTCTTTCAGGGAATTTCCTCTGTGTGGAACCACGTGTTGAAGTAAGGATGTTGACGTAGTTCACATCGATTGAACAATATCTCACGACCAAGCCGTAACTTATACCACACCTGTTCAAAGTGTTGGTATCAAGAGACTTTCTTCTGTCTCATCACCTGATATAGATGATGAATCTGTGACCAAAAAACAGCTTAATGTTACACCCAATTTTGAAACTCCCGCCGCGGCCCCACCCACTCAGCCTGACAGTAACCCAGGTTTTGCTCTAGCCATTGATACAATGATCCCACTTTTATCAGCAGTCTTGTGGATGCCTTAATCGGACCTGTATCCAAGCTTGTCGCATCAGTCATATCCAAGACTCTCTCTTCCCAGTTTGCGCCTCAAATTGAAGATGCTCGTATAAAAATGTCATCATTGACAAGTCATGTTTCAAATCTACACTTAATTCCTGTGTAAAAGAAAATATCGGGCCAGTTATTGATGAAAACTTATCTTTATTACAAAACACAGTTGAAATCCAGAACAATCAAATCAGAGACTTCCATGATAAAATCCAACAGCTTGAAAGTCAGTTATACTCCCACAGTAATATACTAGACGAGCATGAACAGTATTCACGGAGAACTTGTCTAAAGTTTCTCAATGTTCCTGTGCCCTAAGGGCAAGACGCCCGTACCTTCAATGCGCTAGGTGCTGTCCGAGATATCTGTGACCGACGATTAGGAATTCAGGTACAACAATTTGTTTTTTTCTTATTTCCATATGTCATCTGATAGGCCCTATCAGGAACGGGAAAGCAACAGTCATCACCCGTTTCGTTCGTTACACTGACAGAGAAAAACACTTTCACTCCAAAAAGGAACTTAAGGGGTTGGGTATTCTCATTATCGAGTCTTTGACAAAATCGCAACAAACTTGTTAATGAGCTTAACCGTCTTAGACATGACAAGAAACTGTTTTCCTTCTGCACAGAAGGATCTTCGCCAAAAAATCCAATGAATCCCCGAAAATCCTAAGAAAAACAATCAACGATATAAATGGCTTAGTTCCAGACTATTATCATCATCATTTCTTTATTTCCTCCAAAAATTGATCGTTGCTTCGAAGTTGTATCACAAATATCATTCTGTATTTTCGCATTAGAAGGAAGGTTGTATCTTGTATTGAAACACCATAAACAGATTGGTGATGATGTGCGATTGGTTAGAGACAAACTGTATATCAACGGTCAGTTGCACACTAAAAACCAGGGAACCGATGGGCAAAGTCAGGCAACACCAACCCAAAACCGGTACAGTAGATCGGCCAATAACCGAAACCGTCACCATCACCCTAGCTACAGGAACGATGTAGCTAGCAATAATGTCAGACCTCACCACAACTCAAATCCGCCATAGAGAGCACAGAGAGTCCAGCAACGACCTCCTTCCACACCAAGGTCGCCTGCACCTCACCACAACAATCCATAGGACGGAGAGGAGAGCGAACTATCCGTGTTTTCTTGGAACATTTGTAGGGGACTGTTGGATACGCTAAAGGAAGATGAGTTTTGTAATAGCATATCTAATTTCGACATTTCCTTTCTATCGGAGTGCTGGGTCAAATCAGATGATGCATTGGAGCTGAAAGGCTTTTGTCACTTTCTTATTAATAAATCAGCCTGTAGAGGGGCATTGTTGTATTCTACAAATCTGAATTGGGTAACAAAGTTAATGTCGTTGAAAATATACGTGATAGTAGTGTGTGGGTAAAATTGGATATGTCATGTACTTCAATGAATCCTATATTCTTGGCCTTTTGTTACATTCCTCATGAGAACAGCGTTTTTTACGATCACTATGATACTGACTTGTTTCAGTGTTTAGAAGACTCTCTTACACAGTATAAAAGTACAGGGGTGTTTACATTGTTAGGGATTTGAACGCAAGAACTGGTAAAATACATGACTTTATAGATATAATAATATTGACAATGTCCTCAGTTACGGTGAGGAACTTGACAACTCTAGCCGCAGTAACATGGATAGCGGGATTAATACATTTGGTCGAAGGTTGCTAGAAATGTGCAAGTCATCAGGTTTACGTATAGTTAATGGGAGACATGCAGATGATGCCCTTGGTTCATATACTTTTTATAATACAAATGGGAAAAGTTTAATTGATTATGTTTTAACCGATATGTCACAGGGTAAATTGGAGTAAGTGTCTGTAACGTCCTTTTTAATCTGTATTCATTACTGTCCGTGCAGTTACGTGTATGGCCTTATTTGGTGTTACCTGTTAGGTAGTGTCAGTGTCTGTCCTTATATGGTGTTGTCTTGAGACGTGTACATGTCCAGGTGTGACAGGTGAGGGAGTCGTGCAAGAGTGAGTGCGTAGGGTAATAAAACTAGGGATATCTGGGTGCTGGGCAGAACCACAGATTAGCCACGTCGCTCTGGACGTCCTCGGGAGTCTAGGCGCCACATATAGCTACGGTTAAGTTACTGACACGACCCGACGGTCGGTGTAGTGAGGTGGTTGTAATCCTAAACCAGGGGTATTAATAAAAAAACGTTCAACACACAACGGATTCGAGTTGATGGTGTGACAGATAGTTCACAGATGAAAAATATAATCAAATTTGATTTTGGTCATTTTAATTTTTACTCCGACCATTGTCAAATTTACTTTATTTTTATTACTGGTCAGCCCATTTCCGAAAATGAGGCGGATAATGTTACAGTGAGTGATACTTTTGGCAGAGGAAATTGTGTGTCAGTTAAATGGAAAGATGCAAATGTACATTTATTTTTTAACAAATTGCAAGAATGTACCGACTTGATTAATGTAGAGATGAATATTGAGTTTGATAGTCAAGATACAGTTAACAAATGTGTTAACAATATATGTCATTTAATCAATGATTGTACCCTACCATATTGTGAATGTAGAGATAACTCTGGTCGTAGACAGACCCCACGTAAAAGCCAAAGTAGAAAAACCCTGGATTACCCCACAGTGTAAACATCTTTTTATGGAATATAAAACGCTTTAAAGAATTTCAACCAGAACAAGTCGGATCAGAATCACTATATATTGGTTACTGCCAAACGTAATTATAAAAAATTGAAATGTAAATTGAAGCGATATGAAGGAAATATGTTTGATCTATTAAAAAAATCTAATCCCAGGCAATTTTACAAATTATCTGAGAAAAGTACATCGACCAGGGTTAAATCTACATTGTGTATTGATGATTTTTACGTACATTTTAGAAATCTTATGGACGTTGATATTGATGTAAACACTGATGTACCAGATATTAATGTAGACCCCATATACGAGAATCTTGGTCGTAATATTACATCACATGAAATAATTAAAGCTATCAATAATTTGAAAACTAATAAAAGCTGTAGTGAGGACTTGATAACTAATGAAATATCTATTCATGGAAAAAACATACTATTACCATATTTAGAACAGTTATTTAATGCTATTTTTAGATCTGGGTTTTTCCCAGATGCTTCGTCGCAATCACGTATAGTACCAATATTTAAAAAAGGCTGTGTTAATGATACAAATAACTATCGTGGTATATCTTTAGTTAGTTGTTTTGGTAAACTATTTAATAGTATTTTAAATAACAGAATTATGGAATGAGAAAAAGAAAACAATATTTTGACAGATGCTCAGTTTTGATTTAAAAGGGGAAGGTCAACGTTAGACGCCAGTTTTGTTCTTCAAACTCTTATAGATAAGAAACTTAAGAATAAGGAAAGGCTGTATTGTTGCTTTGTCGATTTTCGTAAAGCTTTTAATTTTCTTGAAAGAGGTAGGCTATGGAGCAAATTAATACGACGTGGAATTAGAGGAATTTTTTTAAAGATTATATTTTCTTTACGTGAAAATATTAAATCATGTTTAAAATTCAATTATCAATTGAGTGACATCTTCCCTAACACATCCGGTCTCTTACAAGGGGACATCGCCTCTACTTTTTTCCTTATATTTAATGATTTTGAAATGAATTTCATCAATGATAATTGTCCTAGTGTTGAGTTACAAATGCTTCATCTTTTCTTACTCATGTGTGCTGATGGTATGGTCCTGTATGCTAATACACCAGACGGTTTACAAAGTATGTTAGACTCTCTTCAGGAATATTGTAGAATTTGGAATCTGGAAATCAGTGTTGATAAAACTAAAATTGTCGTTTTTAGAAACGGGGGTAATATAAAAACTAATGACTCCTGGAAATATGGTGATCATACTGTAGAAATAGTTGATAGTTTTAGGTACTTAGAGATATTGTTTAATTATAATGGGAAGTTTTTCAAAACACAGAAACACGTTGCGGAGCAAGGGAGGAAAGCTTTATTTTCACTGTTTTCATCATTAAGAAATCATTCTTTGAATATCGCGACTTATTATTCTATCTTTTATTCTCGTATTAACAGTATACTGTGTTATGCGTCTGAAATATGGGGGTTTCATAAAGCCCCGGATGTCGAAAGTGTACATTTAATTTTTTGTAAAAAGTATTAAAGGTACTTAAGTACACATGCAATGACTTGATATACTGCGAATTGGGAAGATTACCGCTGTGTGTAACTAGAAAATTGAGAATATCTAAATATTGGTTAAAATTGAAATAGTCGGATAATTTAATTAAAAAAAAAAAATGTTATGATGAGTGTGTGAGTGAGAATGATTTGTGGGTAAGAAATATCAAGAATGAGTTAGCAACTTTAGGAATGAATTATATGTTTGACTCTGAATTGCCTTATAACGTTTCATTGACAATAATAGAACAAGGACTAATTGACATTTCCAAACAAAGCATGTTGGTAAAAATTACAGCTTCACCAAAAGGGCTTTTATATCAAAAATAGACAATCACTGTATTCAGTTTTATCTAAGAAACCCATTGAAAGTAAATATAAAAACATGTTAACTAGATTAAGGACATCATCTCATAAATTAAACGTAGAAATTGGGAGACACCATAACGTTTTACGTAGAAACAGAATATGTGCCAAGTATAATAGGAGAGACATCGAAGATGAGTATCATTTTATTTCGATTTGTCCATTCTATAACGATTTAAGGCACACATTAGTCAAACCATACTATTATAGAAAACTCTCCATTTTTAAATTGATACAACTTCTAAGTACAAATAATGTTAGAGCATTGGCCAATTTAGGGAAACATTTATACTTAGCATGTAAAAGACGTAATTAATATTTATATTTAATCAGCTCAATATACATACAATATCATATTTCACTGTATGGAACATGCCAGAGACGTAATTGATGTTTATATGTGTTGATAAGTTTTAATAGACTTACAACATCCATGATTATACCTCAGGGAACATGGTTTTATATACATATGTACAATATACATACTCTGATGTCACTCTCCTGTCCATTTAAAGTTTCGTTTAATTGTTATATGTGTACATTATCATTGTACTTTCGGGTACCTATAAGCCTCAGATATTTTGTTTAACAAATAAATTGAACAATGAATATGTATGAGCGGGTGAGTGTATGCTCGTTCGTGCGTGTGTGTGTGTGAGTGTGGGTGTGTGTGTATATGAGTGTAAATGAGTGGAAGTACTTATATATATATATATTGTATTACATATATTTATGTATTTGTAGTGCTTTTGTGCTGATGAGTCGTATGACTCACGGCAAAATAAAGAATCTAAAGAATCTTCCCATGTTATATTAACGTGTTATCCTAGAAGGTCACCTTAGCGTGTTGCCTAAACGCGCTACTTTAGAGTGTTATCCTAGCAGTCCATCCCTACATAGTGCACAAATTAATGTAGTACCTGCCTGGAACAGTTAACATCTGTACATAGATTTAGTGCGCATACTGTATATTGAACCTTACGAATTCCTTTTTTATGTACTTCCGTCCGTCCGTCCGTTAACTTTGCAACACGGAAGCTGAGCTCTCGGTCGATATGTAAATACATATCATACGGTACACAATGTTAAGTAAACAGTAGGGCCGTATACAATATCTATGTATATATTACGCACTGTACACTTCATTAAACTACTTAACCAGTAAGTGGTTAATAACGGTTGTTTTTGTATGTGTACTGAGCAAATATACGGGTGTGAATGTTGTTCATAAGTGTGTATGTGAGTTTATGTAGTGTTACATATATATGTGCCTATGTGTATGTGTGTTGTGTATATTTACAGCTATGCGTGTATGTTTTGGATATGTTTGGGAGTGTTTATGTTATACATGTGTATGCGTGTGAGTATGTGCTGTGAATGTATGTCCGGTGTATGCGCTGTAATGTGCGAGAGAGCGTGAATATGCGCGTGTGAGAGTCTACTGGACACTTGTACGAACGCATCACCGATTTCGACAGGCTTCGGATTTCCATACGTCGTGTTGAACAGGACCATGCTTCTCGTTCGGAGGAGAAAGGGGCCAAGTCACGTCCAGGGACTTCTAAGTCGGCTGTAGAGACTACATCCTTGGACCTTGGAGAGATTAAAGGACTGATAAAGCAGCTGACAACTGATGTCAATACCTTGAAGACCCAGACCGCTAAGGATAAGAAGAGGAACCAGAGGACAGGGCCCAATCATGGTCGTCAACAGTCTTCACAGCAGTATTCTGATCAGCAACGGAATTTCTATCAGAATCTGGACCATACGACCCAGAGAGTGGACGCTGTTCCAGCTGCTGAAGGGGAGCCTACATGTTTCCGATGTGGCCAGCCAGGACATATAGCTGTTGGTTGCCGAGCACATGTAGATAGAAGGACCGGACATCCTTTAAACGCCAACAGACCTGCGTGGAGGGGCAAACGTCAGGTCTAGAGACAAGAGGGACAAACTTTATGCAGCATGCGACGAAACGTAGGCCTGCAGACCTAGTTGGTTCACCCACCGAGATTTCAGTGACCATTGAAAATTTACCTGCAAAAGCACTTTTGGACACTGGATCTACAGTCTCTACCATAAGCTACGCTTTCTACAAGCAGCATCTCCATCACTTGGAGTTAAAGCCATTGCATACCATCTTGAAGATAGAGTGCGCTGATGGACAAATGCTACCCTATGAAGGCTACATTGAGACTGACCTGGAGTTCAACGGAACTGGATTAGGAGATAAGAACAAGATCATGAAGGGAATATTTTTAGTTGTCCCTCAGAGCCCCTACAATACAACAGTTCCCGTTTTAATAGGAACCAACGTACTTTCAGAAGTCATGACGCGTGTCAGGGACCAGCATGGCGCATCTTTCCTACAGACTGCAAGGCTAGTGACTCCGCTCTACCTAGCATTTCGATGCATGACGCTACAGGAGAAAGAGTTGGAGCGACACCATGACCGACTAGCTGTGGTGAGATGTGCTGGGACCAGACCTATCACTATCAAACCGAACTCTGACATCATCATAGATGGATATACAGATAAGTGCTTAACTTACCCTCGAGTTTGTGCTTTGTTGCATCATACTGAAGGGTCAGCCATTCCAGAGGACTTAGATATTGTGCCTACCCTTGTGCCGTATTATTACAACCAGCGGAAATTAGTTCAGGTCCACATTAGCAACGTGTCTACACGCACAGTTACCATACAGCCCAAAGCTTTGCTTTGTGAGCTGCAGGCTGTTACAGTGGAGGACACTGGGAATGTTATAGGAGATAACGAAGAAGATGTACTAGAGAAGGTTGAAGTCTGCACTGATGGACTTACCAAGGAGGAGATCAACAGAGGGAAACAGTTTCTGGAGCGGCACCGTAACATCTTCTCTACAGGTGACACTGACTTAGGACACACATCAACGGTGAGGCACAGGATTGAACTTACCAACGAAGTACCTTTCAAACAGAGATGTAGACGCATCCCACCATCGATGTTTGAGGAGGTGAGGAACCACCTGCACCAATTATTGGCTGCTGGAGTCATCCGCCGGTCCCACTCCCCTTGGTCATCTAACGTGGTACTAGTCAGAAAGAAAAATGGCAAATTACGTTTCTGCGTCGATTATCGTCAATTGAATGACAGGACGGTGAAGGATGCTTATGCCTTACCCCGTATTGACGAAATCCTAGACTCACTCGCAGGGAATAAGTTCTTTTCTACCATCGATATGAAGTCGGGGTATCACCAGGTTGAGATCCAACAGGAACACAAGGAACGGACTGCCTTTACTGTGGGACCATTTGGCTTTTACGAGTACACCCGCATGCCCTTTGGACTTGCCAATGCCCCGGCTACATACCAGCGACTGATGGAAGAAGTACTGCATCAGTATCACACCAAGTATTGCTACATCTATATAGACGATGTCATAATATTCTCTGGATCTTTTGATGAGCAGCTACATCGACTTGATGCTATATTTCGGACTTTGGAGGAAAGTGGAATGAAGCTTGCGCCTGACAAGTGCTCCTTCTTTCGTCGCAGGGTGAAGTATGTTGGACACATAGTCTCGGAGGATGGAATTGAGCCAGACCCAGAGAAGGTGGAGAAGATTACAGCGTGGCCAACACCCGAGAACTCGGATGAAGTCAGGAAATTTCTAGGTTTTGTTGGCTACTATCGCCGATTCATCCAGAACTTCTCTCGCATCGCCCGTCCGTTGACCATTCTGATGAACCCTGTTGAGAAGAAGAGGAAGAACTCCAGGAAGAAACCAGAGGGCCAACACCCATGGGTATGGGGAGAGGAACAGGATGAGGCATTTCAAGCTCTTAGGACTTGTCTTGCTGGACCACCTATCGTCAGTTATCCGGATTTCACCAAGCCATTTACCCTTCACACGGATGCTTCGGGACTTGGACTAGGAGCTGTATTATACCAGGAACAGAATGGAGTCAAGCGAGTTATAGCCTATGCTAGTCGAGGATTGACGAAAGCAGAGCATCGGTACCCCACACACAAGCTGGAGTTTCTTGCTCTCAAGTGGGCTGTCACGGACAAGTGTTCGGATTACCTCGTCGCTTGCCCATTCACAGTCTATACAGATAACAATCCGTTAACATATATTCTTACCTCCGCCAAGCTGGATGCAACATCACAGCGATGGGTTGCAGCCTTGGCCGCTTATGACTTCAGCATCCTGTACAGGCCAGGTGTGAGTAATGCTGATGCTGACGGGATGTCGCGTCATCCAACATTGCCCAATGAGGAGCCAGTAGTCATCTCCAAGGATATTATACAGGCTTTAAGCAAGGGCATCAACGCTACTCCTTACATCGAGACTGTTGCTGTATCAGCACAAGCACTTGGAAAAATACAAGAGACTGCAGTGTTACAGCCAGTTCAGGGATTGAGGGAAGAGCAATTACAGGACCCTTTCACAGGCTTTTGGATTCAGTGTGTGGAGTCAGGACTTAAGCCTGCCAGACATGATCTGCCATCTGCAACTGGACACCAAGCGATGTTGAAGAACTTTGAGAAGTTTAAACTCATTGATGGTGTACTTTGCCGGGATATTATAGATGATGGCACTGCAAGGAGCCAGATAGTCCTTCCAAGAACTGTCATCCCCAAAATCCTCACCATGCTACATGATGACTTCGGACACCAGGGTCGGGACAGAACACTATCACTTGTGAGGGACAGGTATTTCTGGATAGGAATGACAAAGGATGTGGAGAGATGGATCAAGGACTGTTACAGGTGTCTTCTAAGGAAAACACCGGCGAGAGTCTGCACGCCGCTAGTATCCATCAAAACTTGCCAACCTATGGAACTAGTGTGTATGGATTTTCTTTCCTTGGAAACATCGAAGGGTGGCATCGAGAACATTCTTGTCATGACAGATCATTTTACCAGATACGCCATCGCAGTGCCTACTCGTAACATGACAGCGCGTACTACGGCGGAAGTATTTTTCAGTCACTTTGTGGTCCATTATGGTCTTCCCCGTAGGATACATTCAGATCAAGGACCCAACTTCGAAAGCAACATCTTGAAGGAACTCTGCAAGATCACTGGAGTTGAAAAGTCCCATACTACCCCTTACCATCCTGTGGGAAATGGGCTCTGTGAACGGTTTAACCGTACTTTACTTGGAATGTTGGGGACACTGTCAGCTGAGCAGAAGATTAACTGGAAAGCTCATGTTTCAAGTATGGTACATGCGTACAACTGTACCCGCCAGGAATCAACAGGACAGAGCCCTTACTTCCTTATGTTTGGACGGAACCCCAGATTACCTGTCGATCTTGCGTTTGGTGTCGGGAGTGAGCAAGAAGGTGGTATCGTTTCTCAGTATGCCGAAGACCTGCGTCAGCGACTACGGCATGCCTATGAGTTGGCAGTAGCTCATTCCGACCAGGCCAAAGCCAGTCAGAAGAACAACTACGACAAGCGGGTCCGCGAAGCTGTACTGAATGTGGGAGATAGGGTGCTTGTCAAAATAGTCGCCTTTGAAGGAAGACATAAGCTGGCCAACCGATGGGAAGAAGATCCTTACATCGTGATAGAGCAGCCTCATCCTGGAATACCTTCCTATGTGGTACGGAGGGAAAACGGGGAGGGAAGAACAAGAACTCTCCATAGGAACCTTCTCTTACCCATAGGTTACCTGCACATGGACACAGCTCCACCCAAGCCACCAGAGAGGCCGGTTCCCACTCCTCGAGTGAGGAAACCCAGAGCGCCTGTTAGGGGAGAACCTTCTAGTGACGAAGGTTCCACTTCATCTTCGGAGGAGGAGGAAGTGGTAGTGGTTACGACTGATGTTCGACCCAACATCGTTTCCGGACCAGCCACTACCACAGTGCCTGAGGATGTTGTGCATGAGCAGCAACCAGAAGAGATAGAAGAACCTGTTGAGCAACCCGAAGAATTGGAGCCACCAGCTGATCGCCAGGCAAGTCCTGTGGCACCCAGACGGTCACTGAGGAGTCGGGCCAAACCCGCCTGGATGAGAGATGACCGATATGTGCTGAAACAGCAACTGGGTGAGCCTGAGTGGCGAAGTCGTGCCAGATTCCTTTCGGAACTAGTAGAAGTGGGATCTCTGGACAGACAGGATGACAGGGTTGTCTCTGCTCTTCTGAGTATTGTTGCTGGGAAGACTTGAGTTGTTCTGCCTTTTTGATTAATAGTTCCAGATTTTCATGATTAATAGTTCCAGATTTTCTTGATTAATAATTCCAGATTTTCTTGTTTTTAGATGATTTTATTATTATTTTCAGTTTTGCAGGAAAGTTTTACATTTATGCTATGTAAGTAGCAGCATTCCTAGGAATGTCTTTAGTCGTGGACGACATTTTCCGAAGCAGGGGAGGATGTAACAGGGTTATTTGTTATTGTTTTATTTAATATAATTACTTCATGTCGTAAGTACCAGCTTTCGCTTTGCCTATTTTATCGTTGACGTCGTTATATATATATATCCGCGTCCGTCCGTGTCCGAAGGTGTGATTGCCTTTGGTGGCGTTAGTGTCATAGTGTTTTATTATGTCTTGTGTTCTGATTGGTCAGTTGGTGTGGTCATTGTGTTTGTTGTTCTTTGTGTGGTCAGTTGGCGGGAATTTGCCAGATGACAAGTTTGTTTTGGAACTAGCAGTTGTGCTATAGATCTGGCTCCGACAAAGACAGACGATTTAATGTAAGTCTTATTATCTATAATGTCTTACTATTAATCTCACACTTTACTCTATTTATTTATTTATTTATTTATTTATTTATTTATTTGAATTTATGCAATTGGCAATGGCTAAACGTGTGTGATATGAAGTCTCATTGTCAAAGTACATGATGGTCAGATGTGTCTATCTCATGAGAGTTTTTTTTATATATCTGTTGACTTTGTGTATATCGGTGTGTAAGAGTGTGTATGTTGTTATTTTTAGAATGTGATCCTGATCCTCAGTTTATTGAGTGTGGTTCGACGATCATCGGCCCTGCACTACATGCAGGTATGATATATATTGTTATATTTTGTAATAACCAAGCATATAGCCTCATACCAGATTATATGTATAATTATAAGAGATAAACGAAATGTACAGTGACATATTTCAGTTAATAAGATCGCTTTTTTAACTTGTACGAGTTACCTCCCCTTGTTGTTTTTTTTGTTTTTGTTTTTTTTTATAGTATGTAAGAGGCAAGAGTGTGATGTGTTCTATTTGTATTTGTTACAGGGTGTCGTCCTTATGATCGTAATAAATATACAGAACGAACTCCGGTGTTGTGACGTTTCTTGCAACCCCCGATTACATGTGTGTGTGAGTGCGTTGAGTATATATGTATGTATATTTATATGTGACAGGTGAATTACTATTTGAATTAGTAAAGTGTTTAGCATTGTCTGTGTAAGCACGTGTTTGTTCACTGTGTTGGAAAGTGTGGTGAGTCTTACACGTGTCGTGTCAGTGTCCATATTTAGTGTTGTTTTCGTCTTATATGTAAATGAGTGTGTAAGGAGTTGTGGAAAAGCATGCAAGGGTGAGTGGAGTATGGAATTAAAATTACATAAAACCCGTTTACACAACGTGCCCGTCGCACTTTAGCCAGGACCGTACGTACCGGACGTATCCTCTGGGATCCAGTACGTCACCCGCACTATCGGACGGAAATTCCCGAATGAGACGTTTCACCAAACCTACTGGGTTTTGGAAGGTAAATATTAACTACCGAGTAATACGGTATATTATTTCCATTCACGGAATCCGATTGTTGACATGTATACAGTAGAATTTTGCTGGTGGAGGTGTTCTGGTCTACATAAAAGATCTGCTAAAAGTAACCCGCTTGTTTGAATTTCCCGGGGATGAAGTAATTTGGATTAAAATCTCACAAACCAATTCGTCTTTCATGATAGGTCCAGCATATAGACCAGAAAATTCTGTGTTACCCTTTTGGGACAATGTGCGTACATCTATTAATAATGCTTTACACATAACACCAAATATAACAGTAACTGGTGATTTAAATGTCGACTTATTAACTGCATCTCCTAACCATTATCTTTTCGAAATTATAAGTTCTTTTAGTATGATTAATGTCATAAACGAACCAACTCATACTGGACCAACTCGATCCAGCCTTCTGGATCCCATTCTCTTAACTGAGTCTATTTCTTGTATTGATTCTTCTGTAATACCAGTTGATAAATCCTTCAGTGATCATGATCGCTGTACTGCTTGTATTAATCTTCCATGTGCTTTTAGATCTATTTATAAGCGTAAAATCTGGCTGTATAAAAGGGCTGATTTCCGAACGTTTAATAATCTTTTTTCTAATTATAATTGGAATGATCTTTTCCTTAATTGTAACTCAGTTGATATTGCTTGTGAACGTTTTACTGATATTTTTTTCAATTTTGCGAATTCGTGCATTCCATCTAAAGTGGCCACTATAAGACCTAATGATAAACCTTGGATGACCTCTGAATTAAGGAAAAATGTGAGAATTCGTGTCAGGTTGCATGAAATCGCGAGGTCAACCAAGCTTCTTTCGGATATAAATAAATTTAAATCTCAACGACATAAAGTTAACAACATGAAAAAACACGCCCGTTTATTTTATGAGAATGTTCATGGTATAATTGAAGAATTTGTGTCTTCTAATCTAGAATCTTATTGGAGACATATTAAAAGGTTATTGAATTCAGCTGGAACTTCACAATCCTTATTCCTTTTTTTATATTCCTTATCTTGTAGATCCTCACACTAATAATGTTGTTACTAATGATGAAGACAAAGCTAACTTATTAAATTACTATTTTTGTAATATTACACAAGTCGATGATAGAAACACTGCAGCTCCTGATGTGAGTCTAAAACCAACAAAACGTTTAGTTCTGTAAGAGTAAATAGAAATGAAATCCGTGATGTTTCACAGATGAAAAAACCATGTATGTATGGTCTGCTGTGATATTTCCAAAGCATTCGATCGTAGGGGGTATAGGTCATATTAATGCTCCATATATATCTGTTATGAAGAAAATTAATGTCGTAAGAAGGTTGAAATATTTGTTAAATAGAAAGAGTTTCTTAACAATTTACAAAGCTTTTATTTTACCAATTTTAGAGTATGCTTGTGAATTGTGGGACGGTTGCACTAGTTCTGAATCAGATAAATAAGAGAAACCCCAAAGAGAAGCTGCTCGTGTTATAACTGGCCTTCCTTCTTATGCACGTACAGAAGATTTAAATTTTGAAACTGGTTTATATACACTTTCGAATCGTCGAAAACGAAGAAAACATCAACTTTTATTTAAAATGCATGACAAGCTAACTCCAGATTATTTAAACGATCTCTTGCCACCTATTATTGCAGATAATAACAATTGCAATCTGAGAAATAACAATGATTATAGAGTTCCTATATTTGGGCTTTCTCTTACAAACCTCTCTTTTATACCTTCTACGCTTCGCAGCTGGAACTTGTTAGATTTCTCTGTACGGTCACTGCCTTCCATAAATTTGTTTAAAACCTCACTTCCTTTAAATACAAAACAATCCCCACCTATCTATATTAGTTATGGTGAACGGAAGTTAAACATAATACATACTAAACTTTTTAAAAAGTTGTAGTTCCCTTAAATACGATCTTTATCGAGTAAATCTTGTCGGAAATCCAGTATGCCCCTGTGGACATCCTTGTGAGAATGCCTTTCACTTCTTCTTTGAGTGGCAAACTTTCAGAAATGAAAGACGCACTTTGTTTCATAATCTGGCTGAATTAGACGTAGATTTGCATTTAGAGCTTCTTTTGCTTGGTAGTATTGATCTTTCTGAGGAATTAAACTATTTTGTCTTTAGACATGTGCAAAATTTCATTGAATTCAGCAAAAGGTTTTAAAAGGTTCGTATACATGTAGCTATGTCTGTGTGTGAATGCTTAATATGTATAATTTATGTTTAAGCCTATATCTTTATAAGCATGTATTTGAAACTGTATGATGGGAGAGGGCTCCAATAAGTTGTAATAACTTGTGCCCAATTCCCTTGTTCAAATTTATTTTGGCAATAGAATATGTTTAAACTAATGGAACCACCGACGCGGAAATTAGATAATAAATGAGCGGAATGGAGTTGCTATATGTCACAAAAGCGAGATTGATAAGTTGGTTTCGCAACTTCTGTTGACTTAAAAGAAGGTTGATTCAACTTTATGTTCTGTGGTGTGAGGGACTTTAGGAAGTGTTGTGTTGCGCGAGCTTAAGAACATAGCTGTTTGGAGGTTTCCGGCGACTTATCCAGGCCATCGCGCCTCAGTGGAACAGAACGGTTGTTCTTCTGTTTTGTCACCAGCCATTTCACTATTGTCACTGGTATGTTTACGTTTTTGTTTACTGTCTTGTCCTTTCGCAAATTTGTCCAATTGTTGTTGGACGTTCTGTGCACGATTTTGTGTCTATTGTATGACGTCATTCATTCTTCTCATTTCTTCCTCTTCAGATTTCACCTTTTGAGCCATCAGTTTAACGAATTTTTTTACAGCTTATTGTTGTCAATTCTGTTCGATATTGTAAGAAAATAATTCATGTTTTCGGCGACCGTTTTCACTTCTTTGCTGAGTTTACCAATCCTCTTCTCAATGTTAGTTTTAGCGGTGTTGTATTTATCAATCTCCTCGTTAAGAGTGTTCACGCGCGAATCTATATATTTTTTTTTTTTTTTGTTTTTCGTCCACAATTTGGTCTGTTTTTTGTTTTGGTCACGCCATTTACTAAGTTCTTTTTCCAGTTTTTCGATTCGAGTTTTGCATGAATTGAGCTCCTCTAGCGATCTTTTCCACGTCTTTTAGCCTCTTCTTTTTCTTTCCCTAGTTTCTGTAGAGACGTCTGGAGGACGTGTATTTCATTTTCATGCTTTGTTATCGCGTCTTTTATTGAATTTATTTCATGACTTTGTTCACATTTCATATTTTTATGTCGACTTGGCATTTTACAAGTATTTCCCGTAAACTTTGGAGGCCTGCAGTGTCGTTTATTAAATTGTTACTTTTGACCTGTGAATTTTCGTCTCGTTTTCTTGAAGGAATTACGTCACTGAGGTCTTCTGTGTACTCACCAACAGTAGCCCTAAAGAGATTGAATATATCTCTTGCTGATTTTAATTGAGCGGATTTTGCTGTTGATGTACGGGGTTCAAGACGTTTGCGCAAGTATCCCTCTTTAAGAGGGAAACCATCGCGTTCTTTGGTGATCTTGAACAATTCCTGCCGTAAGTGTTCTAGACCAGGTGTACTGCGATTGGTCATACTCAAAATGTGGTCATTTAGAAGACGTTTATGCCTCTCGCCACAGTTCTCGAGTTCATTAATGTAGGCTGATACATCGAGTGTCTGGGAAGGGGGTTCATAGGTAGATATTTGAGATATGTCTATATTATCATCATATGTGCTATTGACACTGAAGGACTCAGAAGGATTACCAGTCAATTGTCCGTTCTGCCACGAATAGTCCATATCCATATTTTCTAACCTGACTGGTAATAACTCTGTATATTCGACATTTTTAGGCATTGTTTGGATTAATGGTATGCAATTCTTATATATTTCACTGTTAGTAAGTTATATTCGGTAAGGGTATAAGCAGTCGTCAAGAGAGGTCACTCTCCATATATGTCAATTATAACATGTTTATGTATGTATGTTTAATATTCATGTAAACCTATGGGCGGTAAGGCTCCCAGAATAAACTTGAACTTGAACTTGAACTAGGTGATGAAGTAAACACCTGTCCGTATAGTTGCCCCGGACACGCGTCATTGAGTACGCGTACAGGTAAGGTAGAAGAACACTTAGTATGTACCTCATTAAGAGTTCAACAATATTTAGTCTATTGAATAATGAAAATCGCTTCATTTAGAATATTGAAAATATATTTGAGGTTTTTGTAGTAAAACCAATGTTTATGATATAATACTCACCACCATATAGACAATAGCGTATTCCCACCGGCAGCCCATAATTTACATAACAAAGAAAATAAACATCCCGTGAGAGGACCCTTAATGCTTGGTACGAACGCACCGCGCATGACCCAAAACCTCACTTCCGCACCCAAACAAATTGGATGCGAAGACAAGGGGAGGAGGGAGGGACCTCCAATATATGGTGGTGAGTATTATATCATAAACATTGGTTTTACTACAAAAACCTCAAGTTTATTTCAATAATACCTCACCACCATATAGACAATAGCGAATTTGTCTTACCGTAGAGGAGTCTTCGCAGACAATCACTAATCGTAGCAAAAAACAGCATTAAAAACCCATAAGGGTAAAGGATATTAACAATTAAAACTCTAAAAATCCTTCTGAGCCGCAAGGTAGCCTTCCTAAGAATTGACTGGGGGACATGAGACTGTCTGAGCAGTGACAAGAGGACCCAGAGAGTACAACCCATCTGCATGGGAGGAAAGCGACCGAAGATAAAAATCCGCAAAGGTGTTACGGCCTCGCCAGAAGGCTGACGCCATGATATCCTCGAATGAGGCACCATTGAAAAGGGCCCAAGATGCTGAAAGAGCTCTAACCTCATGTGCCCTCACTCTAACCCTGTCAGAAGTGTCAGCACTAGACCCCTCATAAGCAGTCCTGATGGTGTCACAAATCCACCTGGAAATAGTCTGAGCAGAGATATCAGTCTGCCTTGATTTAATGGGCAAGAACAGACGGGATCTAGACTCCCGCCGCCCCCCCCCCCTGGTTTTATCGAGATAAAACCTCAAAGCCCTACAAGGACAGAGTAACGAATTTTGATTCTCAGCACCAGAGACCTCCTTTAAGGCAGGAATCTTGATAGGCTCTGGTGAAAAATTAGGAACCTGATTCTTTGCCAAAAAAGAAGGATCAGTAAGAAGGGTAACCGAGGAATAGTCCCGAGACCACCTGAGACAAGAAGAAGAAGAGGATAGAGCATGGATTTCACTTCTCCGTCTCCCAGAAGCCAACGCTATCAAAAAAACTGTCTTCCAAGAGAGAAACTTGGAAGGAGCAGAAGCCAAGGGCTCATAAGGAGGCTTAGTAAGAGAATCTAAGACCAAAGCCAAATCCCACTGTGGCATCAGCAGTCTAACCCGAGGCTTCTCCAAAGAGAAGGATCTGAGAAGATTGGACAAGGAGGAACAATTTCCGATATCTGAACGCCCTCGGTAGGAAAAAACATTGGCAATGGCAGAACGATAGCCACGTATAGTGCCTGGAGTTAATTTCTTAACCTTAAAAAGATAAAGGAAAAACTCAGCTATCGATTGAATAGAGGAACAGAGTGGATCAATCTTCCTGCTGTGACACCAATCACAGAAGGCTGACCATCTTGATTGGTAGACGGCAGATGAGGAAGATCGTATTGATCTGGTGATGCAATCTGTAACCTCTTCAGAAAAGCCTGCCTGGAGGAGGGAGACGATAGCCTCCACGCGTGAAGGTGGAGGCGCTCTGGGTTCCGATGGAACTGTCTGGATTTGGGTTGACTGAGAAGATTCCATTTGGGAGGGATAGCCAATGGAAGGTCTATCAATAAGTCCAGAAGAGCAGGAAACCAGGGCTGTCTGGGCCACAGAGGTGCTATCAGAAGAACTGAGCAGTCGTGCTCCCTGACCTTCTGCAGCACTCTGCCCAACAGATTGAAGGGAGGAAAAGCATAGGCCAGAAGACTACTGCCCATGCCATAGGATCTGGGACAGGCGACACAAACGTCTGATTTTGAAAATTCAGAGCTGTGGCAAACAGATCCACTAGGGGAGTCTCCCACACCATACAGATGGCTCTGAAAACTGACCTGTCCAAAGTCCATTCTGTGATAATTGGACTCCGAGACCTGGAGAGGGTGTCTGCTAACACATTGAGATGGCCTGGAAGATGTCTCACTGTTAGGGAAAGCCCCATGGAACGACACAGGAGCAGGACCTGACAAGCGAGAGCACAAAGTTTGTGAGACCTTGTCCCTTCCTGATTCTCCAGATAAGCTACTACTGTGGCATTGTCTGTAGCCAGGCAGATGGACTGATCCTGAAGCAACAGACGCAGAGACTGAATAGCCAGCAGAACTGCCCTCATCTCCAGCACATTGATATGCTCCTGGAGTTGATCTCCCTGCCAGACACCCGAACGACAATGACCGTCGAGGTAGGCCCCCCAACCCGTCATAGATGCGTCCGTATACAGGGTAGCTGTAGGGGATGATCTCCGAAGAGAGACGCCCTTCAGGACATTGCTCTCCAATGCCCACCACATAGCCGACGCCTTCACTGAATTGTCCAAGGAAATGTGAACCTCCCACTGATGAGAGGCCGGTTTCCATTTGGACAGTAGGTACATCTGAAGAGGTCGAATATGGAGCCGACCCAGAGGGACAACATCCGAAAGGGAGTTGAGAAATCCGAGAAGCCTCAGAAACCACCTGACCTGAATAGAGTCCAAACTGTTGAGCAGAAGAACCAATTCCTTGGCTTTCTGGAACTTGGACGGAGGTGGAACAACGAGGCCGAGATCCGTAAGGAAACGGTTTCCCAGGAACACAAAGTCCTGTGAGGGGAAAACCTCGGATTTCTCTCGAGAAGGGATAAAGGCCAGGCGAAGAAGGGTAGTCAAGACTGACCTGGTGCTGCGACTCAGAGACTCTGGATCTAGATGCAGCATCAGGGAGTCGTCGAAATAAATATGGATATCTACTCCGCGACTGTGTAAATAGCCCACAACCACCTGAAGCAGCTTGGTAAAAACCAAGGGGGCTGTGGTAAGACCAAAGGGCATGGCCCTGAACTGGAACACTCTGCCCTGGGATGTAAATCTCAGGAATTTCCTGACCGATTTCTTTATCGGAATGTGGAAATAAGCGTCCTTGAGGTCTATAGAGGTTGCCCACATGCCTGGTGCAACTGACGCCAGAATGCCTCGAGGAGTCTCCATTTTGAAATGTGGAGAGTCCACATACTTGTTGAAGGCACTGAGGTCTATGATTGGACGCCAGGCCCCGGATTTCTTCTTGACAAGAAACATACGGGAGTAAAAGCCTGGTGTCCAGAGAGACCTCGGGAGCTCCTCTATGGCACCCTTTGCCAACATGCAGTCGACCTCGTCTAGGAGGGCCTGAGCCTTTCCTGCATCGCCGGGAGGGGGAAAGCAAACAGGATCTGCCGATAGAGGGGGATCCTTCAGAAGGGGGATACCCAGACCCTCGAAAACCACCGAAATTGCCCACTTGTCCTCGGTAAGCTGCTGCCAATCGGGCAGAAAATGAGAAAGGCGACCCCCAACGGGAAGATCTGGCCTTGGGAGCTCGAGACCTTCCCATGGATCGTCCATACGACAGGACAAGGGGCAGGGTGGAACCGAGGGACTGAAAGAGTCAGGAACTCTGCCCCTTCTTACCTGCATTCTGCTTGCCTCCCCTTCCTCCCTTGTGACCCCGACCACCTCGTCCCCGAGAAGAGTGCCCCCCTCGAGAAGTCGAGGTAACAGACGACTGTGCCTGAGGCTGAGCCGTCTTAGGGCCCTTCTTAGGCTTGCCTGGGCGCTGCACCCGTCCAGGCTTAGGCTTAGCCCTAAGTTTCTCCAACCGAGCTGAAGCTGACTTGTCATTGTTGACTCTGTCCATGACAGAGGAGAGAACCCCTCCAAACATTTCAGAGCCTGACAGGGGAGCAGTCATGAGATCCGATATAAAAGGCTCTCCAATAGTTAGTCTTGGCTTCAAGACTGAAGCACGACGAGCCAGAATGAAATCAGTCAAAACTGCCAGAATGAGCGCAGTCCCATCCATGTGGGCCCGGTTCATAGCCTTGCTGAGTTCAGCCAAGAGCTTAGTCTTTTCAGGTAGGCTCTCCTCCGAACGAGAAGAAGCTACAAACAAAGCAGAGGAAAAAGAATCTGCATAAGCCAGCACGTGAATGGCAAGGCGAAGCAGTCTTTCTATCCGACTATGCTCTTTGGGAGACAAATGAATCATGTCATTTGATCTTCCAGGCCAGCAGTGGTCCAAAAGAAGGTCCACCTTAGCTGGATTAGATTCTATTGAGGGGTCGTGAACTGCATATCGAGAAGGATTGAACCCCTCAATATCATTCACCCCCAAAAGCAAACCGGAAAGATCCTGCTTCCTATTAGCAGAACCTTTGGCTTGAAGAACCTTCTGAATCTGGGCCAATGCTGAGGAAACCATAGTACCCTCCGCCAATGACCTACCTGATGCCCTAACCTCAGGCTCTGAGGGAAGAAAGGCACTTAAAGTAGAAGTCCTCTCTGGAAGACCCGAAGCCGAGGGAGGAGGGCAAAACTCCACGCCGAGGAGTGAAGCAACCTCCAAACGCAGGCTGCGGAAGGAATCCAGATTCCTTTCAGCCTGGGAGACTGCAAGGACTGACTCGGTGTCAGGAGAGTCCACCTCGGAGTCTGAAGACTCCTGACAGGAACCCTCAACTTGGACTGCTGGGAGCCAAGAGCGGGTCTCCGATTCAACATCAGACCCAGCATCCAGTGACAGAGTGTCCCCATCATCAGGTAAGGCCTGCTGACCCACAACCTCAGCCTCTGACTCCTCACAATCCATGTCCTCAGACTCATCATGATCAGACTGAGGGCACTGGCCTAAACTGGAGACAGACCTAGTCACAGACTGGTCCGGAGTCTCCAATCTTCTAACCTTAGAGGTAGAAGAAAGGCCAGCACTAAGATTAGCAAAGTTGACCTTACGCTTAGACCTATGGGAAAGCGAGGTCTTATGGGTGTCAGCCGAAATCTTTGAGGGACGGTTAAGCCTCTTAGATTTGTGTTGGCGAGAGCGAGAAGGGGGGGACCCGACTCAACACCAGGCTGGTGACAGAAGGCTGAGGTACCCCAAGGTTGGCCTGGGTAACCAAAAGGGGTCTGACCATACCCAGAGTATGGAAATCCCAAAGGCTGGGAAGGGCCCCAGCATTGGCCATAGCCAGAATACTGGGGGGGGGGGGGGGGAGGCAACATACCGGAACCCACAGGACCGGGAAATGAATTGCTCCCTACTGGAGACATGCCTGTCAAGTATGGCCGATAATGGCCAACACTGTCAGGAGACTGCATATAACCACCAAACCTGGGTGCAGACTGAGGAAAGGGGTAAGGTGGGGGGTGCACAGGCGCTCCCAAGAACCCCACTGAGCCAGGAGCTCGAACTGGTGGAGGACCAGATCGAGGTAAGGAAGACTGAGGAACCGAAGGGTGCAATACCCTGGACCCAAACCCAGATAGTGGGTAGTCAACCCCAACACCAGGAAGTGAAACCGAGTCACTCCCTGCTCCCAGTGCAGCCTCTCCAGTAACACCGTCGTAACTGGCAGTGCCAGCCGGCCAACTGTCAGTGGGTACGCCGGCACCCCTCAATGGGGCCCGGGTCGCATGACTGGCCTGTTCGGTAGCCATTCCGCTAACGGAGATGGTACCCGGACACTCGCTCCCTTCGACCTCCACGGAAATTCCCGGGTGAGTGCCCTTCTGGAGCACGATAGGAAACCCTAAGGACCCTACCGTCCCAGAAATATGATCGTGAGTAGGCTCCTCTGTAGCCAAAGAGGACCTACCACTAGGAAGCAAAATTACTTCCCCCTCCGGGGGTAAAATGGCCTCACTGCCAAGTGGAAGGCTGACTACAGCTCATCTCTGTGCTTTTGGACGCTTACTGTCTGCCCCAGCCTTAATACCCTTTTTTCGGGTGACAGACTTATGGGATAGTACCTTGTCCCACAAGGTATCTGGCCAAGCCAAACACATGGAACAAGGTCTATCCCGGGAGCAGTCTCGACAGGAAAGACAGAAGTCATGGTCATCCCCATCGAGGATGACATGACCGCAATCTCCCTAACGAGTTTTAGAAGCACTCTGCCCCTTCTTACCTGTCATACTGCTCGGCGGGCAGCGACCAGCAACGCACGAGAAAAAGAAATATCGAGTGAAAAACACCGAATAGTTGACAGCAGTAAATGGTAACAAAACAAACAGTAGGAGACACCGAGAGGGCCTTCTACACAGCGGTATCGTAGCGTAAAACAGTCCATGTGTGCGGTAACCAACCAACACAGAAAGGCCGAAAACGGCAAAAACAAGGACTGACAACACAAACCACGAAGAAAGACCTGTCAACAATAAATGTAAGAACCAAATACAGATACTGTACAACACAAATAACACGTGAAACACTAAGAAATGCCTGAAAACCGTAGAAGAAATGTCGCTCCTCAGTCGGTGATGGCTGCCATAAGCGGAAGTGAGGTTTTGGGTCATGCGCGGTGCGTTCGTACCAAGCATTAAGGGTCCTCTCACGGGATATTTATTTTCTTTGTTATGTAAATTATGGGCTGCCGGTGGGAATACGCTATTGTCTATATGGTGGTGAGGTATTATTGAAATAAACTGAAAATTTGAGCATACGATCAGATACAAACGATCATTACCAATCGAAGTGCCAATTTTCAGGAGAAACTTCGCCATAGATCTGTCTTTATGGCATTGGAGAACTCGGAGCTGGTACAGTAGGTGTGAGCACGTGCACGTCCACGTGACATTAGTTTTCCGAGTTTAGCCGATCATTAATTATCTTAATAAATTTTACGTGATATCAATTCATCATTTGCAACATAATTAAATAAAGTGTTAAATTTAAATGTACGAGGTCTTTCGAAATAATATCTGGATATTAATTTCTTTCTATTAACTAATATTTGTTGGTTACTACAATTAAATAGATAATGAAACTCATCTCCAATTTCGTGAATATTACAAAGGTTACAAATTCTATTCTCTCTAGGTACATTAAGGTACCTTAAACAATCTGGAACGGAGATCTAGCAAATATTTCTCCAGAACCAGTTCATGTTTGTAAATTCTATAACTTGTCCCTTTTGGGGAATTGAAAACATCGTTTTGCCAACTAAAAATAAAATTATTTTTAAGAGTAAGGAAGATAATTTTTTCAGACAAAGTATATTGATGACTTGTTGGGATTCGAAGATATTAAGTAAATAACATTCTTCAAAAATATATCTGATACAATTAGACCACTGTGTATTATAATTACTACTTATCTGATACAGTTTATTACTCAACTTTTTATGTGAAGATTCTATCAATTTGGCCTAAAATCCGACCATACGTACTTTGATACTAATACTCAATGGAAATCTCCCGGGTTTGCTGTAAACTATGGAATTCGGGGTCGATATTTTGAATATGAGAATATGTATACAAAAATTTTAAATGTAGTCTTTCTAAAAGTTTATAGTCACAAAATCCCCAAACTTCACAAGCGTATAAAATGGTGGGTTTTATAGCTTTATCAAACAGATCTAAGTTACAGTCAATGGAACGATTATGATTTCTATATTTAGCAATAGCACCATATATGGCTCTTAGACCCTTTTTATATAATTATTTAATATCAAATTGAGTAAAACCATTATGTGTGAAATCAACGCCTAGATATTTGAAAAGTTTCACTATCTCTATAAGATTCTCATCATAGGTGAACTGTACATCATTCGACACTCTCCCTCTACCAAAAACCATTACTTTGGTCTTTTCAATAACCTTAAGGTGTCATTGCTGTGTATAATTTTAAAATTTATCAAGTTTTTGTAAATCTTCGACAGTGTCTGCTAATAAAATAGCAGACATCAGCATATAGTAATACCTACAGCTTAATATAAACGGACGGACGGCGGCCTTTGTTTTACTAGGTGTTTCCTGTATATTCTAGCATAATTAAGTTGTCATCAAATGAAATGAAAGGAAATTTAATTGCATTAGAATTAGAATTGATTTGAATTTTACGTTTGTTACTTTTCTTAAAACAAATTTTAGCGTCATAACAACATGTTTCTTAAAAGTTTATTTTGCCTTTGTGGTGTCATTCCTCTCCATCATATCGAGGACAATATCTTTAAATATCTTTAATTTATCTTACAACTTATCAAGTTTAATGCTAAAATAATTACTCTTTCATGTGCATACATATATATATAAATATAAACAATACCATATGGGTAACTTTAACAAGTGATACAAATTGTGTTAAGGATATTTATGGGGGTTACGTAGGAGAGATGAAATCATTTTTGTGTATCTGGGAGAATTATTGACGTTTTTCGATAAGATTGTATAGAGAAAATAATTTCTTTACCCAAAGAAAACTTGTACATGTTTCTGAGTAAGAAATTGGATGCTGAAACATAACATGAAAATCACTGTACATTCAAATTTGGAAAGAATTTTCTGCAAAAGGACTGTCATCACAGGATATTACATTAAAACTAGAAAATACCATAATGAAGAGCAACTAAAGATCATTTATTCTTACTAGATATTTATCTCACATGATATACACGTGTCTTAACTTATAGATGGATATTTTGCCCGTCTAGCATATAGGTACATTGTATATGTAATTAGATGATCAAAATTCATGTATGTAATGTACAAGATGGCGGAGGACAATTCCACTCAGATACACACATATATATATATTATATATCTACTGTAGTACCGGTCAGTTACGTGATGAAATACGGTAAGTATGACGTTACTACAGGTATGTATGTGACGTCATGAAATAATGACATAGAAACAACACATTAAACGCACTGAGACATATCAATAAAGTACTATTTAACGAGTTATTGACAGATATCAAATAACTATTATTCAATTATACGTATAACTTAATTAATCCCTTCAAATGATATTCCAAAATAATGCTTACTCTGAGAGGAACTTGTTTCTTTTAGCATTAGCGTACAACAAATATTTATCCAGTTTGTTTAAAAATTTAACACTTTTACTGGTAAATAATTCTATAAGTTTATAAACACTTGGATGTCTAGAATAGTACTTTTTAATGTACATTTTTTCTTAAATCAGAATATACTGGACAAAGCAGTACGAAATGTACTCCATCTTCGACGTCATTTTTATTACACAGTGTACATACTCTCTGCCGTCTTGGAATGTTTTTATATCGCCTTGATTCTATGTTAAGATTGTGTCCTTGCATGCGAAATTGACTCAATGATTTTTTATCTTGAAAATAATTGGCTTTGTCAGATAGAACTGGGTACAAAAAGTATCAACAAGGTGCTTGTACAAATAAAATTTGGAAGATGCATTAAAGGCACTGTGTAATTCTTGAATAAATACATCATAGACACGTGACCATACGTGTACAAAAAAGATTTTCAATTTGTATACATTGGCTATTCCAAACATAGTTAAAACCCAAACTACATCGTTCATGCTTAATATGATAAACCCAATTAATTTTACAGTTAGGTTTTCTAATATTCAATTTGACTAATGCGTCATACCATGCCTTCAAAACACAGTTATTAGTATCTAAAAAGTTTTAACCAGTAATTCATTATGGATATTTTACGTTGCACAGATAATGAATATCTCCATGTTTCAAAGAAAACTATAGAAGTATTGACATTTTTCTTAACATTTAATAGATCTTTGAGAAAACGAAGGTGAACCTTTTTTTAATTTTTGGCGATACAAAATTTAGCACCAAATTTCACAACTCCAAAAAACTTTACATGCAGCCCTGTAAACTTGACATCAGGAAACATTCTTTTTCTTTGCGTTTGGTCAAAATATGGAACAATCTTCCGGAGTATATTGTATCGGCACCAATAGTTAACTCTTTCAAAAACAGATTAGATGAACTCTGGGCAAATCAAGAACTGGTATATAATTATAAAGCAGAAATTCTGTAGTTCCTGGATCTGACGTCTCAAATGACAATAATTATAAACATTATCACTGTATCACTGAGACCGGTATAGAGGATCGTAATGATCCTGCACTGGTGATAAACTAAACTAAACTGCAATTCAATATACATCCCACGAATGTATCGAATGGTTAAGGGCGATATCCTTCATTATTCTTTTTAGATGATAACATGTTTTTCTGCCTTGGCATGCTAATGTATCTTGTGCTATAGCAAATCTTCCATGATATCTAAAAACTAATTAGAGTTAGCAAAACTTATCAACGATTTCGATAGATTTGCCGTTGAACGTCCAACTTTCAGAGTAACATTTTTTTCTCTAAAAATAATGATTTTTGTTTTATCTATATTAACATTTAAATTCCATTTTTCCGTGTACCTATGTCAATGATCTAACATATACTGAAGGTCAGTAGCATTCTCCGAAAGCAGTATCATCCACGTACATCAACATGAAAAGGTTTATCAAATGTAATTCATATTATTGACAAATAATGAAAAGGGTATCGGAGACCGCGACCCCCCCCCCCCCCCCTTGTATTTTTAGTTTAAACATATTTTATTGACAATGACATTGACAATAGGATTAGTCAGTAAGTTTTACCAACTTATAAATGACTTCTCCTACATCATACACATAAACATTTACATAAATATGGTCACGTGGTGACATGAAACTATTATAATAGTCTTTTTATGTAAAATGTATAAGTGGACAAAAAATAAAGAGACAGTTGCAGAAGGAAATAAAGAATTATGAGATATTTGTAAACAGAATTGTTGATCTCTCATTAAATGGGCTCGTCTTAAATTATAGGGGACTAAGTTACCAACAATATCAGGTAATAAATCAATAAGGAAATCAGGTGCCAAGTTGTTAACTATCGAATAAAAGAGGGAGAGCTTCCTAGCTTCTCTTCTTTTTGAAAGAGGTAACCATCCTGTTTCTCTATATAGAAAATCTATTTTTGTGTAAATAGGTAAACCTGTGACTATTCTGGCAGCTTCTAATTGGATTTTTTCTAATGACAGGGAATTTGTTTCACTACAGTTGCATGCATATTCAAGAAGTGGTCGGATATAAGTTAAGAATAATTTCTCTAAATTATGTCTATTCAATATGAGTTTTAATTTACGTAGGGTTGCAATATATTTTGAGATTTTACTAACAATATAATCTACATATAGGTTCCATTTACCGTCGTTAGAAATAATAACACCTAAGTATTTATGCTGATTGGTGATTTTGATAGGTATGTTGTCGAAAATGAAAGAGGGGAAAAAAGGAAGTTGAAAATTTGAAATGATAAGGGCTTCGGTTTTTATGGGATTGAAGGACATCAGCCAATCTTTAGACCAAGTTTCAAGTTTTCTGACATCAGATCTTGCTGCGGATTCAATTTGATTTAAATTACTAGAGGAATAAGAGAGGGATGTATCATCAGCGAAAAGTCTTGACAGGGAGATAAGTTCGCAAGAAATATCATTTATGTACATTAAGAAGAAGAGTGGCCCAAGGACTGAACCTTGGGTTAAACCGGCATTTATAGGTTTGTACGAAGAAAGTGCATCTTTTATGAAACCTGCCTGTTTTCTTTCATAGATATAGTTACGTATCCAGAGAAGAAGTTTTCCAGAAGTGCCATATTTCTCTAGTTTGTGTAGAAGACCTTTATGCCACACTCGGTCGAAGGCCTTCGAGAAATCACAAAAAATCAAAACAGTATGCTCATATTTTTCCAAAGAAGTAATTATTGAGTGATATAATTCAATGAGTTGATGGGTTGTAGAATGGTTGGGTAAGAAACCTGATTGGTACTTATAGATAAGATCATTTTGTACTAAATGATTGTATATGTGGTTATAAACAACACGCTCAAATAGCTTACCCAATCAACTTAACAATGAAATAGGCCTATAGTTTGAAACAATACTTGGATCATTAGCTTTAAATACGGGCATAACATGGGCAATTTTCCAGCCATTTGGATATATACCAGATGATAAGGAATAATTGAAAATGATAGATAATGGTACAGAAATTTCAGTAGATAGTAACTTTAGCATTTTGTGACTAATACCGTCGGGTCCTGATGCTTTGTTTGTATCAAGTATATTGACGATGTCTTCAATTTCTTTAGGTAGTAATATTATTTCATTAAGGACTGAATCAGTTCGCCTCTCAAAAAAAGGGGAAAGCTTTATCAAGGTCAGTTTCTAATAATGTACAAACAGAACTGAAATAATTATTCAATAATTCACATTTACTGTTGTTATCATATATAATTTCATTAGTATTATTGTCTAAAAGTGGGGATATGTCAGTATGTTTACTAACTTTTAAAATATTGCGAAGAAGTTTCCAATATGCCTTAGGGTTGTTTTTGCTATTATCAATATCTGAATCTATATTTTCATAAAAAATTTCTTTAGCTCGTTTAACCATGTTGTTTATTTTATTTCTAATATGTTTTTATTTATTTCTATTTGTTTCAGTATTGTTATTAAACATTATCTTTTTTAATCTTTCCCTTTTCTTTATATTGTCTCTGATGATCCCATTCATCCATGGTTTGTCCCCTTCCCGTACTAATATTTTTTTAGATGGTATACACTTTATTATAACCTCAAAAAATTTCTCAGTAAAAAATGAACACATTTCATTTACATCAGATATGTTGTTAAGGACATCATTCCAAGGGATGCTAGTGAACATTGTTTTGAGTTCATCAATGTTACATTGGTTATATAGCCATACTTTTCTCTTAAAACTATGTCTAATTTTGACAGGTATACTGATAATAGCAAAAACAGCATCATGGTCACTAATAGCACGATCAATTTCAATTACACCAGAAAAAGTTACATTTACATTATCACTTACAATAATTGGGTCAAGAAGAGTAGATGAGTTATCAGTTAGTCTAGTAGGATCTGTTATTACATTTCTTAGGTTATAATCAGAGAGAATATTGTTTAAATGGCCCCTAATATTTTTAAGGAAATCAACATTAAGATCACCTGTAATTATCATATTGGATGTTTCTTCGAAAGCTATATCAACAGAGTGACGGAGATGATGCCATAATGTAGCATCATTATGAGAGGGAGGTCTTTAAATATTACAAAGCAAATAAAGGGTATTTTAAAATTTAATCTGGGACCATATCATTTCATCATTACCAAATTCCAAGTCAATTCTTCTTTTAGCAAAGAGAGATTCAGAAAAATAAATTGCAACACCCATCCCCCCGAACATATTTCTATCATTTCGAAAAGGTTCAGTAAAGCCATCAATAGCAATTTCAGGATTTATTATAGAATCATCCAAATGAGTTTCGGTAATACAGAGAATATCAACATCATGTAATAATGAACTTAGGTAATTAACTTTGTTACGTAAACTTCAAATATTCAAATGAAGTAAACTGAGAGCACTGATAGTAGAATCATTAATTAGATTGGGCCCTGGGTTTGGATGTATGTCACCTGCTATTAATAAAATAATTATAACTATATTGAATGGATGGAGGATGTAGTGGGACAACTGCAGTAGCGAAAAAAGATAACAGGTTCAGACAGTTAAGATGCGATATGAATGTTCTGAAGTACTTAAAATAATTGTGGATGAAAACCAAGGTGACTGGTATACAAGAAATTTTACAATAAAAACACCCAATGGCAGCCCTCCATGCACTTACATCATTTCCCATCATGGGGGTTTAAAATAAAAGTCATAGGACATTGCTGGAGGTCTGCCAATGTTCTGCAGAATGGACAAACATATTCTAGGAAGGGAGGTTGGAGCAAAACAGGAAAGAAGATGGAATTGAATGGAGGAAGAAATAAAGCATTTGTTTGACTGAAGAACACAGGATAGGTCAGGTAACAAAAAGAGTAATAAGCCAATATGTATATCAAACATGGCGGATAATTTGTCATTTAATTTTACACTTGAACGTACATTATTACAAATTGATTTGATTACATTGAGAAGTCTAACCCTAATACCGCTTCTCCAAATTTTATACCACACATTCTAGTGTGTCACGCAACCAAATACCTTACTATAATCTACAACGCAGTATAGCATCTTATTTCGTTCTATCTAATGGAGCATTATATATATAATGAGAACAAATGGTATTCCTAGTACCTAATCCAGGTTTATAATCAAACTGGTCATTAGAAACAATATTTTCTCGTGTACTCCATTTTAAAAGACTTTTATTTAACAACGACGTTTACATTTTGGTTAAATGACTAATTAGTGTAATTCTACGATAATAATGGATATTGTTTCTATCGCCCTTGTGGTGTAAGGGAATATTAACACCTTGAGCACATGATTCTGGAAAATATCCTGTTTGTAACATACTATTAAATACCATTAATAAAACAGATGAAAAAACTCTTTTTACTCAATAAAAATATCCATTAAGTATGAAATCAATAACAGCAGATTTTTAGATAACTCCTTAATTACTTAATTGATAATTCATCTATGTCAAAGAGCCAGACCCACTCCTCGACCGAGATTATTCATATAAAAAAAATCATGATTTTCTATTTTTCTCGGGTAGCAAAAGTTCTGACTAACCCTGTAATACCGTAATTTTAAAGTAAATTGCTACCAATCTAACGTAATTGATAGTTTTAAAAAAGAGTTCTAAACGACTCCGTGCTTATTCATTTTTATGCTGGAAGTTCTGCCCCCTGACGCATGTGCAAAGAACTGTAAATAAATCTGCCGTCTTGGCAGAAAGCTTGCGAGGGAAGCGGGGAAGAAAACGTGTTTTGACGGACTCTGATGCGTATCGTAGCCCCATTTGAGGGCCTCTTTCGTATCAATCGTAGTTTTTCTCGTAATATGCACGTTTTTGAGTAATATCCAAGCATTGAAAGATGTGATTAATACATACGTTATATGATTTCCATACAGGATATATATAGTATTGATTGCATTTATCGGTAAAATCTTTTTACAAGCGATGTCATATGGACGTACTACTCACCTCTTTCCTCAATTTTTGTTTTGGTTCTGACCGCGTCTGAACGTATCACTTGACTTTTCCTCATCAATAATCATATCCTGGTGTTGATTAATGAGACTAATTCCGGCACCGATATCTCCGTTACCCTTTCAATTTCAAGTTCGAAACTTTATACAAGTCTTTATTTATATATTATCTATTAGTATAAAACAACATTTCCAGTCAATAAAATATGAAAAAATATCTATAACGGAGTGGGTCTGGCTCTTTAAAATATACGTCTCATTCGGGAAACAGTGTTTTGTCTTCCAAAATATCATCACCTGCTAAACTTTTAAAATAATTAAAGAAATCAGTTCATGATATATGCTCTGTCTTACATGTGTTACGATTAGAAAAAAATACGATAACAATCTTTAAGAGGATTACGTTTTAATGAAGTTAGCATGTTCCCGCCGACAGCAAACTCATCAAGGAATACACCTTGGCATGTCGTGACAAAAATACGAGAGGTTAATGCTATACGCAGAGACAGATGACAAATTGTGATAGGAAAATGCATTTAATATGCTAGGCGTAGACTAATTTCAAACCAATCCAAATGCTTTCATTTCAAACAAAAGTACATGCGAGTTTATAATTTACATACACAGTGCATGATTTTCGCGTCTTCTATTACTCATATTTAATTCCAGCATTAATATTGACGTTGTGTCTCTGTTTTACGGACAACAATGTGACATGTAAGACAAGTAACGCAGTTTTCATTAATTTTGCAATATACACTAGCACCAAGCGTAGACACTCTCATGAGAACATGTCATTTTGTCATAATGACTTTCATGACGTCCATGTTAAATTGACTGCTGATTATAACGGACGAGTTAGTATCGTGACTTACGTCCGGTACTCGGGGTTCAGTAAATAACCGTGGAAGGCAATTATATTAACCATTATTATATAAAGTGGCTGTATGCCTCCTGCCATTGGATGAATCCCTTACACGTGACTTTTGTTAAATTGTGATATCTACTGGATATTTCCAGCTCATCCATCTAATATAAGAAAAACAGTTAATATTAGAAGACTGGTTAATATCAGGTGCCGCTAAAAAAAGATTCTGGAAATACGCAACATCCGGGCTCCTATTCCCGCAACGACGAACTGAAAAGATGGAGTCGGATGGTGCCTGCTTCTCTTGCACAGAAAATTAGATGCGTCATCATTAATCTTTCTTGATTATATAACAAAACAGTTACCGACTTTTTGGTTAAATGCTGTGATATTGACCTAAATAAAACAAGCCTCTTGTCACTATTTGATTTTTTGTTTTGTTTATAACGCTGCGCATTTGCCACGCCACTGACACTGACGTTAAGAATACTTCCGAAAGAAAGCGGAAGTATAATCGCTTCCGGTGAATAAACTATGGACGCAGAAAACACCAGATAGGTGTAGAAACAATAATTAATTCTTATTACATAATTCGGGGTAGTAGTAAAATAAATACGAAACGGAGAAACGCATGTTTTCTTTGCCAATCTTAACGCTCCTGTCAACCATTGATGATATAGAAGCTCTGTACACATAACAGTTAAGGTGACGATAGATTCGGCCAGGGACGTATAATAATCTGTATTATACGTCCCTGATTCGGCACAGGGGGTAAGTCGGGGCTTATAAAACGGCTTTAAATGTTACTCCGCGTATTTATCTGTCTGAATTGTTTATCATATTGATTCCTGCTGTACATACACGAAATAGGTCAGGTATATTAAACGGCAGAGGAATTTGTTCACTTAAACAGATCAGTAAAACAACAAGAATCGTATAGAGGCTTTGATAAGCAGTCATCCGTAAGACTCATTCGATCATAGGATTTATATATCATTCTGTAAAGACAGGAGACAATACCACGTGACCACATGATATATGCTTTCATTTATGTGTCACATTACAATTCAACTTGATCCCTTGTCGGAGAATAATTCGTTACCTGCTGTATGTCACTGTTATCGTTAAGGTGTCATTGCTGTGTATAATTTTAAAATTTATCAAGTTTTTGTAAATCTTCGACAGTGTCTGCTAATAAAATAGCAGACATCAGCATATAGTAATACCTACAGCTTAATATAAACGGACGGACGGCGGCCTTTGTTTTACTAGGTGTTTCCTGTATATTCTAGCATAATTAAGTTGTCATCAAATGAAATGAAAGGAAATTTAATTGCATTAGAATTAGAATTGATTAATTAATAAAGTACTATTTAACGAGTTATTGACAGATATCAAATAACTATTATACAATTATACGTATAACTTAATTAATCCCTTCAAATGATATTCCAAAATAATGCTTACTCTGAGAGGAACTTGTTTCTTTTAGCATTAGCGTACAACAAATATTTATCCAGTTTGTTTAAAAATTTAACACTTTTACTGGTAAATAATTCTATAAGTTTATAAACACTTGGATGTCTAGAATAGTACTTTTTAATGTACATTTTTTCTTAAATCAGAATATACTGGACAAAGCAGTACGAAATGTACTCCATCTTCGACGTCATTTTTATTACACAGTGTACATACTCTCTGCCGTCTTGGGATGTTTTTATATCGCCTTGATTCTATGTTAAGATTGTGTCCTTGCATGCGAAATTGACTCAATGATTTTTTATCTTGAAAATAATTGGCTTTGTCAGATAGAACTGGGTACAAAAAGTATCAACAAGGTGCTTGTACAAATAAAATTTGGAAGATGCATTAAAGGCACTGTGTAATTCTTGAATAAATACATCATAGACACGTGACCATACGTGTACAAAAAAGATTTTCAATTTGTATACATTGGCTATTCCAAACATAGTTAAAACCCAAACTACATCGTTCATGCTTAATATGATAAACCCAATTAATTTTACAGTTAGGTTTTCTAATATTCAATTTGACTAATGCGTCATACCATGCCTTCAAAACACAGTTATTAGTATCTAAAAAGTTTTAACCAGTAATTCATTATGAATATTTTACGTTGCACAGATAATGAATATCTCCATGTTTCAAAGAAAACTATAGAAGTATTGACATTTTTCTTAACATTTAATAGATCTTTGAGAAAACGAAGGTGAACCTTTTTTTAATTTTTGGCGATACAAAATTTAGCACCAAATTTCACAACTCCAAAAAACTTTACATGCAGCCCTGTAAACTTGACATCAGGAAACATTCTTTTTCTTTGCGTTTGGTCAAAATATGGAACAATCTTCCGGAGTATATTGTATCGGCACCAATAGTTAACTCTTTCAAAAACAGATTAGATGAACTCTGGGCAAATCAAGAACTGGTATATAATTATAAAGCAGAAATTCTGTAGTTCCTGGATCTGACGTCTCAAATGACAATAATTATAAACATTATCACTGTATCACTGAGACCGGTATAGAGGATCGTAATGATCCTGCACTGGTGATAAACTAAACTAAACTGCAATTCAATATACATCCCACGAATGTATCGAATGGTTAAGGGCGATATCCTTCATTATTCTTTTTAGATGATAACATGTTTTTCTGCCTTGGCATGCTAATGTATCTTGTGCTATAGCAAATCTTCCATGATATCTAAAAACTAATTAGAGTTAGCAAAACTTATCAACGATTTCGATAGATTTGCCGTTGAACGTCCAACTTTCAGAGTAACATTTTTTTCTCTAAAAATAATGATTTTTGTTTTATCTATATTAACATTTAAATTCCATTTTTCCGTGTACCTATGTCAATGATCTAACATATACTGAAGGTCAGTAGCATTCTCCGAAAGCAGTATCATCCACGTACATCAACATGAAAAGGTTTATCAAATGTAATTCATATTATTGACAAATAATGAAAAGGGTATCGGAGACAGCGACCCCCCCCCCCCCCCTTGTATTTTTAGTTTAAACATATTTTATTGACAATGACATTGACAATAGGATTAGTCAGTAAGTTTTACCAACTTATAAATGACTTCTCCTACATCATACACATAAACATTTACATAAATATGGTCACGTGGTGACATGAAACTATTATAATAGTCTTTTTATGTAAAATGTATAAGTGGACAAAAAATAAAGAGACAGTTGCAGAAGGAAATAAAGAATTATGAGATATTTGTAAACAGAATTGTTGATCTCTCATTAAATGGGCTCGTCTTAAATTATAGGGGACTAAGTTACCAACAATATCAGGTAATAAATCAATAAGGAAATCAGGTGCCAAGTTGTTAACTATCGAATAAAAGAGGGAGAGCTTCCTAGCTTCTCTTCTTTTTGAAAGAGGTAACCATCCTGTTTCTCTATATAGAAAATCTATTTTTGTGTAAATAGGTAAACCTGTGACTATTCTGGCAGCTTCTAATTGGATTTTTTCTAATGACAGGGAATTTGTTTCACTACAGTTGCCCCATACCTCACATGCATATTCAAGAAGTGGTCGGATATAAGTTAAGAATAATTTCTCTAAATTATGTCTATTCAATATGAGTTTTAATTTACGTAGGGTTGCAATATATTTTGAGATTTTACTAACAATATAATCTACATATAGGTTCCATTTACCGTCGTTAGAAATAATAACACCTAAGTATTTATGCTGATTGGTGATTTTGATAGGTATGTTGTCGAAAATGAAAGAGGGGAAGTTGAAAATTTGAAATGATAAGCCTCTTGTCACTATTTGATTTTTTGTTTTGTTTATAACGCTGCGCATTTGCCACGCCACTGACACTGACGTTAAGAATACTTCCGAAAGAAAGCGGAAGTATAATCGCTTCCGGTGAATAAACTATGGACGCAGAAAACACCAGATAGGTGTAGAAACAATAATTAATTCTTATTACATAATTCGGGGTAGTAGTAAAATAAATACGAAACGGAGATCTGCACGATTTTGTTCAAAACGCATGTTTTCTTTGCCAATCTTAACGCTCCTGTCAACCATTGATGATATAGAAGCTCTGTACACATAACAGTTAAGGTGACGATAGATTCGGCCAGGGACGTATAATAATCTGTATTATACGTCCCTGATTCGGCACAGGGGGTAAGTCGGGGCTTATAAAACGGCTTTAAATGTTACTCCGCGTATTTATCTGTCTGAATTGTTTATCATATTGATTCCTGCTGTACATACACGACATAGGTCAGGTATATTAAACGGCAGAGGAATTTGTTCACTTAAACAGATCAGTAAAACAACAAGAATCGTATAGAGGCTTTGACAAGCAGTCATCCGTAAGACTCATTCGATCATAGGATTTATATATCATTCTGTAAAGACAGGAGACAATACCACGTGACCACATGATATATGCTTTCATTTATGTGTCACATTACAATTCAACTTGATCCCTTGTCGGAGAATAATTCGTTACCTGCTGTATGTCACTGTTATCGTTTTTGTCGATATTCTGACATTGACGAGAAACAATTTTGACGTAACGATTTGTTTTTTGGTCATTAAATGTACACCTGTTTTGATTGAAAACAACAAGGAGAAAACCAGTTTGTCAATGTAATCATAATTCAAACACAAATTCGATGAAAGTATGGCAAACCATTAACGACAGATTTATGCTGGGAATACCGAACATGTTCAAAGAGAATAAGACCATTTGTTGCGGAAGAGTAAGCGTCTTTTGCTTCTTCGACGAAACCCGCCATATAAACTATGGTCAATTTAAGTAAATAATGTCATGTTCTCAAATAAATACAAGGTATACAACGAAAGTACCAGCAGGCAAACTAACGAGTATTCATAAAATCTGTTACCAGTATGTGAAAAAAAACCAAGTAAAAGGCTAACATTCTGTCGCCAAATTTAATTCGGATCAAAGACAGGAATTTTTGAGATGTTACAGAATGACAGCCCGAAACTGAGATAAAATGATTTCCAACATAATAATGATATATTATTTTTGTCGCAATTACAATTGAATATGACGTCATAACTTAGATTCTAGTACCTGCGGGATCGGTCGATACACTAAATATGAGTTTGAAGATGTTTTATAGTTTCCCATTTAACATCTTTTACATATCCCGAGAATTACTTAACATATGTCTAAATACTTTCTCTTTTGTTAAGGCTATCGTGGATAACTACAATGGAAGTCGATTAAATCAAGATGGATTGTTATTTTAAAAAATAGGAAGGTAACAATTTCTTCGTGAAGATGCTGGTACGTTAATGTATAAGTCCAAAGTTTACAGATACAACAAGACATTTAGGTTGCCGCCCTGAAAACTACCATCATGACACAGCCATTTGTGTACGTCTTTATGATGATATAACAACCAAGTAAATAAAATTACAATTCTTTATATTTTCATATAATAAGTTACCACTTTCTAAATACAATATTCCAACTTTATACTATTGCAATTTCGTAAAACAAAACCTCAAAAGTTTGACAAAGATTGACCTTAATTCAAATGGACTTCATATCGCGGATGCATTATAAAACGTGCGAAATTCGATCCCAGTGTGAGATACAATGACGTTACGCGGCGGTACCTGATTCACGATGTCATATCACTACGCGCGCGAGAGGCTAATTAATTGTCATTATGCATGAACAATGATAATCTGTTCATGCTCGCGTAGTGATACAACGCTATGAATGAAGGACTTCCGCGTAACGCTGTCATATCGACATGGACATTGACCTAATTCTTTGTACTGTTACTGTAAAAGATATAACAGATGCCTAGAGTTATCTTTCTCTTACAATCACAATATGCTTTTCTCCGTCCAATATCAAAATACCTTTAAAACATATGTTTCAACTTTACCTTGTACTTTAAGGATGAGTAATATTTTCGACTTATTGACAAACCGGTGAAATGGATTTAAATTATTCTGACGAAAAGATTCCTGAATACCGTACATCAATATTTCGTACTTAGACACCGCTGGTATATCGTACGGTCCTATTACATTCAAATTGTACATTGACGACTTGGTGCATTTACACCACTAGTATGTATCAGGAAACAATAAGATAGTTACAAAAAAAAATCTTGACATAAAAACGCTATTTAGCACTATAACACAAGTGGTATGAATTCCTCAGTCACAAACAAGTACGTTGACAATACTACAAAGGCACTTTGAAAACCAATGGAACAAACTTCTCGCTATTAAGCACTTCGAGAAAGATGCGACGAATTTCGTAATCATTGATATATAATTCTAGTCATTATCAAGTACTTAGACACCAGTGAGACATACTTTGAAAACATTCAGAACTTAAACAATGATGACAAGTAACTTGCCACCACTGAGTACCTCGTCACCACCGAGTACCTTGACATCACCGGGTACCTTGTCACCACTAAGTACCTTGTCACCACTGATTATCTTGATATCACTGAGTATCTTGGCATCACTGAGTACCTTGACACCACTAAGTACCTTGTCACCACTGATTACCTTGTCACCACTGATAACCTTGTCACCACTGAGTACCTTGTCACAACTGAGTACCTTGACACCACTGAGTACCTTGACATTACTCAGAACCTTGTCATCACTGAGTACCTTGGCATCACTGTGTATCTTGAAACCACTGAGTACCTTGTCACCACTGAGAACCTTGACATCACTAAATACCTTGGCATCACTGTGTAACTTAAGACCACCGGTTACCCTGACATCACTGATTTACTTGACATCACTGAGTACCTTGTCACCACTAAGTACCTTGACATCACTACCTTGACATCACTGTGTACCTTGTCACCACTAAGTACCTTGTCACCACTGATTACCTTGTCACCACTGAGAACCTTGTCACCACTGAGTACCTTGACACCACTGAGTACTTTGACATCAGTAAGTAATTTGACATCACTGAGTACCTTGACACCACTGAGTACTTTGACATCAGTAAGTAATTTGACATCACTGAGTACCTTGACACCACTGAGTACTTTGACATCACTAAGTACCTTGTCACCACTGAGTACCTTGACACCACTAAGTACCTTGACATCACCGGGTACCTTGTCACCACTAAGTACCTTGTCACCACTGATTATCTTGATATCACTGAGTATCTTGGCATCACTGAGTAACTTGACACCACTAAGTACCTTGTCACCACTGATTACCTTGTCACCACTGATAACCTTGTCACCACTGAGTACCTTGTCACAACTGAGTACCTTGACACCACTGAGTACCTTGACATCACTACCTTGACATCACTGTGTACCTTGACATTACTCAGAACCTTGTCATCACTGAGTACCTTGGCATCACTGTGTATCTTGAAACCACTGAGTACCTTGTCACCACTGAGAACCTTGACATCACTAAATACCTTGGCATCACTGTGTAACTTAAGACCACCGGTTACCCTGACATCACTGATTTACTTGACATCACTGAGTACCTTGTCACCACTAAGTACCTTGACATCACTACCTTGACATCACTGTGTACCTTGTCACCACTAAGTACCTTGTCACCACTGATTACCTTGTCACCACTGAGAACCTTGTCACCACTGAGTACCTTGACACCACTGAGTACTTTGACATCAGTAAGTAATTTGACATCACTGAGTACCTTGACACCACTGAGTACTTTGACATCAGTAAGTAATTTGACATCACTGAGTACCTTGACACCACTGAGTACTTTGACATCACTAAGTACCTTGTCACCACTGAGTACCTTGACACCACTAAGTACCTTGACACCACTGAGTACCTTGACATCACTGAGTACCTTGACACCACTGAGTACCTTGACACCACTGAGTACTTTGACATCAGTAAGTAATTTGACATCACTGAGTACCTTGATACCACTGAGTACCTTGACACCAGTGCGTACCTTGACACAACTGAGTACCTTGACACCACTCAGTACCTTGACATCAGTAAGTAACTTGTCATCACTGATTACCTTGTCAACACTGAGTACCTTGACACAACTGAGTACCTTGACACCAGTGTGTACCTTGACATAACTGATTACCTTGACATCACTGATTACCTTGTCACCACTAAATACCTCATTATCACTGCGTACCCTGACACCACTGAGTACCTTGACATCACTGAGTACCTTGACACCACTAAGTACCTTGTCACCACTGATTACCTTGTCACTACTGAGTACCTTGACACCACTGAGTACCTTGACATCAGTAAGTAACTTGACATCACTGAGTACCTTGATACCACTGAGTACGTTGACACCAGTGTGTACCTTGCCACCACACAGTACCTTGACACCAGTGAGAACTTTCTCACCATTAAGTACCTTGTCACCTCTGTGTACATTGACACCACTGAGTACCTTATCATCACTGAGTACCTTGTCATCACTGAGTACATTGAAAGCACTGAGTACCATGTCATCACTGAGTACATTGAAACCACTGAGTACCCTGACACCACTTAGGACTTAATCAACACTGAGTACCTTGTCACCACTGAGAACTTTGTCACCACTAAGTACCTCGTCATCACTGAGTACCCTGACACCACTGAGAGCCTTTTCACCACTCAGTATCTTGTCACCACTCAGTACCTTGACGCAACTGAGTACCTTGACACAAGTGTGTACCTTGACAACACTGAGTACCTTGACACAACTGAGTACTTAGTCACCACTAAGTACCTTGTCACCACTGAGTACCTTGACACCACTAAGTACCTTGACACCACTGAGTACCTTGACATCACTGAGTACCTTGACACCACTGAGTACTTTGACATCAGTAAGTAATTTGACATCACTGAGTACCTTGATGCCACTGAGTACCTTGACACCAGTGCGTACCTTGACACAACTGAGTACCTTGACACCACTCAGTACCTAGACATCAGTAAGTAACTTGTCATCACTGATTACCTTGTCAACACTGAGTACCTTGACACAACTGAGTACCTTGACACCAGTGTGTACCTTGACACAACTGATTACCTTGACATCACTGATTACCTTGTCACCACTAAATACCTCATTATCACTGCGTACCCTGACACCACTGAGTACCTTGACATCACTGAGTACCTTGACACCACTAAGTACCTTGTCACCACTGATTACCTTGTCACTACTGAGTACCTTGACACCACTGAGTACCTTGACACCACTGAGTACCTTGACACCACTGAGTACCTTGACATCAGTAAGTAACTTGACATCACTGAGTACCTTGATACCACTGAGTACGTTGACACCAGTGTGTACCTTGCCACCACACAGTACCTTGACACCAGTGAGAACTTTCTCACCATTAAGTACCTTGTCACCTCTGTGTACATTGACACCACTGAGTACCTTATCATCACTGAGTACCTTGTCATCACTGAGTACATTGAAAGCACTGAGTACCATGTCATCACTGAGTACATTGAAACCACTGAGTAACCTGACACCACTGAGTACCTTGTCACCACTGAGTACCCTGACACCACTTAGGACTTAATCAACACTGAGTACCTTGTCACCACTGAGAACTTTGTCACCACTAAGTACCTCGTCATCACTGAGTACCCTGACACCACTGAGAGCCTTTTCACCACTCAGTATCTTGTCACCACTCAGTACCTTGACGCAACTGAGTACCTTGACACAAGTGTGTACCTTGACAACACTGAGTACCTTGACACAACTGAGTACTTAGTCACCACTAAGTACCTTGTCACCACTGAGTACCTTGACATCACTGAGTACTTCGTCACCACTAAGTACCTTGTCATCACTGAGTACCTTGTCACCACTGAGTACCTTGCCACCACTGAGTACATTGAAACCACTGAGTACCTTGTCACCACTGAGTACCTTGTCAGCACTGAGAACCTTGTCACCAGTGTTTTCCCTGACACCACCGAGTACCTTGAAACCACTGAGTACCTTGTCACCACTGAATACCTAGTCACCACTGTGCACCTTGAAACCACTGAGTACCTTATCATCACTGAGTAACCTGAAACCACTGAGTACCTTGTCATCACTGAGTACATTGAAACCACTGAGTAACCGGACACCACTGAGTACCTTGACACCACTGAGTACCTTGTCATCACTGAGTACATTGAAACCACTGAGTAACCTGACACCACTGAGTACCTTGTCACCACTGAGTACCCTGATACCACTTAGGACTTGATCACCACTGAGTACCTTGTCACCACGGAGAATTTTGTCACCACTAAGTACCTTGTCATCACTGAGTACATTGAAACCACTGAGTACCTTGTCAACACTGAGTACCTTATCACCACTGATAACCTTGTCACCACTAAGTACCCTGTCTTCAGTGAGTACCCTGACACCACTAAGTACCTTTTCAACACTGAATACCTTATCACCACCGAGTACCTTGACACCACTGGTTACCTTGACACCATTAAGTACCTTGACGCCTTTGAGTACCTTGTCACCACTGAGTACCTTGTCACCACTGATTACCTTGTCAACATTGAGTACCTTGTCACCACTGAGTACCTTGACACCACTGAGTACTTTATTACCGCTGAGAACCTTGTCATCACTGAGAACCTTGTCATCACTGAGTACCTTGTCATCACTGAGTACATTGAAACCACTGAGTACCTTGACACCATTGAGTATCTTGTCATCACTGAGTACATTGAAACCACTGAGTACCTTGTCACCACTGAGTACTTTATTATCGCTGAGAACCTTGTCATCACTGAGAACCTTGTCATCACTGAGTACCTTGTCACCACTGAGTAACCTGACACCACTGAGTATCTTGTCATCACTGAGTACATTGAAACCACTGAGTACCTTGACACCACTTAGGAATTTATCACCACTGAGAACCTTGCCATCACAGAGTACCTTGCCACCACAGAGTACATTGAAACCATTGAGTACCTTGTCACCACTGAGCACCTTGAAACCACTGAGTACCTTGACATCACTGAGTACCCTGACACCACTTAGGACTTGATCACCACTGAGTACCCTGTCACCACTGAGAACTTTTTTTTTTTTTTATTTCTTTTATTTTTGAAAAGTTTCATAATTTTTACAGATATTGACATCTACATGTGCAACACACTTTCCCATACATCATCATCATCATCCTCATCCTCATCATCATCAACTATCGTCATCATCTGTATCTCATTAAATAACAACATCCTCATCATAAACCATCATCAAACTCATCATCATCATCATCATCATCATCATCATCATCATCATCATCATCATCATCATCATCATCATCATCAAACCACAACATCCTCCTTATCAACCAACATCATCATCATTATCATCAACCATCATCATCAAGATCCTCATCATCATCATCAACCATCAACATTATCAACATCATCATCAGTAGAAGTCATTATCTTCACGGAATATTTATCAACACTCTCATCATTTATCATCCTGCCGTCACACATCTTCCACACCCTCACACACGATTATCATTACTATAATAAATGCAATAACAATACATAATCACAATGATATCATCATCAGCATTTTCATCAACATCCGCTATTTCTACCAACATATAGACATGCATACCTTTGTACATGTATCACTCACATCATCACACACGCATTTCATGCTCTCTGCAAAAACAAAAAGAAATCCAATAAATTAAGTCAGTCAATATTAAGTCAGTAGAGAGAGAGAGAGAGAGAGAAAGAGAGAGAGAGAGAGAGAAAGAGAGAGAAAGAAAAAAAAATGACTGGGCTACAGATGAAACTAAAATATATGTAAGTAGAGAGAAATATTTCCTTTTTCATAGATGTTCTTAATAAAAAAAAAAAAAAAATACCTAAGTGAATTCACCAATCATTAAAAAGGGAAAATTGTCTGCGTAGAGATATAATGATATATATAAATATTTAAGAAAGAGAACTAATATTTCATGAGTGTAAGAAAAATTGATGGCTAATAATATCAATACCAATTAAAGCTTAAATATCACTTAAGTCTAATAATCTTCTCCATTTTCTCCATTTATTTTCTAAATTCTGCTGTGCAAAATCACGTTTGCTGTTAGCAATATATTTTTGAAATGTGTAATACTCTTTGATTGAGTTTATCAGAATATTTGGATTTAAGATTTTATGTATACATCTTGATTTGTATATATATAACTTAATCATGATCAGAATTTCATTATCTGCTGAGTTTCCCATAGCATTGTCATAATCTGAAGTTACCCCAAAAATAAAGCTTTTCTTGTTAAAAGAAAATGGAATCAATAGTGCATCAAGAAGAGTTTCAACATTAACCAAAAATTTCTGAGTTTCTCGATATTCCCACAAAGTATGAATTATTGTCTCTCTCTCCAAGTTGCAGAGAGGACAGATAGGACTATTTGCTAATCCAGCTTTAAACAAATATGTATTTGTTGTTAAAATATGTTGCACTATTCTGTATTGAAACCACTGTAGCTTTGTATTCTTTGTAACCTTAAATGGAGTTTTATAAATATCAGACCAGGTCAACTCAATATCTTCAAATATGTCTTCCCACTTCTTCCTACCTATAGATACAGTACATTTTTTAACCATAAAATTATATAGATCCTTAGTCCCTTTTGTATTTTTCACGAAAAAAATATGTTACTTGGGATGATAGGGTGAAAGATTAACTGCCTTCTATAGCCTATCTTTGTTACATATGATTTAATAGCAGAGATCACACCATTATATTGAAGAAAGTTTGTATTAACTTGATAAATCTCATTAAATTCTTGAAGAGTGTAGAACGAGCATGTATCAATATCTTTTATCAAATCATAAATTGTTGTTACTCCCCTCTTGTACCACAATTTATAAAAAATAGTCTTTTTCCCAATAAGTAAATCTCTGTTATACCATAATGGCAATGTCAATATGGAGTTTTTCTTTCTTTCCTTTACTGTATCTGAATCATTAAATCTTTCCCAGGCTTTAAACACATCCTTCCAAAATTTATTTTTGCATTTATTTTTACATTCTTGAATATAGGCACTGCCACATATAGATAATTTGTGTGGGTCTGAGAATGTTTTGAAAATCTGTTGCCACTTTGATGTTTTTTGATATAACCTTCTTATCCAACCTAATTTTAAAGAATCTATAAATACCCTAACATTAACCATTTTCAGACCCCCTCATAATAATTCTGCGTGATATCTCTCTTTATTTTATCCATCTTACTATTTCACAAAAAGTTGAATAAAACTGTCTTGAGATCTTGTAAAAACTTTTCATCAGGGTTAGGTAAGAAAATAAATAAATGGTTAAATTGTGAAAGAAGAAGAGATTTTATCAAGACTATTTTACCAATTGGTGTAAGTGCTCATCTACTCCAAGTTTTAACAAGCATTTTAAGTTTAATTAGCTTTTTATCAAAATTTAATTTTGGGATCTCATGTAAATTAACACTAAAATCTATTCCAAGCAGTTTAAATTTATTTTTTCCCCATTGTAAGCCTAATTCAGGTAAAAATGTATCTTCACTGTAACTTTTGCTCCCTATCCAAATAACTTGAGTTTTATCAACATTGAGATTTAAACCAGATATCTTCGCAAAATATTTCAATTCGACAATAGATTCTTTTAAAGACATTTCAGAACCATCTAGAATAAGTGAAGTGTCATCTGCATACTGAGAAAGGAGAATTGGACAGTTATTCACATTGATACCCTTAATCTTATTGTTATTTCTAAGTCTAATTCCTAGTATTTCAATACATAGTATGAAAAGGTATGGTGCAATTGGGTCGCCTTGACGACAGCCTCTTTTGATATTTACAAAAGAAGATAAGTTCCCCCCCTGATTTACAGTTGCAGTAATGTTAGTGTGAAACAATCTAACCCAATTTCGAATATCAGAACCAAAATTAAAATAATTCAAAACATTATCAATAAATTTCCATGATACTGAGTCAAACGCTTTCTCAAAATCTAACATTAATAACATACCTGGGATATATCTTTCGTCTGCATATTGCATAATATCATAAACAAGTCTAATATTTTCTCCAATATAGCGACCTGAAAGAAATCCTGTTTGATCCTCACAAATTAACTTATCTAAAACTGTTCTAATCCTACATGCTATGCATCCTGAGGCTATCTTATAAACTATATTTAATAATGTTATAGGTCGCCAATTTTTTAAAAACTGTCTGGGCTTATCACCCTTGGGAATACAAGTAATGACACCTTGTCTTTGTGTTATCGATAACAAACCTTTACTATATCCATAATTAATAGATCTGACAATAAAAATTCCTAGCTGTTTCCAAAAACATTTAAAAAATTCAACAGTAAAACCATCTGTACCTGGACTTTTGTTATTCTTCATGTTTTTCAAATTTTTTGTTGCTTCCTCTATCGTAATTAGCCCTTCTAAATTTTCAGCCTCATTATTTTTTAATGTTGGAACATCCCAGCCATCCTAAAGTTCAATCAAATCAACATCATCTGTCTCATATCTGTCATCATATAGTTTTTCATAAAAAGAACATACCTCCTCAAGAATATCTTCCTGCTGTGATATTATGACATTTTCTTTCTCTATCTTTAGTATTATTTTAGAGATAAAATTCCTATTTTCTAAATTTAAAAAAATATTTAGTTGGTTTTTCCCCCTCTTCATGCCATTGTGCCCTAGATCTTATAACATTGCCTTTAATCTTGTTAACTCTAATATTTTCTAATTCTTTTTTCTTGCGTTCTAATTCTTCAATATCAACCTGCTCTTGGTCCTCCAAGTTTTGTATCTCATTTCTAATAATGTTTTCATTTCTATTTTGCTGTTTCTTTTTAAAGGATGAGTAGGATATGCTCTTTCCCCTAAGTTCCATTAACAATGTTTCAAAAAAAAGTTGATCATCAATTGAAAATTGAACTCAGTATCTGGAATATTGATTATATTATCCTTATTGTAAACAGGTAGACAATACTGCATTTTTGTCTGTAGAATAACATTTTTAACCAAATCAAGATACACCTCGTCATACAGCAAAGAGGAATTAAATTTCCACAGACCCTTTCCTCGTTTAAATTCATTAAATTTCAAATTAAGTAAAGGAAATGAGTGATCTGACCTGTATCCTGGTTCAATAGTTGCACTAGTTACACTGGATAGTAAATTATCTGATATCAAAAAAAAGTCTAATCTAGCCTGTTTCAATGGGTTCTTCCTCCTCCACGTATATCTTCTATCTGAATGCAGTTCCCTATAAATATCGACTAAAGAGTGACTTTCAATAATTTCTAAAACTTTCTCCCTTGCTTTTTGATTATTTGTTGTCTTATAGCTACTATCATAGTCTAGGTCAGGACTTATAACTAGGTTAAAATCACCACATATAATGTATTTAGCATTGCCAAAATCCTCAATAGTATCAGCTACCATATCATAGAAGCTAGGCGAGTCAGTATTTGGACCATACACTGTAATTAATGTAATCTTAGCACCTTCCAGTGTAATATCAAGAGCCAAGAAATTTCCGAACAAATCTTTCTTTTCTTTATTAACTGTAATTTCAAAATTATTATTCAACAAAATTGCAACCCCTCTTGAATTAGATCTAAAGGAATTAAAGTAGCACTCAAACCCCCATTCATTTCTAATAATGTTTTGATTCTCTTCAGTAAAGTGTGTGTCTTGCAGGCAGTAAATACAACATTTCTTAGCTCTGAGATAAGAAATAACGTCTTTTCTTTTAATACTGTCCCCAAGACCCTGACAGTTCGCAGACAATATGGATACGCCCTCCATCATGTTACATCTTTAGCGTTCGGGAGTATAATATTTAGCCCAGTCATAGAGAGCAAAAGTAAAGAAGAAGAGAAAAGCAAAGATGAGAGATAAAAAACCATACCGAAAAAAGATCAAAAACAAGTACAACTGTCGACTTACGCACTCACACCTCTAGCAGTACCATGCCGGCGAACGGAATTGGAAGTACACCGGAAGTAGTATACTATAATATAAATAGAAAAACGACACAGCGTTACCATTTTCTGGATACGCTGTAAGTCGTTACAGAAATAATTTTATAAATATTTCCAAACACCAAAATTCTGCTAACTTCATTATTTTTTTCAAAAAGAGAGAAAATACCCTAAGTCGCGCAGATAAAAGAATTTCATTTCAATTCAATAACAATACAATTTTAAACGAAGGAAAAAAAGACTTACCGGTCTACATGTTTTTTTCCACTGTTTACCATCCACAATAAAAGAAAAGAAGAAAAAGAATAGCACTCTTAATGAACACACTAAAAAAACACAAAAGAAATTAACATAAAAGATTGATCGATAAACCAGATAAAGTCCCTCTCTGGTGGTACTGAGTCGTACCCAAGTCCACTATCGATCACATCACTCGATATCTACATATAAGCGTTCAATGTGTCCAGAAATATGAGACCTTTCAGTCGAAAAGTCCCGTCCTGAAGTTGTTATCCTCAGCCAGGTATTGGTCCGTTAACACTGTATCATAACGTGACACTGAGTACATTGAAACCACTGAGTAACCGGACACCACTGAGTACCTTGACACCACTAAGTACCTTGTCATCACTGAGTACATTTAAACCACTGAGTAACCTGACACCACTGAGTACCTTGTCACCACTGAGTACCCTGACACCACTTAGGACTTTATCACCACTGAGTACCTTGTCACCACTGCGAACTTTGTCACCACTAAGTACCTTGTCACCACTAAGTACCTTGTCAACACTGAGTACCTTATCACCACTGAGAACCTTGTCACCATTAAGTACCCTGTCTTCAGTGAGTACCCTGACACCACTAAGTACCTTGTCAACACTGAATACCTTATCACCACTGAGTACCTTGACACCACTGATTACCTTGTCAACATTGAGTACCTTGTCACCACTGAGTACCTTGTCACCACTGATAACCTTGACAACGCTGAGGACCTTGTCACCACTGGGTACCTTAACACCACTGAATACCTTGTCACCACTGAGTAACCTGAAACCACTGAGTACCTTGTCATCACTGAGTACATTGAAACCACTGAGTAACCTGACACCACTGAGTACCTTGTCACCACTGAGTACTTTATTATCGCTGAGAACATTGTCATCACTGAGAACCTTGTCATCACTGAGTACCTTGTCACCACTGATTAACCTGACACCACTGAGTACCTTGTCATCACTGAGTACATTGAAACCACTGAGTACCTTGACATCACTTAGGAATTTATCACCACTGAGAACCTTGCCACCACAGAGTACCTTGCCACCACAGAGTACATTGAAACCACTGAGTACCTTGTCACCACTGAGCACCTTATCACCACTGAGTACCTTGACATCACTGATTACCTTGTCAACATTGAGTACCTTGTCACCACTGAGTACCTTGTCACCACTGATAACCTTGACAACGCTGAGGACCTTGTCACCACTGGGTACCTTAACACCACTGAGTACCTTGTCACCACTGAGTAACCTGAAACCACTGAGTACCTTGTCATCACTGAGTACATTGAAACCACTGAGTAACCTGACACCACTGAGTACCTTATCACCACTGAGTACTTTATTATCGCTGAGAACCTTGTCATCACTGAGAACTGTCATCACTGAGTACCTTGTCACCACTGAGTAGCCTGACACCACTGAGTACCTTGTCATCACTGAGTACATTGAAAACACTGAGTACCTTGTCACCACTGAGCACCTTGAAACCACTGAGTACCTTGACATCACTGAGTACCCTGACACCAATTAGGACTTGATCACCACTGAGTACCCTGTCACCACTGAGAACTTTGTCACTACTAAGTACCTTGTCATCACTGAGTACCTTGAAACCACTGAGTACCTTGTCACCACTGAGTACCTTGTCACCAATGTGTACCTTGACATCAGTGTTTACATTGAAACCACTGAATACCTTGACATCACCGATTACCTTGTCACCAATAAGTACCTCGTCATCAATGTGTACCCTGACACCACTGAGAGCGTTGTCACCACTCAGTATCTTGTCACCAACTTAGTATCCGGACACAACTGAGTACCTTGACACCAGTGTGTACCTTGACACCATTGAGTACCTTGACACAACTGAGTACCTAGTCACCACTAAGTACCTTGACATCACTGAGTACCTTGACATCATTGAATACCTTGTCACCACTAAGTACCTTGTCAACACTGAGTACCTTATCATCACTGAGAACCTTGTCACCATTAAGTACCCTGTCTTCAGTGAGTACCCTGACACCACTAAGTACCTTGTCAACACTGAATACCTTATCACCACTGAGTACCTTGACACCACTGATTACCTTGTCAACATTGAGTACCTTGTCACCACTGAGTACCTTGTCACCACTGATAACCTTGACAACACTGAGTACATTGAAACCACTGAGTAACCTGACACCACTGAGTACCTTGACATCATTGAATACCTTGTCACCACTAAGTACATTGTCAACACTGAGTACCTTATCACCACTGAGAACCTTGTCACCACTGAGTACATTGAAACCACTGAATACCTTGACACAACTGCGTACCTTGACATCAGTGTGTACCTTGACGCAACTGATTACCTTGACATCACTGATTACCTTGTCACCACTAAGTACCTCATTATCACCACGTACCCTGACACCACTGAGTACCTTGACACCACTAAGTACCTTGTCACCACTGATTACCTTGTCACCCCTGATAGCCTTGTCACCACTGAGTACCTTGACACCTGTGTGTACCTTGTCACCACTGAGTACCTTGACACCATTGATACCTTGACATCAGTAAGTAACTTGACATCACTGAGTACCTTGATACCACTGAGTACATTGACACCAGTGTGTACCTTGCCACCACACAGTACCTTGACACCACTGAGAACTTTGTCACCACTAAGTACCTTGTCACCACTATGCACATTGACACCACTGAGTAACCTGACACCACTGAGTACCTTGTCACCAATGAGTACCTTGTCACAACTGAGAACTTTCTCACCACTAAGTACCTCGTCATCACTGAGTACCCTGACACCAGTGAGAGCCTTTTCACCACTCAGTATCTTGTCACCACTCACTACCTTGACACAACTGAGTAGCTTGACACAACTGAGTACCTAGTCACCACTAATTACCTTGTCATCACTGAGTACCTTGACATCACTGAGTACCTTGTCACCACTGAGAACCTTGTCACCACTGTTTTCCCTGACACCACCGAGTACCTTGAAACCACTAAATACCTTGTCACAACTGAGTACCTTGACACCACTGAGTACATTGAAACTACTGAGTACCTTGTCACCACTGAGTACATTGAAACCACTGAGTACCTTTTCACCACTGATTACCTTGTCACCACTAAGTACCTCATTATCACTGCGTACCCTGACACCACTGAGTACCTTAACATCACTGAGTACCTTGACACAACTAAGTACCTTGTCACCACTGATTACCTTGTCACCACTGATAGCCTTGTCACCACTGAGAACCTTGTCACCACAGAGTACCTTGACACCAGTGGGTACCTTGTCACCACTGAGTACCTTGACACCACTGAGTACCTTGACATCAGTAAGTAACTTGACATCGCTGAGTACCTTGATACCACTCTGTACGTTGACACCAGTGTGTACATTGCCACCACACAGTACCTTGACACCACTGAGAGCTTTGTCATCACTGAGTACATTGAAATCACTGAGTAACCTGACACCACTGAGTACCTTGCCACCACACAGTACCTTGTCACCACTGAGAACTTTCTCACCACTAAGTACCTCGTCATCACTGAGTACCCTGACAAAACTGAGAGCCTTTTCACCACTCAGTATCTTGTCACCAACTTATTAACCGGACACAACTGAGTACCTTGACACCAGTGTGTACCTTGACACCACTGAGTACCTTGACACCACTGAGTACCTTGACATCAGTAAGTAACTTGACATCGCTGAGTACCTTGATACCACTCTGTTCGTTGACACCAGTGTGTACCTTGCCACCACACAGTACCTTGTCACCACTGAGAACTTTCTCACCACTAAGTACCTCATCATCACTGAGTACCCTGACAAAACTGAGAGCCTTTTCACCACTCAGTATCTTGTCACCAACTTATTAACCGGACACAACTGAGTACCTTGACACCAGTGTGTACCTTGACACCACTGAGTACCTTGACACCACTGAGTACCTTGACATCAGTAAGTAACTTGACATCGCTGAGTACCTTGATACCACTCTGTACGTTGACACCAGTGTGTACCTTGCCACCACACAGTACCTTGACACCACTGAGAGCTTTGTCATCACTGAGTACATTGAAACCACTGAGTAACCTGACACCACTGAGTACCTTGCCACCACACAGTACCTTGTCACCACTGAGAACTTTCTCACCACTAAGTACCTCATCATCACTGAGTACCCTGACAAAACTGAGAGCCTTTTCACCACTCAGTATCTTGTCACCAACTTATTAACCGGACACAACTGAGTACGTTGACACCAGTGTGTACCTTGCCACCACACAGTACATTGACACCACTGAGAACTTTGTCACCACTAAGTACCTTGTCACCACTGAGAACTTTCTCACCACTAAGTACCTCATCATCACTGAGTACCCTGACACCACTGAGTACCTTGTCACCACTGAGTACCTTGACACCACTGAGTACCTTGTCATCACTGATTACCTTGTCATCACTGAGTACCTTGTCATCACTGAGTACTATGTCATCACTGATTACCTTGTCATCACTGATTACCTTGTCACCACTGAGTACCTGGTCACAACTGAGTACCCTGTCACCACTGTGTACCTTGACATCACTGATTACCTTGTCACCACTGATTACCTTGTCACCTCTGAGTACCTTGTCACCACCGAGAGCGTTAATACCACTAAGTACCTTGTCATCACTGAGTACCTTGACACCACTGATTACCTTGTCACATTTGAGTACCTTGTCACCACTGTGTACCTTGTCACATTTGAGTACCTTGTCATCACTAAGAACACTGTCATCACTGAATACCTTGACATCACTGAGAACCTTGTCACCATTAAGTACCATGTCACCACTGATTACCTTGTCACCACTGAGAACCTTGTCACCACTGAGAGCCTTGTCATCACAGGGTACCTTGTCACCACTCAGTACCTTGACAAAACTGAGTACCAGGTCACCACTGATTACCTTGTCACCACTGATTACCTTGTCACCACTGATTACCCTGTCACCACTGAATACCTTGTCACCACTGAGAGCGTTAATAACACTAAGTACCTTGCCACAACTGAGTATATAGACCCCACTGAATACCTTGTCACAACTGAGTACCCTGACAGCACTGATTACCTTGTCACAACTGAGTACCACGTCATCACTGAGTAACTTGTCATAATTGATTACCTTGTCATCACTGTGTTCCCTGACACCACCGAGTACCTTGTCACCACTGAGTACCTTGTCATCACTGGTCACCTTATCACCACTGAGTACCTTGACATCACTGAGTACCTTGTTAAAACTGAGTACCTAGACACCACTGGTCACCTTGTCACAACTGAGTACCCTGACACCACTGATTACCTTGTCACAACTGAGTACCTTGTGACCACTGTGTACCTTATCACATCTGAATACCTAGACACCACTGAGTACCTTGTCACAACTGAGTACCTAGACATCACTGAGTACCTTGTCACAACTGAGTACCTTGACACCACTGATTACCTTGTCACACCTGAGTACCTTGTCACCACTGAGAGTCTTGATATCACTAAATACCTTGACATCAACGTGTACCTTAACACCACCGGTTACCTTGACATCAGAGAGTGCCTTGACATCACTGAGTACCATGTCATCACTGTGTTCCCTGACACCGCCGAGTACCTTTTCACCACTGAGTACCTTGTCACCACTGAGTACTTTGTCACCACTGAGTACATTGAAACCACTGAGTACCTTGTCATCACTGAGTACCTTGTCATCACTGAGTATATTGAAACCACTGAGTTCCCTGACACCACTGAGTACATTGTCACCACTGAGTACCCTGACATCACTTAGGACCTTGTCATCACTGAGTATCAGGTCATCACTGGTCACCTTGTCACCACTGAGTACCATGTCATCACTGAGTACCTTGTCACCACTGAGTACCTTGTCACCACTGAGTACCTTGACACCACTGAGTACCTTGTCATCACTGATTACCTTGTCATCACTGAGTACCTTGTCATCACTGAGTACCATGTCATCACTGATTACCTTGTCCTCACTGATTACCTTGTCACCACTGAGTACCTGGTCACAACTGAGTACCCTGTCACCACTGTGTACCTTGACATCACTGATTACCTTGTCACCACTGATTACCTTGTCACCTCTGAGTACCTTGTCACCACCGAGAGCGTTAATACCACTAAGTACCTTTTCATCACTGAGTACCTTGACACCACTGATTACCTTGTCACATTTGAGTACCTTGTCACCACTGTGTACCTTGTCACATTTGAGTACCTTGTCACCACTGTGTATCTTGTCACAACTGAGTACCTAGACACCACTGAGTACTTGGTCACAACTGAGTACCTTGTCACCACTGTGTACCTTGACATCACTGAGTACCTAGCCACGACTGAGCACCTTGTCACCACTGAGAGTCTTGACATCACTAAATACCTTGACATCACCGGGTACCTTAACACCACCGGTTACCTTCACATCACAGAGTGCCTTGACATCACTGAGTACCATGTCATCACTGTGTTCCCTGACACCACCGAGTACCTTTTCACCACTAAGTACATTGTCATCACTGAGTACCTTGACACCACTGGTTACCTTGACACCATTGAGAACCTTGTCAGCACTGAGTACCTTGAAACCACTGAGTACCTTGTCACCACTGATTACCTTGTCACCACTGAGTACCTTGTCACCACTGAGTGCGTTAATACCACTAAGTACCTTGTCATCTCTGAGTACCTTGACATCACTGAGTACCTTGATATCACTGAGTACCTTGACATCACTGAGTACCATGTCATCATTGTGTTCCCTGACACCACCGAGTACCTTGTACCACTGATTACCTTGTCACAACTGAGGACCTTTTCAGCTCTGTGTACCTTTTCACCACTGAGTACCTTTTCACCACTTAGTACGTTGACACCACTGAGTACCTTGTCACAACTGAGTACCTTGACATCACTGAGTACTTTGACATCACCGATTACCTTATCATCATTGGTTACCTTGTCACCACTGATTACCTTGTCATGACTGAGTACCTGGTAACCACTGGGTACCTTGTCAGAACTGAGTACCTAGACACCACTGAGTACCTTGTCACAACTGAGTACCTTGACACCACTGATTACCTTGTCACCACTGAGAACCTTGACATCACTGAGAACCTTGACAACACTGAGTACCTTGAAAACACTGAGAACCTTGTCACCACTGAGTACCTTGACATCACTGAGAACCTTGTCACCACTAAGTACATTGTCATCACTGAGTACATTGTCATCACTGAGTACATTGAAACCACTCAGTACCTTGACAACACTGAGTACCTTGTCACCACTGAGAACCTTGTCATCACTAAATACCCTGTCATCACTGAGTACCTTGTCATCACTGAGTACCTTGTCATCACTAAGTACTCTGTCACAACTGTGTACCTTGACATCACTGAGAACCTTGACAACACTGAGTACCTTGAAAACACTGAGTACCTTGTCACCACTGAGTACCTTGACATCACTGAGAACCTTGTCACCACTAAGTACCTTGTCATCACTGAGTACCTTGTCATCACTGATTACCTTGTCACCACTGAGTACATTGAAACCACTGAGTACCTTGACAACACTGAGTAACTTGTCACCATTGATAACCTTGACACCGCTGATAACCTTGACACCGTTGAGAACCTTGTCATCATTGAGTACCTTGTCACCACTGAGTACACCGCTGATTACTTTGACCACCTAGACGTATTTTGAAACCATTGAGTTTTTTTACTCCGCTGTATGATAAGTGCGTTTGACAGCAATAGCAAGCACTATGACACAAATTAGAAGTATGTTTGACAGCCATAAGCACTGTGACACCGGTGAGTAGCATTCTGACACCGATGAGAATCACTCTGATACCGATTATAATCACTCTGATACCGATGAGAATCAACCCGACACCGATGAGAATCACTCTGATACCGATGAGAATCAACCCGACACCGATGAGAAGTACTTTGACACCGATGAGAATCACTCTGATACCGATTAGAATCAACCCGGCACCGATGAGAATCAACCCGACACCGATGAGAAGTACTTTGACAGCAGTGAGAAATCACTTGTAACCATGTAATAGTTAGACACAGGTGACTTACTATTATATATTAGTATGACACAGCTGATATATTGATCAATATAAGTAAAATATGTAACATAACTGGTGTAGAACGATGAGTACTAGAGTACATATCATTACATATGTAGATCATGTCACGTGAATCACTTTGATCGTTCTTTTGTCCTCCTCTGACAAATTGTGTTTATACTGTGAAATACAGATGACATTTTGATTGTTTGACACAGCAAGTTTCCAAGGAAACGACAGAGCACAATCGCAGTACGATTTTAAGTCATGTCCATGAAATGCTAGTGTGAATGTTATTCCCCTATCCCATGACGTCAACAATAGTTGTGTACCTATGACACGAATTCCTGTGCAGAAGCCAAACCGTCCATCGGCTACTTTCCATAGTGTTTCTCCTTTAAAATTCAAACATCTTATATGAGGATCTGGATAGGTCTGATCTGATACGAACACCTTTTTCTCTGATGAAGACAGCGTGACGTAAGTGAACTTAGTTTGTGAGTAATATTCTTCCAACAACAGCATCCAGATTTTGCCATCTGTTTCAAAAATTTGAATCTCCGAACTAGAACAAACAGCCATATGTTTTTCATCATATGCAAGTGCCTTACAGGCGTTGTTGGTCTTTAATTTTTGACCAACTTCAATAGAACCATCTTGCATAACTGTGCATTTTCTTAGTTCCTTTGCGTCTGGGATCGATATCATCACGTGATCAAGGGTCGGCGAAATCGATGTAACGTCGTAAGGTGCAGGATGAACGTTGGTTTTGAACAGAAAATCGAAGGAAGGATTAAAAACAGAAATAGCTTCGTTTGTATGATCCACACAAAGCAAATTTCCTGATGGCAAAAATGTTATTCCTGTTATCCATGATGCTTTTCCTAAGTAAGGCAGTTTGAGTTCAGACTGATTTTTCCGGGAATTGTCGCTGATGGATTGATTAGAAACCGGTGTTCTATTCACTGAAGATTCTTCTATTTGCACAGATAAACCTTCCTTACTTGAGATCCCTGTTTCGTTGCTCTGAAATCGGAGTTTACCAAAGCCATCAAACATGGCAACAAAATGTTTCACTGATGGACTCACTGAGAAAACTATCTTTTCTTGCATATTTTGTTTCTTTGTGTCTAAAACTTTGAGTTGCAAAGACCTGTATTCGGCTTTAATATTTTCGATATACATGTCATCAACGTCCTGCTTGCTGTCAATCGTTTTCTGAATCCGTTGCAAGGTATGCCGGGAATGTTCAAGGTAAGATTCCAGCTTACGTTTGTCCTTCTCAATCTGTGCAACCCTTTTTGTTTTCATCTCTGCGAGCCTTGTAAGGATGTTTTCTTCTTGTTTGTTCATCAATTCAGTTATTCTCTTTCTAACTGATATGATTTCATCACGAATGTGTTGCTCTGAATGATCAAGACACTCTAGATAGCCGCGTCTGATACCTAATAAATGCTCGAATGAGTTACATTGTTCAAAAAGAAGGTCTGTATACTGTTGCAAAACTGCTTGCTTAGATTTTATTTTTTCAGATTTGTTTATTTTATCGCTTGCTTCGTCGCGTGTAATGACGTCAGAACAATGTCGATGTTGCAGGGAGCACATGGCGCAGATGAATTTGGAATGGCCGACACAGAAATAATCGAGTTCGTTTTCAGGATGATCTGTACAGGTTTTGGAAGAGGTTCTGGAGGTCTTGTAGGCATCGATCATAGCGCTAATCATGTGGTTATTTTCAAGTTGATCAACCCATTTTTCCGGATTGTTTTTAATGTGCGTTTGAGCGGAAACATGTCGACGGCATACAGGACACTTGTATCCTTTTCTTTCTGGACGTTGACGATTTTCCTGGGTTATATAATTTGTTATGCACTTTTTACAAAAGGTGTGCAAGCAGGGTAGTGCTTTGGGTTCTTGAAAAATTTCTAAACATATTGTACATGTTATTTGATCTTCCGCTGTCAAAATGATCGCCGCAGCCATAGTGCCTTGAAATCCTCTATCTGCAATATATGGAATACATTTATATCAGAAAGATATCTTGGCAAAATAATTTTTGCCACACAAAAGAAACGTGAAATAATGGTCAAGGTGTATCAAAACTTAGATAAGTGTAAGAAAATTTATATGTGTTTCAAAGTAGAAGTTTTTCACAATTTGAATGCATTTAACGTCTTTTAACCAAAATATCGCATCCCTCTATTTGATATTCAGGATCATTATGCCATCGGAAAATTGTCATGAAATTTACAGCCACGATCTTATCACCGAATCTTGGCAAATCAAAGCCGATGCATACTTCAGTGGAGCAGTGGGCAAACGACGAGGGAAACTGATGATATTTCAGAAGGAGAGAAAACAAGAACAAAACGATGTGTAAAAAAAAAAAAAAAAAAAATGAAATTCTGATATTTACTTACTCCTTAAGATATTGCAATATGGCAAACAAATTCATGGCGGTGTCATTGACATCGTATAATCGATATTAAGGGCATATCTTTAAAACTTTAAACGAATGTTCGATAATGATTTTCTAGTATTCGTTTTCAGAACAGTTAGATACTACTATTTGGAAGATCGTTATAATTCACCCCTACCAAGGGAATGCGCTTGAAACAACAAAGTTCGTACCTATAGTGATGTTGTGAACAGTGTACCAATGTGTCGGTAACTTTGACGATCATTTAATAAGGTCACCTATGCGGGAAAATTATATAAACATTAAGTATGAATAAAAATTTGCGGAAGCATTCTCCTGCAGACATTTTAAATGTAACGTTGACGACAAGAAGTTCGTTAGCAGTGATCACTTTGCTCACACTTAACGAAAGATTCGTTGCCGATTTCAACAGAAATACATGTTATATGTTCAATTATTTCTACATTACCTTTCGTTCAATTTGATTTCACGTTGTCCTGGGTACATGTGCCATGTGCCGCCATATACTAGAATTATGACTATGATGTTTTAACAATTTTTTTCCGAGTTTTAAAATATGAGAGAATACGTCATTGTCTTTCCATTCTACCATTTTTTCCGTATTTCCATATTTCTAAAATCGAGTAAATAAGCCGGACAAATAAGTCTAGAAGTTGATCTTATTGATTATTACTACACTTTACATTTACACAAGTTGTGTGCTGTGTTCATGATATCGAAAATATCGAGTTATTGAGGTACAATTTCAGATTTGTTCTGTATTGGTAAAACGCTACCTCTACAGCGTATGTAGTGAAAACAGCTGCCATTTGAACGTATGCCATATTCGAATACTGATTCAAAATCAAATAACGATTTCTTTCTATTTTTTTCTTATCGCAAATTTAAAATGTTAACTTGCATCAATCTAGATAACAATAAACTTCATCAACCTAAATTAATCGTCGCAGTACGCAGTAAGCTGTATGATGAATGTGATGAGTTCAACTTCCCTGTTGTGAATTTTCCATTTCTGGATAGCAATATCCTTGTTTCCCCAACCTATAATATTAACATGTCACAGTTGATTCGATATTCAAGGGCCTGTTCCCTTTATTACAATTTTCATGTAAGAAGCAGGTAACTAACTGAAAACTCTTAACACAAGGGTACAAAAGATGCAGGTTGATAAAACTTATGGGGAAGTTTTATGGTAGCCATAGTGACCTCTTTCTTTGTGTGACATGGAATTTTTTGATGCTGGTTAGTTTGTCTCTTGGTTCCGTTGTTGTATACCTTGTTCTCATTTGAAAACATGACATTAGTTACTTGGATTGACCTAGGTTAACATGACGGGTGCTGTCGATGAAGCAGAAGGTGCGTACTCTCCTAGAACACCTGGTCTTATTCTCCTTGTACGTTTTCTAGAGTCTCGGTGTAAATCATTCGTTTATTAATGCTTTGCGCTAGTTTTATGAAATGTTAGGTTGTATTACAATTATGTTGCCATGTAAGTATTGTCTTGATGTTTTTTTATTGATATTCTGTCTTTAGTGCATTGCATTATGATTAACAATACGAATGTTTATTACTGTGCTAACTTTTACTGACTAATGTGACCTACATAAACCTACTTACCGGCCACGTTGTGTTTTCTTTAACTCGAAATTTCGAGATAGTAACTCGAAATTGCGAGTTAGTAATCTGAAAGTTTGAGTTAGTAATCCGAAAATTTGAGATATTAACCCGAAATTTTGAGTAAGTAAGTCGAGTTGTTATCGCGAAATTTCTGGTTCGACTTACTAACTCAAAAGTTCGGATTAATAACTCGAAATTTCCAGTTGCTATCTCTAAATTTCGAGTTGCTATCTCAAAATTTTGGTTGCTATCTCCAACTACGTTTGCTGCTATCCGTTTGGAAGAAAATTTGATATCACGTCATTTTGAATTTGTTATCACCTACCGCGTGAAGGTAACCGAAAAAAAACTATGCAGTCACCTTACAAGTAAATAGATCGATGTGATGACGATCTGATCCCAGTGTTTAAATGATATGACTGGTCGTTCTACGGTAAAAGGGTCCCTCGAAATCTTTTACTAAGTGAAATTTCTTAAGCAATACCGCAAACTATTTAATGCAATGCAAGTTTATGCACATGTACTTTTAAACTAGATTTCTAACCATATAAAGTGCATATGACCTTAGCCTTCAGGAAATAATGAATTTATTGTTGAAGCTATGTCGTTTAATTATCATAAAGTACATTAGAGGTTCAGGGGTAAACTAATTCGTAGTCTGAGATCCATATGCACTGATTAATCAGAAGTAATAATAATAAAAACAAAAAACGTCCTCGTCTTTTTGTTCAAACAACTTGCCTTACAGTTCATGTTAATATGTCTTTTGATCAGATTTATCCATAACAGGCATTATCTTCAAAGATGATCTCGAGACAGCCTTATGCATAATATGTATTTGAAATACAAACACGCTATTGAAACCGCCGATAAGAACGAAGTGCTACCTGGGAGCTTACAAGTACATGATTCGCAGGTTTTTACCTTGTTATAAGTAATAAATAAACTTTATCTCTTTAATGAATATTCGTTCAAACATTGCTAATCGTTATCCTATGTTAATGTGTTATGTTAAGACTGACGAATACAAACGACAGGAGACATTCGGTGAGTATTCGACCCATTATACCTGGTCGTATTCTCATTGAACTTTTTTGTCTTTCTTTTATTCATTTTTTGCGCTTATTTTATGAAATTTGAGTTTAGATTTTTATAATGTTGTCATGTTGGTATTTTCTTGATATTTTTCAATATAAGATTGTGTTAACATGTCGGTATTTTAATTGTTAATTTGTTTGTATGCAACCAAAGGTAAAACATTATTTTTGATGTAATTAGATTAAATGTCATTATATTGAATCAGTCACGATTTTTCCACCTAAGTGATCATTTTGTAAGAGAATTTAACAAATCTCTAATGTACAATACCAAAATTGGAATAGCAATTATTGGAAATACGAAAATAATTGACATAATTGTGATATTCAAACGAATATAAATGCATATATATATATCAATTTATAGAAGTGGTTTTATTTTTCAAGACAACTAAACATAAACATTGCTAATATGTATGTCCCAGATACTATAAAGAACATTAGGTGGTATTGGGAGGGTCGGGGGGTGATGCGATCAGGAATTGTAAAGTGCCAATACAAGACTTGTCATCAAGGAGCTGAATCTTAAGTGTTATAATACATTTATATGCTGTATTTGGCAACGGTGACAAACGAGCACTTATTGGCCGAATTGATGATTGATTTAAATAAGATTTTTAGAATATGAACAAATTCATTTGAATAGGCAATGCTATATTTTGTTGAAAAACAAAAAAAAAAAAAAAAAAAAAAAGGCTGTCGTTGTATCAATATAAGTTTGGACAATATGTCTGCAGAACATGATTATTTGTGCGAACGTCTTGTCGTTCAAGTTAAAAGCCCAACGTCAGCGTTAGGTAAACCCAGGTTTCTGTACAATTATTTTAGTTTCGATACGTAGAATTTTCAGCAATTCTTACTGGAAAAGTTTCTAAATTCCATATATGTTCATTTATATAGGATACACAAAATCAATAACTGCAACGTTTCTATCAAATCACGACGGATCTGTGGATATTACACAAGCTTTAGAAAAAATACCAGTATGATAATTGTGGCTTTCGCATTTAATATAATGTGGTTAAGTCTGTCATATATTTTTCCAAGGTAAGTGAAAACCGAGTTTGGTATGTTAAAACGACGTTAAGTTCGCAGACGTTTACCCTATATCCATTTAATTAGCCTTAATTGCTGTACTTTTCACTTTTCGACAAATGGCGTATTTCGTCTTCATACCACTATTCTCCTTATAGAGCAGACAGCCTTGGGCACGGTAGATATATATCATATCATGCCTGGATTTAATTTACAATATGTTGACATAACATACTATTGTGTTCTGAAATAGCCAATAAAAAACCAACAGAACAAAATAAATATCTCAACACACTCATGTCTTTATGTTATATAATATGTTCAGTATAAGTTGCCTCCTTTTGAAGTGCAGCTGTTATATCGTTGATGCATGGATTTTTTAGATGAAATTTCATGAGAAGAAATGAAAATTTGTATCTTTGTTAGAATCCACTATATTTAGTAATATACGGCAAAGCAAATTAAGTAGGCACAATGGTTTGTTATCGGCAGACTCAACGTTATTGTAAACATCCTTAGTGAATAAACACATGTAATTATACGTTTCTGTAGTATCTCGCTGTGCTCTTTATCTACCTGTATGTTTTAGTCTAAGATCGGAGTATCGTAGGCACACCCGACAAGTCTGCTTCATATAACTTTCGGTTAAGTCTTGTTCCACCTTCGTCCATGTTTACGGCAGGTATGCTTATCGACTTTTCTATTCATAGATCCGATTATTGGTTTTCATATGTATTTTATTTTCACCAAAGGCGTGAATGATTGTTGTAAAATACCCAGGCTAATAAGACTACCTGACCGGGATTAAACGTCTGTTTCATGTGTCTATATTTAGAACATTATAATCATATAGGACTCTTTGGTTTTATCTGCATCATTCTCTTTACAGAAGGTCAAAAACAAGCGAGGTACAACATACCATCTTTTGGAAGATTATTGAAGGGTTATAAAAAAGGTGCCATTAACACTGTATATTAAGGGCATAATACAATTATCGTGTTATTTCTCTCAGACCCGTCAGTATGACCGCAAATCGTCCACATGAATCCATTATTTACACGGATGAATATCATTTTATATTTGTTTCCGAAGAAAAGTCATAAATTTGGTGACCCATTCTAAAATCAGTTTAATGATAAAATCACAAATTATAGTAAACCAAGGCCTAATAAAACACCTTTTTGTTTAACGCATTAATCTCATTCCGAAATGTCATTTTTGAAATATCTTTTAAGCATGACAAGTGCTTTGTAAAGAAGGGCCGCGACTCGTAAAAGCGGCAAATTAACAGAGAAACATAAATAAGTGGGTCGATTATCAAAACTAACCAGTATGATTTAGTATAATGGGCTTCGGCCTGTCATATATTTTTCCCAGGTAAGTGAAAACCGATTTAATTATGTTAGAATCGACGCTTATTTCGCTGACATTTGCCCTATATCCATTTAATTAACCTAAACTTTCTGCACTAAAATTCTCGTTTTCTCCTATGAAATCTAAATCATATGTCTATACAAAAGAAAATCCATCGGACTGTAAATTGTAGACTGTTTCTGTGTAGTTTCACATTATCGCACGAATGGTTGCTAGCTATCGAATGTGTACGTGTTGAAATTGAGTATTATAACATATCAATATCATTATAAACATTTATTGTACAATGGAAATATAGCTAAAGCTGCAGCCATTATGTATTACAGAATAGACGGAACATTTCTTTAACTAAACTACGTGAATGTATTGCTAACACAAACAACGAAGGAAAAAAGGTATTTGCAAACCGTTGGAAATATATGTATCCTTTAACAAGAACATTGTGTAAATAACTGTCACTTTCTACAAATGAATACAAGTGTGAAGCTCTGATCATTTTCGAGACGTTTATTCGGTTTAATAGCACTATTTTATCTATACAGCAGACAGACTTGGGTGCGTGGATGTTTGATCCATACAACTAATCGAATGACGAACAATTGACTTTTTCATGCTCCGTAATAGTAGTAAACATTTTACAGTGCAGTTGGCTATGAATATCTGACTGTAGGCAGGTAAGTCAACCTAAGAAAATCGCGTCCAACATGACATTTGTTGTCAATTCAATATGAAGACATAGACATAAATATTAAATTTCATCTAACTGATCAGCATACAATATAGAAATAATGTCCTATATTCATTAAAATCAAATCTATCTTGAAGTAAAATAGATAAAAGTGTACCTTACTTTGGTAATGCATATTAGGAAAGTAAATTGATCTATGCTTACGAATACAAAATAAAAGAGGATGCCGACTTTGATAAAACTAGGACAAAACATGAACAAAATAAATATTTATACTGTAAAAAATACAAGGAGTAAAAGTCTACAATATATTCATACTTTTTCAGAAGTCTGTTATCATATCACGTTAATGTTAAACATACTTTTAAAACTTACCTTTCTGCTATGATGTCAACGTTACTTGTGTCCTTATCCTGATTACACAGTAAAGTCATAGAGGAATAATAACATGCGCATTATTCCCTGAATACATGATCACGTGATACTCCAAACGCTGACTTAAGAATCGTATAGATGTTTCAGCCTCGTTTTAATTTACTATCTGTTGACTTTATACTCTATTATGTTCTGAAATAGCTAGTGAACAACCAACAGAACAAAATAGACATCTTATCACACTGATGTCTTGATGTTATATCATGTTTTCAGTATAAATTGCTTCCTTTTGAAACGCAGCTGTTTTATCGTTGATGGATACGAATCTTTCATCTATTAAATTCGTTAGAATCCGCTACATTTAGTTATATACAGCAAAGCAAATTAAGTAGGCACAGTGGTTTGTTATCGGCAGACTCAACGTTGTTGTAAACATCCTTAGTGAATAAACACATGTAATTATACGTTTCTGTAGTATCTCGCTGTGCCCTTTATCTACCTGTATGTTTTAGTCTAAGATCGGAGTCTCGTAGGCACACCCGACAAGTCTGCTTAATATGCCATTAGGTTTTGCTCGACCTTCGGCCATGTTTACGGCAGGTATGCTTATCGACTTTTCTATTCATTGATCCGATTATTGATTTTTAAATGTAGTTTACTTTCACCAAAGGCGTGAATCCTTGTTGTAAAATACCCTGGTTAATAAGACGCTAACTGACCAGAATTAAACGTCTGTTTGATGTGTCTGTATTAAGAACATCCTATTCCTGCAGGGATGGGTTAGGATTAGGGTCAGGGTAATCCGTGACCTGACATCGTTAGCACGAATCAATTATCCCCAGAGGGAAAATCATAAAAAACTCTATAATTATATGCTACTGTCATTACTGTTGTGACCCTTTCCAAGAAAAGTTTTATATAATACAATCACAAAGTACATTAATTTAAGACCCCATAAACTTACCACTATTTTATACAATAACTCCTGAAGTGTACAATTTGAAGATTTATGAAGCATGACATGTGTTCGGTTAAGAAATGTGAGACCAAATAAACAAAGAAAAATAACTGGATAAAGTGAATCGTTTTCAACTATTGACAATTAATGGCGTTTAAACAACTGTAGCTGTCAAGTATTGTTAAAAACACTTGATTAATATTAATATTAATGACAAGTGTATATTTATTTATTACTAGGTGTAAATGACGCATATAAGCATGCTTTTATGTTTTTAATGATTAAGATAATATAGCCCCAAGTATAACAGCATATTTTAATTTAAATTATAAATAAAACAATTTCGAATATGAATAGAAAACGTTATACATATGAGCTTCAAATCACAAGATATTTGTAGCGTGGTGTTAAATTAATTTTCAGACAAGTGGTTGCAGTTTGTAGCTGAACTCGTGTTTATATTTTTATATTTAACACTGCATATTCTTACTTCCGTACTAATACCCTTTTACATTAGATATCATCGGATTTCTGGGGTTTATTTTGCAGTGTATAACAGCGTGTTTGGTTCTGGATATTTCTTTAAATAACTTTAAAGATTATAAGGTGAAACGAATCAATAGGGATTTTCTTTCAACAAACAATGAAAACGTAAATAACTGCGGTTTATATCTCCACTTCCCTTGATAAATAATCGTACGAGAGGATGAACTGAGAAGGAAAGCTATAATTATATCTCGGGCATGCGTAGTCCGTTAAAAATATCACGTACTCTGGAAAACATCATTAAATACGTTCCAAAACCATTTTGTAAATTTTACTTTACATTTGATAGTATGATTTTGTCATGGAATGATGTAGGAAATATATCTGTCCATACTAAAGTGTGTTCTATATCATTTTGTTTATCTATTTAAGCCCGTTCACGCATACACTTAGGTACCTATAAATACACATTCGCTGACGTTCATGTTACTATTTATACCCAATATGAGGCTTTAGACGTGTGATCACTTTAATCATTATTCTCTAATGTATGCGGTTGTGAATGGTGGGATAAACATATATGGACTACTGGTTACATATTTGTACATGTAAGTACATAGTGCATTCATGTTTTACATTAAGTCAATTGTGAAAGGAGTTTTTGTTATATCGATTACGTAAGTATTATGCTTGAAATAACATTAGAAATATTCAAGTTATATAAGCTACAAATATTGCTAAAGATACAGTATTTTGAAAGCGTGAAATGAATTTATTTGTGTCTTTTCAAAACATATTATTTCTAACTGATGTATAACACGGTTTAAGTCTCTGTTCGAACCAGTAAATACAATTTTCGACTATAACGATGCGAGTCTGTTTGATCATGACCCACTTTCTCATGTAAACAAAACCACGTGAGTTTTGTTGAGAATCGTAGACAATTTCTTTGTTTTAATGCTTTCCGTCATTCAACTTGATTTGTATCTGCAGTTCTTTGGTGTTTTTGTTCAGTTTTATCACAACCAACGTTATAAATATAATGACAATGCCACTACTGAATTTTCTAAATACAGATTCAATTCAATTATTTATAACTTTAAACCTTTCGGTTTATCAGTGATTGAACCAGAGACGCACAAGTAAATTAAACATTTTGATAATTATATGGGCATATTTACAGTGCATTTAAAATAAATCACAATACATTCACACAAGCACGAATCATTCAGGTGAAGAAAGCGACCATACTATATGGATGTTAGTTACTATAAATGTACATCATATTAATAGGATTAATGAACATAATTGGTGAATTTGATATAAAAAGAAAAGCAAATGACAAAATTAATACTAGTGAGATTACAGCTCATCCAATTGTATTGTCTTTGTAATTAAAACAAAATGAAAAGTTGGAAATATCCTGTTATTATTACTTAGTAACAGCTATATCTGATTTGAATATACTCGTGTTTCTATGATAATGATTTTATCAATTTCTTTCGTAATGATTAAGAGAAGGCACTTTAAAATGAAATGAGATTCGTCTCTAATGTCTTACACGGTGCAAAGTGTGCACGACTTACTGTTTTGTTCTACATTACATTCCTCAGTTCCATGTGATATTAGTGTTTAATACGTACCAACAACTACGAGTGGCAATAATCATGTTTAGCAATTTCTATCAAACTTTTTTATCTTCTGACTTTCTTAGGTATTGTAAACATAATTTTTTACTCAGAAATCTATATAAATAAGTAACTTTTCTGAGAATTTATTTCAGCTATACAGTCTTGTTGCAAATCCTCATTGATTCTCTCTTTAAAAGTCATACGGATTTTTAGCTACCTGTCTTAACTAATATCAAATATCTCTATTATCTATTCTGAGAATCAGTGGTCTATGTATAAATGTTGTGTACCGTCTCAACACAACCTGCTGGTAATACATATTTCTCGATTTTTTTGCGTTAAACAATACTGAATTATTTTACATTAAGGAGTGATATGTAATATATATTTCTCGATTTGTTCGTTAACCAGTACTAAATTATTTTACATTAAGGAGTGATATGTAATATATATTTCTCGATTTGTTCGTTAACCAGTACTGAACTATTTTACATTAAGGGATTATGTAAAGCATATCTACCGAGTTCAGTATACTACATACAATAGGAAGCATTTTACGAACACCCAATTATCATTTACAAATCTTACTCAGCATCTGATGCCTTATGTAAACTTAAGATTTCAGAGCCATGGGATTATATGTGTACATTTGTGTTTCGATATAAAAGTATGTATACATTACAACATACATTGATTATTGCAAAAAGAGCTTTTTCAGTGACTTTCTGTTGCAGTTCTCATAATAACTAAAAAGATAAATCCCTGAACAATCACCAAAATATACCCGTTATATATCTATGATTCATATTAATGTGTCTACCCAGAACATGTCTTCAATCTGGAACAAGCACGTGCTTCAGTATAAAATCAATACTACCACCAATTAGGAGCGTTTAGTATGTTTTTATTTCTGTGAAACGTACTGGTGACGATTTTTTAAATGTCATGGTTAGGAAACATACGACAATTCAACATTTGAAGGTGTATTAGGAAGATAATGATTAATCAGATTCAAACGCATCATATATACCACACACCTGTTTCCTGTGTGATATGTTTATTTAGTGTTTTAAAATTGTTTCCTATGCAATACACATGCGTCAAATACTAGGTATTATATTTTAACACGTGTATGACACATTTGACTTAATCTATTATATAATATTATAATGCAAGATTGATAAAAAAGAATATTGATCAGCAATACTTTTAACAAAAAATAGTTGATAGGCATTATAATAAAATGTTACATTTACTGACATACTTAAAGAATTTTTCATTTGTTTACACAATAGTATAATATTTCTACCCAATAATTGTATTTGTGGATAAACATTGCTTCACATATTGCGTTTGTTGATAAGATCAACATAAAATATGACATTTGTTCTTACACATTAGTTACAATAACATTACATTTGTAGATACGAATAAGTTACAATAACATTAAATTTGTAGATACACATTAGTTACAATAATATTATATTTGTAGATACACATTAGTTACAATAATATTACATTTGTAGATACGAATAAGTTACAATAATATTATATCTATAGATACACATAAGTTACAATAATATTACATTTGTAGATACGAATAAGTTACAATAATATTATATCTATAGATACACATTAGTTACAATAATATTACATTTGTAGATACGAATAAGTTACAATAATATTATATTTGTAGATACAAATAAGTTACAATAACATTATATTTATAGATACACATTAGTTACAATAATATTATATTTGTAGATACACATTAGTTACAATAATATTACATTTGTAGATACGAATAAGTTACAATAATATTATATTTGTAGATACAAATAAGTTACAATAATATTATATTTGTAGATACGAATAAGTTACAATAATATTATATTTGTAGATATACATTAGTTACAATAATATTACATTTGTAGATACACATTAGTTACAATAACATTATATCTATAGATACACATTAGTTTCATAAACATTATATTTGTAGATACACATTAGTTTCAATAATATTATTCTTGTAGATACACATTGGTTACAATATTATTATATCTGATGATACAAATTGCAGAAAAATATTCTATTGAAATGAATTACTTGCTGTAGTATAAGAATAGAATATAGGACATTTGTTGATATACATTTCATGCCATAAAATTTGTTGTTACACTTTTCATCCAATGAAATTGCATTTGTCGATACACATAAGTTATGATACAGAATATTTGTTTATTCACAATTCATACCGTGATATTGCATTTAATGATACATATTTGATGTCATAATATCTTATTTGTTGATATGTATTTCACACAACTTGTACAGTGATATTAAATGACTTCATACATAATTTCTTGCACAGTGGCAATTGTTGCATTAATGTTTTCAAGGCCAGACCGATTATGGCTTGGGTATTTCTGCAGGCAGAATGATATAGTTTTGACGAGAAAAAGTCCGATGCACATTTTTATCTACAAGATGTAGCACTTACAAATATCCTAACCAAAATATGCTAATTAATGTTTAATACCGGTTATCAATGTATAATGATTGCATTAGAAATGTGTATGTATATTGAAAAGTAGAAAAGAAGTTCATTTAACAGAACCAGGAAGACATTAGAGTGACGTTTTGCTAATTACACTGTCACCTTCATCAGAAAAATGACCAGAGGGAAGCGTATTAGTACTGATTTAAGCAGTGTACGAGATGGTAAGGAATCGACCAGCTGTTTCGGTCGTACAATAATACACTTAAAACTAGAAAAAAGTAATGTGACGAGATGGTAAACAGATTATAGACCAACATATACAAAAGGTGGTAACAATGTACTAAAGTCAATTCGGCTACACTTTGTTTAACACTTGGTCATAGTCGAAACGTCACATTGTAGTCTTCGATTTCTATTCTATTGTCAGCATCAACCGGAAGGAAAGAGTGTTCACTATGTGGTAGTAGAGTGAGCCATTTAATATGATAAATAGCTCGTGGTTACTTATACACGTTATCTATCTCTAATCATCAAATACTATATTGATGAAACGTTAAGATAAGATGCAAACATTGTATAATAATGTGAAATTCAAATTTCAAACTTCTTGATAATTTAGACATAACGCACGTTGACTCAATTAAATTTTCACATGTGTCAGTTTTATTACTATTTCAAAATGAACATCATTACAAAAACTAGATGTTATTTCAAATATGTTAAAATATATCGGATATTATAGGAGATAAAACTTTAAAGTGAACACAAGTCGTGAACACATTATCTCGCGAACGCTGATCTGGAAATAACGGTTGGACGTGATTGGTGCTCGTTGGTTTGCCGGTGGGTTCCGCTGTTATGTGCAGAACTTAATAACACATTACAATACAGGACTAGAACTCGATATGGCATTTCCAAATAACAAATTAAGCTACACCATACAGTGAATTTATTAATCATGAATTTGTCAGTTATTCTATGCGCTTAAACTGGCGAAAGCTTAGAGAGGGCTAAAAATGCAAATGGCAGAAATTGATGTCGAAATTCAGATGAAGAAGTGTGGACAGACAGCAAATGTATATATATGTACACGAGGTGGCATATTTACGGAAGCTGGTTGTTTATCTCACCTTAAGATATTTCTTTATGTATGCTGATATCAAGCTGCGCGGACGAAAAGAGCTAGGAAAAAATCGCGGTGGAAGAGATAAGTTTGCAAAACCAGTACCTTTTTTAAAATCAGGCACTAAATTTTACTTACCATAAATAAAAAAACCATCAAATATCAACTTGTCAACATACTCATAATCCAAACTCCAATTCAATAAACTTATGACAAAATAGGAACAAAAGAAAGATTTACACGGAGACGCCTGAATAATAGTACAAAGAGAACATGACCAGGTGTTAAGAATGAGTATTTTTCACCTACAATACAAGCAATGACTTGTTTTTTATGTGCACTGATATAACAAAACATGCTCTGGTTTGAAAGGTTCTGTTCTATGTTTTCCTTCAAATGCTAATTTATTATAATAAACTTACAAAACCAGTACTTTTTTTTTTCAAATTAGGCACTAAAATTTGCAAAACAAAATATCAATAACATACCAACATATCAACATACTCATAATCCAAACTCAAAGTCAATAAACATACGGCATAATAAGAACAAAACACTGATTTGATCTTCGCTAATATTTTTACATCGATTGTTAACATTGTTACATCGATCGCTGATATTTTTACACTAATTGCTAGTATTTTTTACACTGATTGTTAATATTGTTACATCGATCGCTGATATTTTTACACTAATTGCTAATATTTTTTTACACTGATTGCTCATATTTTTACATTGATCGCTGATATTTTTACACTAATTGCTAATATTTTAACATCGATTGCTAATATTTTTACATCGATTGCTAATATTTTTACAAAGATTGCTAATATTTTAACATCGATTGCTAATATTTTTACAAAGATTGCTAATATTTTTACAAAGATTGCTAATATTTTTACATCGATTGCTAATATTTTAACATCGATTGCTAATATTTTTACAAAGATTGCTAATATTTTTACAAAGATTGCTAATATTTTTACAAAGATTGCTAATATTTTTACATCGATTGCTAATATTTTAACATCGATTGCTAATATTTTTACAAAGATTGCTAATATTTTCACGTCGATTGCTAATATTTTAACATCGATTGCTAATATTTTTACAAAGATTGCTAATATTTTCACGTCGATTGCTAATATTTTAACATCGATTGCTAATATTTTCACATCGATTGCAAATATTTTTACAAAGATTGCTAATATTTTTACAAAGATTGCTAATATTTTTACATCGATTGCTAATATTTTAACATCGATTGCTAATATTTTTACAAAGATTGCTAATATTTTTACAAAGATTGCTAATATTTTTACATCGATTGCTAATATTTTAACATCGATTGCTAATATTTTTACAAAGATTGCTAATATTTTTACAAAGATTGCTAATATTTTTACAAAGATTGCTAATATTTTTACAAAGATTGCTAATATTTTTACAAAGATTGCTAATATTTTTACATCGATTCCTAATATTTTTACATCGATTGCTAATATTTTTCACTGATTGCTTATATTTTTACATCGATTGCTAATATTTTTACAAAGATTGCTAATATTTTTACAAAGATTGCTAATATTTTTACAAAGATTGCTAATATTTTTACAAAGATTGCTAATATTTTTACATCGATTCCTAATATTTTTACATCGATTGCTAATATTTTTCACTGATTGTTTATATTTTTACATCGATTGCTAATATTTTTACAAAGATTGCTAATATTTTTACAAAGATTGCTAATATTTTTACAAAGATTGCTAATATTTTTACATCGATTCCTAATATTTTTACATCGATTGCTAATATTTTTCACTGATTGCTTATATTTTTACATCAATTGCTAATATTTTCACATCGATTGCTAATATTTTTACATCAATTGCTAATATTTTCACGTCGATTGCTAATATTTTCACATCGATTGCTAATATTTTCACGTCGATTGCTAATATTTTTACACTGATTGCTTATATTTTTTTTCATTAATCGCAATTCTTAGGAAACCGAACTGTTTTACCTTGTATAAATTAATATCATATAAATTACGCTTCGTTCTCAATTCTGACAGTCAAAATGTTTATACATCGCCAATTGCTAAATGGTTGAGCATTGCGTTTGCAACGTTTTTTTATTTTTTTCAGATATTGCAGTATTTTTATTCGACAAGTTTTGTGTCATATTTATCTGATATTGCCTTTTATAAAGACATTACCTGAACAAACCACGTTATCATTATATTATCTTAACATGCACTGTAATTACAAAAAAAGTCAACATTTTAGGAGTCGTGATCGTGAACCCTTTATGTTACCCTCAATAATCAATGGCGTCAATGTTGAAATTAATGGTGTTATTCAATTGTTTGCGAGCATAGCGACTCTCATTTGCCAACATTGTGTGATATACATTCCCTAGCGAAACCTGGATCACACGCTAACCACACGTGAGAAGTATAAAGCAGTGTGTACTTGTCTTTGTAGGTATATTCAACAATGCTATTGCCAGAGATGAACGTGTGGACAGCCGTATTGGCCGTGGTAACAGGATTTCTCTATCTTTGGTACGTTGGTATCTTTTGTTTGGTGGTTTTTGCTATTACAGGATATGGTTGACTTTATCAAACTAATTACTTCACTTTGTTATTTTATGACTTACTTCTTACCATCATTCATAGTTTCATTACAAATATAACAGAGTGAATGGTTGGTGCGTAAACTGTAATGTTCTGATCAATACGAAAATAACAACAATTGATGACATCTTTATTTTTCCGCCGTTGAATTTATATATACCTTTAAACATACTACTTGATACTTTTAAAATCCAAACATCTTTAGAATCCTTAAAGAACTATCTCATATTGCGGACTAGAATTTTTTAAAATGAGAACAATGCACATAACAATGGAACCCACAGGAAAACCACCGAGCACAATCACGTCCAGCCTCAAACATCTTTCCAGATCAGCGTTTGCGAAATATTGTGTTCACGAATATAACAGAAGGGGTGAGATGACGTGTTTTTGAAATATGGGCGATTTAAAGTCATGACAAAGGATGCAGTCATAGACGTTAAATTTTGATTCGGTCTAGTGAATACGGACATTAAGCACGTCTGCAATAACTATTTTATGTCATCAATATCAATTTAAAAACATTTTGCCTTTTCTGTTAAAGGTACAACAAACGGAAGATTCGTGAACTGGAGGAAGGCGGTATACAAATGATACCATCGCTTCCAATCATCGGGAGCATCCACAAGCTTTTCCGCAAAGTACGATCTGGACCTGTGTTACGTCTCAGAAGTTTTGGGGTGTTGTTGTTGATATCTTTATACATATTGATGGGAAATCTTCATCCGTCGTATTTTCTTCAAATTTGATCAGATGACTTGATGGTGTTCCTACGTTCAAATAGATATCGTTGTTTATTTTTTTTTTCTCGATTAACACATATTATTAAATGTTTAAAGCAAAACTACAGTAAATTTTTAAGCTGAATATATTTTTGCAAAGTACGTTTTATGTAAGATTGGATGTTTAACCGTCAACCAACATGTACAAATAAGTAATATTGTAAATTATATAATAGTTTGTAATTGTAAATTTACATGTTGAATTCATTGTACTAAGGTAACCTTTATCAAATTGAATGTTTCAAGATGACTTGTGTTAAATACTGGGCTTTACAGTTTGTTGTCTTAAAAATACATATTTTATTAACACTTCATTATGCCGGTTTCAACAGGGCCTGATACAAACAGAAACAGCTTGGTTGGAGCATTATGGTAATGTGGTGGGGTAAGTGTCTACTTCACGCTTTCTGACTTGCTCTCATTATAATGAAATACAAAGACAATTTCATGAGGTTTTGAAAAACGTTTTTAAAAAGATTACTCCGTCAGTTTAAATATTTAGAAAATATGCCTCCTATAGTAATACAGTAACGCTTTACTGCTCTTATTAGATACAAGGATAGATGTCATAGTTTTCTGTTTTAAAAGCTTTGTTTTCATATTTTATGTTAATTAGATGTTGGTCTATATAATTAACTTTGATTTATAAAAGTCTAGGTTATCTGAAAGATATTTGCTTATATTATAGAATATGACTTACCATTTTAATCTTTAGTGATAATATTACCATATAAGATTTTAAACATTTGTCGTTTACCTTTTAGTTTGTTTGATGTTATTACCTTTTTGGATCGCTATGTGTTTCTACCGGTTGATGGCCCTTATGACCTTTTATGTGTTGACGGCCGTTAAGAATGTCATAATAACAATAATAATAATAATGTTAATAATAATTTTATCTATGGATCATCTTTACGGCAAGATTATTGTTTATTTACTAAACAGGTGGTACAACGGTTTCATCTTAAACGTTGTAATTAGAGACAGGACCATGATCAGCGAAGTACTTGTGAAAAAGTTCAACATTTTCACTAACAGATGGGTAAGTTTGTGAAATACAGTTAAATAAGCCTTCTTTCACTTTTCGTTACCTTGGTTTACACTAGATTATAGTACAGACATCAAATTAATTTGATTCCGCACCATTTCTCTCAATCCTTACATATACTTCAATGCTGATACGCTTCACATTGGTCATTTATCTAATGATGGTGACAGTGTTGTCATCGAAATGTCAAATCTGTTGTGTTATAACCTCTCTACTAGTATCACGCTCCATGTCTTTCATGCCATGTTTTTAGCGACATCACAATGTCATGACCTTTGATTGGTCAACAACATAACTGCTGTGTAAGTGATATTAACATTCAGGTAACAATCGGAATACTTTCCACTACTCCAATTGCCTGTTGTCTAATGAAATTAATGAAGGTCAATTTGCCTTGACGGTCACCTGAGGTAAACAATATTAAATATAAATGTTAAAGGCTGAGTAGCTTTCAAGGTCATGGAAAAGTAATTTTTCAATGTCTAAGGGGTCATGTTTTCTAAAACATTGAAACGTCTTCTCCTCATGAACTAAAAGGCCTAGAGGCACGGCATTTGTCTGGTATGTACTTATGTACCGAGATAAAACGAAATGACCTTGACGCATGTTCAAACGGTGCTGAAGTATGATGTTTGGATGATTAGTTTCTAGGATCAGAGTATAAGAGAATTAGAAATTCTGTGTTGTTGAAATTTCTTTAACTTGACAGGCTGTATCTACTTTGAATGCCAATGGTGTATATGTCAATATATTTGTGACGTGATTCTATTTTTGATGAACATTGAATATCAAGTGAGCAATACAGGCCGATTGTGCCTCTTGTCCTGCATAAACTACAGTGAACTCCTCTCGACGAGGAAACGCGAGATAATGACATCAGGAAAACTATTTTGGTAAAGCATCTTCAGATGCTTCCATCCATGAAGAGCATTCCATTCTATGCTATCTGGATGTTGCAATATGTTCTCTTATTTGAATTATAAGTTTACATATATATGTGTGTATTTTAATGATGGGTGTACGGTATGGTATCCAGATTAATATCACATACTTTCCACGAGTAAGATAGAATATCGTTAAATTTCGAAGAGTGCGAGATAGATGTATTCTGTCATACGAGTGACATATATAACAATAAAAAACACAAAAAAAACTCAACAAACAAACAAAAATACGATAAAGTGGCGTTGAAAAAAGTACGGGAAATGTACACTTCATTTGCATCCGAAAAGTAAAAGCGGTGAAATGCATTACGGTGACTAGACAGTATGAATGTTATGTTATCGTTGGAAAAGTATTTATAGTATTTTTACCATCTTTTGATTAAACGTATATGTGTAGGCAACTTTGAAAACAATGCGTTGTATTACAAAATCGTGTTCTCTAAAGTTTGGCAAGAAAAGTTGTCTTTTTTTTTGTGAATTTCAGGTACCCGACATTTTCCCTGATCCCTTAAATAAAGGGGTTAGTTTTCTACATGACGAAGAATGGAAAAGGGTTCGATCGCTATTGATGCCTGTGTTCCATACACCAAAGATCCGAAAGGTATGTCAAAAAGAGTGATAGCCATTGTATAGTGATATTTGTGTCTTAAAGACCATCTTATCGATATTTCTGTAGATACTCAGTATGTGTTGGTGTCAGGTGATGACGTCATTGATATTTCATGTAATATTTATTAGCTGCATCCACTTGAAGCTTTCGTAGCACGGAGAGAGGAAATGAATACAACGTAGTTAGATCATGCTAGAGCTAGAACACCCAGTGGTCTCTGTAAAGTATCCATCAGATTTTCAAACGTGACCGTGTATCCCTTAGATTTATCATAATGTCGGTGGCTACGATTACGTCTAGTTTGAGGAGTGAGTAAAGCCATAACGTTAGTGTTACTCCATCCAGGACTGGTCAACTTTCTACTGAGTCCACACGGTCATTGCAACCATACGGCGCGGCAGTCAAATATAATGTTCCTCACGTTGTCTACAACATGGTGGGCTCAGTTTGGGGTCTTTCGTACAGTGGTAATTTTTTTTCCGGGAGTTTGAACTGTTGATACAAATATTTATTCTCTCCACGGTTCACTGTTGAACGATGACCATTCATTCGTTGTCTTAAATTTCCTTTTGTTTCACCAACATATATTAAACCACACAGAACACACTCAGTGCCATGATTTGGGGGCTGAAAACCTCTGGTAGTATAAACTTAACTAGTCAGAGAGATATTGTAATTAGTTATTAGACTAATGTTTTTTTCAGTCTTTTGTTCCGCATATTGAAATTTTAAAATAAATCCAAAGTGTCTAATTAACAGAATAAATCCGTTGACGATTTCGAATGATCTGTAACTTAGCTGGGAAGTCAACATTTCTTTTTATATTATATTATATTTTCCGTTTACATAATGTAAACAAATAAATGATGACCACGGACACCACAGCTTGTGATAAAAGATGAGTTGGTGTTTAACGCGCTTGGGCAATATTGTCGAGTTTTGATTGAAACTCTTCATACACAGCGTGCATTTTGCGTGGGAAGATTTGTCTTAAAATAGATCCTCTATGGATAATAGTTGAATATTTTGACATGTATGATCATCCATGCGGTTTGACCGTCAGGTTGTGATTTTCTATTCTGATAATTCACTTAGCACACATACCAATGTCTTACTCATCAGTTATTGTCATCTTTTTTTAACATCAAACAACCAATTGTGCTAGGGAAGTCGTATATTTCTATCAGATTTCTTGGTTTTGATGTCTCTCCTAAAGACAACGTAACAACCCGCACTTACACATCTACTTCCTTTGTGTGAACGGTATTGTATTAGGTGTTTAAAGTCTCTATATCAGTACAAAATGTAGAAAGCAATGTGCAAAGAACGATTGGTGATATTAGAGTATATGGGGTATATAATATGTTGTTGGAAGATTTGTTTAGTACTATCGGTCATATGATATATTGTGTTTAACAGCCTAATTATAATTGATAGTAAAAGTCTTTCAAGGACATGCCGGCATTTCCTGTGTGCGTGCTGAGGGTTGTTATATATTAGAAAATGCTCATGTGAACATGAATGTTTAGAATGTAACATATGGTTTGGTATGTTCAAGCCATTGGAGTGATATACATCAAGGCAAAAAAATACCAATTTGCACAAATGGCGAAGTTTCGATCTTTGGGCAGGGTTAGGGTAGAGGTAAAGCTATCTACATGCTAAATAATTTCTAACGGGCTGAACATATAAGACATTCAAAATGTCATTGGTTCATCACAAATTGACGTTTGACCCAAAAAATGCTTAAGGAATCATTGATTTCGTGATAAACTTCCTGTTTTAATATCTTGGTAGTTTATGGTTCGACCTTCTTATTTGTTTTTATCCATTTTGTAACAATCGGCGTTCATAGTTTAATAATTTAGTTACGTAATAAGTTAATTAGGCACATACGTCAATGATGAATTTGGAATAAATATATCCAACATTGATGGCATAAAGCAATGTATCGGTGAGTGGTCTCAAAGGGTGAAACATCTGAAGGCCGGCCTCTATGAGAAATAAGTATTGGAAACCCCCCAAAACGGAAATGACTTTTGTAAAAAAAAAATCAATGGGTCTTGACCTCTTGGAATGGTAGGAGAGGAAAAAGAGCACATTCTTCATTTTTCCTGTAGGAATTGCAGGATTGTGACCCTATTTAATATACAGCAGGAGTTTGGCTTACCCCTGAAGGACAAAAAACTGTGGAACAATGGGAGATCAATATTTTATCTTGTGTACCTGGAAATTTAGAATTTATTTTCCTTTAATTCAAGCAAAACCAGTTGAGCGATACAGGCCCTGTGGACTTTTTGTTCATCATTTATTGCCTTTTTTATTTACAGGTTTATTTTTATTTGTGTTTTACAGGAGAATGTGATTGCAAACTTGTCAAATAAAGCATGTTTACATGTATATAGGGATTGATACGTCGTTTATGTCTTATAGATGACAGCAAGTGTTAACAAATGCGCAGCGTCTGTCACATTTGAGTTCGAGAAGGCTGCAACCGCTGACAGCACCATCACCCCAAAATCGTATGTACAAAAAATATAAAATTCCGTTCTTTTGAGTTATTCAACTGGTAATTCCATTTAAATGGATAGATCATATCCAAATGTTAGGAATCAAAACACATCTTAATGAAACTGTTATATATCATTACACGGCATTTTGCAATTTCTTTCAATCACTTTGGATTTCTTTAATCGCCTCCAAGGTTTTAAAGTATATGCCCTTATTCTCATTGTCAGTCCTAGAATGACGAAACAGCTTTAAGGTGCAGTTCACTTCATTATTTTGATCAAATTCCTCGAATTATAACTTTGAATTACAGAAGCTTACAGCGTGTTTTGTACTTAACATCTCTTAATTTCAGACTCTTTCTTACGTATGCCCTTAATGTTATTTCTACCTGTGGATTCGGTTTAGATTTGGACAACGACGATAAGAAAAAAGGAATATTTTATGACAATTTGCAACATCTGTTCTGCAACAAATTTAATCTGTCTCTAATTCTTGCAGGTAAACATTGCCATTTTTATTTACGTGTACATAAAATTACAAACGTAAATCTTACTACTTAGTTTTTTTGTAACGTACTGTGTAGAGAAGGTCGTACAGACATTGACACATATACTCAACAAAAAAAGAAAGGTTAACATGTTTCCTTGGCGAATACCTGTAAATGAGTGAAAACAAAATGACGTTTGTGCAATATTAGAAAATGGTAATGTTTTACATTAGCGAAAGAGCGTCACGAGGTTTTCTGCGACTAACTTGTATCTTCGCTTGAATTTCATAAACATTCAAACTAACAACTGATCCTTAGATCCTTAGGACTTAGAAATCATCGAATCTTGCTATCTATCAACTTTATCATTATGCCCCGGCTGTCACAAGTACAGAGAGAAAGGGCTGTAGGCATGATCCAGGCTAGGGAGTCTCGCCGTCGAGTAGCGCGGCATTTTAGTTGCAGTGCAATTTGCCAGTTGGTAAGTCGTTTAAACCAAACTGGGTCATCAATCAATCAATCAATCAATCAATCAAATTTTTTATTCCTCTTAATAAGAGATACGATATTATACAAAGTTATATATCTAATTGTCCGTTGTTATAATGCATGTTACAATAAAGCTGATAATATCAACAGTCCTTTTGTTTTTAAATGTAACGCACAATTATCTAATGTACACAATTCTATGCGATGGCCATAAGATTATTTCTGGTTTTGTCAAAGTAAAGTGTGGCGGCATTTGCTATATATTTTGTGCTTTCCAGATAAAATGTTCTTGTGTCTATTAAATGTTTGAAAGCTTTGGTATCTTTACCTAAAAGATGCCTTAAGAGTTCTTCATGTGGTAAATTATTTAGATAATCACCAAACTCGTTGCCACATCTTTCTATGATCGATATCATATACTCAATTCTTAGAAATTGTGTGACGTCACAAGTCGTCACAATATGTAGTATGATGTCAATGTATGAAGATCCACATAGTTGACATCGACCTTCTATCCAGTTTGGAATAGTCGCCAAGATTTTGTTTGAATATCGTACCACGGAACTATCACGTTGAGATTTAACCGGAAATGTCCACATTATCCATGGTTCATAATTTCCATGTACTTCCTTGAAACGTAGGAAATCATTGTCTTTCTGCATACGGTCTGCAAGTAGTTCGTTTTCTAAATACAACGTCACATTTTTAACGCTCTGTTTCCAGCTTGTTTTAGACGGAAATTTAACAGTGTCCAAATAGATATCTAAATTACTGTTCAATTTATATTTCAGTAAGAGTTTGTTAACGTCCGGAATAAATCCCATCTGTCTTTCCCCATTGTTATCGCGATACTGATACAGTCTACGAACTAAAATGTCTTTAGTTAGCGTATATGATGGTAAGTTGATGAGAGAACACAGAAAATTCAGTTTCCGCCGTTCTATTGCAGTTTCTATCCTTATGAGACCTAACAAGGACTCTGCTATGTCTGATCGGGTATGTTTTGGAAGACACTGTGTTCTCTTAGCTATCTAAAGTTGAAATACCCGGATTTGCTGTATGTCCTTTTTGTTCGGGTTACACCAAAACTCCGATCCGTACAATACGCTTGGAAGAACCACCTTTTTGTACAAATTTACAGTTATTAATGGATTCGTCCTTTTGCAATCCGATCCAAATTTGGTGATCAGATTGAATGAATTTCTTCCCTTTATGCATGCGTTCTGCATTGCTCCGGAACACTTCAAATCTTCTGATAAGATCATACCAACATGCTTACAAGATTTTGACGTTTTCAAACTCTTGTCCATAAGTGTCCATGTTGCTTTAACGTTTTCGTTTCGTCTTTTCCCAAATACAAGTATTGTACTCTTTTCTGTATTGTACCGGAAGTGCATGGTCTTTGCATATCCGGTACAGATGTCCAGCATATTTTGAAGGGACGACGGAGAAATGGTAAGCAGAACTAAGTCATCTGCAAGCGCGGGGTTTCCACATTTTATGTCCATAATCTTTGCTCCCTCATTAGAGTTTTCCAAATCATTCAACAAATCATTTATGAATATGAGATATAAAAACGTGGAAGCGATCCCACCTTGCCTAATACCAGAACGAACAGGTAGCGTCCGTGATCTAGTCCCGTGGGTCATTATAGCGCTTGATATATTATTGTACGCATTGACAAAAAAAGTCAGTATATTCCCTCTAATACCAAATTCATATATTTTTCTCATCAGCCCAGCGTGCCAGACTGTATCGAATGCCTTCTGGGTATCCAGGAAGGCTGCATAAATTTTACTGTTATTTTCAATATTCCAATAAACACATTCTCTTATGTTGAAAGACACAGTTTCACATCCAAGTCGTTTTTGGAATCCCTGCTGTTGTCTATTTAGCCGGATGCTTGTACATGGGAGCCACTGCTGTATCCGATTACTAACAACCTTCTCCATCAATTTATACAGTACCGGAAGTAGAGAGATCGGCCGGTAATTATCGGGATTAGACCGTGTCTTGTGGTTATTTTATACAGTGGAATAATGATTCCGTGTTTCCAGGATTTTGGTATAAATCCTAAATTGTGAACTGAATTGAATAGTTTTAATATACAAAGTATCAAGTTCCGTCCACCATACCGGAAGTGCTCATAACAGATATTATCTGGACCCGGAGCTTTTCTCAGTTTCGTGTCTCTAATCGCGTTTTCTACTTCTGTGAAGGTATAATTCGCATTGAGTACTTCAAGATTTTCTGATTTTACACAATGTCGCTTTGGTACTTCCGTTTCCGCTTCCATACGTACTCCGTTGTAAATGCCTTCAAAGTAGCATGCAAAGGCTTCACATATATCCTTTGGAGTTCCATACGTTTTCCCGTTATACGATATTTCTTTACTTTGTCACCGTAATAATCGGCGTTACTGGACCCATGTTCACCGTCGTTGGGCCTTACGACAATGGAACAATGTTCTTTTTTCAGATGAGTCCAGGTTTTGAGGGGAGCGTTTTGCGAACTGCTGCGTTGCAGAACGGGACCGCTTTTGCGGCGGAAGTGTAATGGTTTTGGGTGGTATTTGTGGGGGGACTCGTACCAAGCTTGTTGTGTTAAATGGCAATTTAATCGGCATTCGATATCGGGACGAAATTTTAAGACCAGTAGTTCTGCCATTCTTAAGACGCCATGGCGTTGGCGCCATTTTTAACAGGATAACGCACCAGCGCACACCAGTCGCGTCAGCAGAACTTTCTTGCAGCAGAATAACGTACAGGTGTTAGATTGGCCATCTAAATCACCTGATTTGTCACCGATTGAGCATATCACGGAAGTTCTGAGAGAACGTCAAAATCAGCCGTCAAAATTGCAGGAGCTGGCCCAAGCCTTGATCGCTGAATGGAACAACATCTCTCCTTGAATTATCCGCCGGTTTACGAATTCCATGCGACGACGCTGCAATGCCGTTTACTTCGCAAACGGTGGCCATTACCGTTACTAATGGTGTTACCTTTGAAATTGACCCCAACGTCCTTTACAGTCGAATAAAATCAACTGAACGCAAAGTTTTATAATGAACCATGACTGCAGTTTTATCAGAATTGATCAATTACTTTATTCGTACATGATTGGTAAGGATTTATGAAGGGGTTATTTAATTAATCACAGAATAAAGTAGTGTCACCTTTCTTTTTTTGTTTAGTATATGTCTGAATGATTTATGAGATGAGAATATAATTATCAAAATATCAAAAGAAAATGATATTGACACATTGAATTGAAAATACTGGAGTGATTATTTGTGTCTAAACATTCTTAGAAATTTAACTTATTTTTTTGGTTTGTTATATGTTTTGCGTGAGTACATGACTAATGAATACTACAAACCTATCATTTATCTATTGAAAGTACATTATGTTGAGAGGATAAAATATAATCAGTTCCTAGATTCTGACAAAAAAATCATGTCAAAAATGGTTTATGAAATAATAATAGTTTTTTATTGATTGTTTAGTAATAATTCCGTATGGCGACAAAATCCTGAAAATGTGTGATGTCAGCCCGTTTCCAACGAAAGCCGTTCAATTCATTGCTGATGAAACAACGCAAATGATTGACAAGCGACGTAAAGATCCTAAACTGGTAAGTCTATAAACATTAATAGATATTCGATGTCGATAAAAGTGGGTAAGACAAAGTTTGTGATATTTAGTATTGAAACACACATTCATCCTTGGTAATTGTCTAATTTGGCAGCATGTTGTTTTTATGTAAATTACCATACCATGTAGGCTTAATTGGCAATATATTGATATATAATTAATTATGAAGTTCTTTTTGATGTGAGCTTAGTTCATACAAAATTGGTAATTGAAGTAATAAACACCTTTGTTATTTATGAGTTATGTTAATTTCCCTTATACAAGTACGCTCGTTTATCATTAACGACCGATTTAAATGTTCTCGGCACCTTTTTACATGTGATTTATAGGATCGGTATGAACATCATAACACTATAAATTACATTGCATTGTGACACCATACCGCGGGTCTCATTTCAATTTGTCTTTGAAAGTGCTGTTATGTAAACACATTCATTAATGCATAAGATTAGGATCACGAATCTCCACTAAAGCAAGGAAAATAAAATTTGATGAAAAAAAAGTAAAACAATCACCTTAAGGGCAAATGTTTTCTTTTCCAGCGGAAAGATGATTTATTGCAAATGCTATCTGATCTCAGTTGGGAAGAGCACGGAAACAAAACAAGTGTGTAAAACTTTCTACGAACACTTTCATCTGATGTTTGTTAACACATATCAGCTGAAAAAAGAGGATTGAACCAAAGCACGAGTATGACAGAATATTGATGTCTAACGAGTAATGGCTACTGGAACTAATTTGACGAGATATCGTTTATAAACGAAACTAAGAGGCCAAATTTAGATAGGTTTGCAATGAAAACTCGATAGATTCATTCGGATTGAATATAAATCAAGGTCAATACTTAATTAAAGTCCCAATGTATGCAACGTTAACTAAAAAGGAGAAGAAAAACTATACTCTAAATACATATCGATAGAGTAATAATGAACTCGGCGTTAATACATTCAAGACGATATTGTGTAGTGGTGTTTTACAAAGGCAGTTGAAATTCATTTTATATAAACATGACCCAATTCACTGTCTTTGCTGGAGCGAAGTCGTAAAAATCTTTGATACATTTCCAGTGGATATCGGTATTTACTCTTAACCCTTATATACGTTATGCATTCTGCCTGTGATATGATGTTGTAAAAAGCGCGCAGCACATACGACATCCCACTTTACTTGTGTACGTGCCTATTAATGATAGGGATACGGACCTCCCCCGTTTATATTGGATCCCTAAACATCACAAAAAAACCTTATAAATAAATGTTTATTGCTAGCTATCTAACTGTTCAACGAGGACGTAGTCAAAACTGCTAACCACCATTTTAACAACTATCAAATCTGGGTTAGTCTTATTGTGATACTGTTTATTAAGAAAACAACATTTTTTTCTATAAGATCAATTTATTTATTCATCCTGTACGCTACCATACCATATTCTTAACAAAATGAACGTCTTCGTTCACTTGTTATGAGAACTTTCTTCTCCAAGAAAGGTGAACGGTGTTATGACTATATGATTGTGGATTATACTGAAGAGCGTTTCGTAAAAATACGTCCAAATCAAAGAAGAAATATAGTAAGGACGAAATTATGCAGATGATCGAGATTTTGTTTGACAATACCTTCGGCGAGTTTGGCGGTAAGATCTTCCAACATACTATAGACATACCTCTGGGAACTAACTGCGCCCTCTATTGGCTGACTTGATTTTGTTTTCATACGAAGTTGAATTTATTAAAGAGCGTATCAAATAGGTCACAAAGACCTTGCGATGTCATTCAATTTCACCTTCAGATATATTGATGACGTCTTGCCTTTAAATAACCAGAATTTATTTACCACGTCCATTGTATATATATCCACCAGACTTGGAAATAAAAAAGCCACGACAGACTATTTTACATCAGCTCCTTATCTCGATCTTTTCCTAGAACGAAACCAACATGGACAACTTTCTACTAAACTGAATAATATGTTAATTTTCCATTTCTGGATAGCAACAATTCTGCAACTCCGACCTATAGTGTTAACATATCGCAGATGATTCGATATTCAAGGGCCTTCTCACATTATCACGACTTTCGTTCATGAAGTCGTCGATTATGATCATGTTCACATGCTGATGTTGTGTGAATTTTCCACTTCTGCCTAGCAATATCCCTGCATTTCCAACCTATGGTATGTACATATCACAGATGATTCTATATTCTAGGGTGTGTTCCTATTATCACGATTTTCTTACAAGAAGTTGTCAACTGACGAACAAACTCGCAACATAGGGGTTCAAAAGGTGTAGGTTGATGGAAATTATGGGGAAGATTTATTGTCGCCATAGTCATCCCATTCAGAAATTCTATATCTTTTGTGTGATACGAAGTTGGACGTGATTTATGCTCATAGCTTTGCCTGTTGGTTCCGTTGTATACATTGTTCTCATTTGAGAACGTGACATTACTATCATGGATTATATGGCGGGTGTCGCAGAAGACGCCTATTCTTCCGGAACACTTGCTCTTATTCTCCTTGTTCCTATTTTGCCCTAGTTTATGGACTTTGAGCTTGGATTGTGATTATGTTGCCATGTTGGTATGTTCTGAATGCAGATTGGTCACATGTGTTTTTCTTGATCTCCCTATGAACCCCGTATAACATCGATTTTTATTTCAAGTCGGCTTTTGATATCTCCAAAAATGTTCCTGAATAAGTTATACTCAGCTTACGTATGCTTTATACTGATGTTTGCATAATTACAAAGTGGATTTTTTTTTCTGAGAAATTTTCTGAATCTCGTAACATTGCCAATGAAGCATATATTTGGGATTTTTAACATGTATCACCTAAAGCGATGAATAGTTGCTATATTCTATGTGACTTTCTATGCCAGTATTACGGAAACGTATTTCGGTCACGTCAGATTTTTAACTAAAAATTTCAAAATAGTAAGTCAATTTTTTAAGACATAAAGTCGAAGTAATGTGATATTAACTAGAAAATTTTGAGATACATGGATGGCTATTTTCGTTTATTAGACCTTCTGAGATATACAACAGATACGTTTTTTCCTGTTGAAATACTCTGTCTTTTTGTTACGACCAGAACGGGCAATTCCACGCGATTTGTCATTCAATATGCCACATCATATGTTTGTTTGTGAATGCTCTATAATCTTGCAGTATTTAAATTGTGAAGCGTAAAAAATACTAAATAGTCTTCGCACATTCATAGTGTTATACAAAGCAGAAACATAACCGAACAAGGTTGATTAGTTTACTTACTATCTATATCTATCAATGGGTGCCATAGAAAAAAGTAGAGTTGTCGCGTGTTTACAAAAAATTAAAACAGATGAAGAAATATCAGGAATTCCCGTTGCCGTAAGTGTGGCGGATATGAAACCAACGACTATCTATTAAAATCAAGCCTTTATTAAATCTATAAATTCTGGAATAAGGATGTATTTTACACACAAGCCGGATGATCCAATAGATAAATAGACACTTATAAGATTAATGTTTTCATTTTCAACTTTCAGTAAATGTATACATATTAGTTTTCAATTAGAGGTTATGCATATTTTACCGTGACACTCAAATATTAACATCTCGTAAAAGGAAAACAAAAGCAGAACATTTGTTATAACAATTATAGCTCAGCTCACGTGATTACGACATGACTGCTCTAGTATTGACAGGACACTAACATTCATGTACATGTCTATCTAACGCTATTTTCTCAAACTTGTGACTTACAATATCGCAATTTCGAGTTAAAAAATATCTGACGTGGTCAAAATACCGATGATAACGTTTTTTCTCTCTGATTTTTAAACAAATACCGGCATATCTGCTGAAATATCTGTCTGTCAATACCTTCAATATTTAATAGTAACGATAAGTCAAGTTTTAATATATTAAGATGATTGTTTTGTTCTGTTTCCTAGAATTATCTACGGAAGAGGTTAATGCCCAATCATTTGCTTTCCTTATTGGTGCATACGAAACTACGGGATCATGTCTCCAGTATATCGCATACGAACTGGCACTGAACCAACACGTGCAGAACAAACTGAAGAATGAAATTAAAGACGTTGTTGGACAGGTGGGTCATTCAAAGTATGGAAAAGTGTAAATGCGCATGTCTCATTTTTATGACTTCATATTCCCGCAAACGCCGATCAGCTGATTTCAATATTGTGAAACAATAATCATATAGAACGTATCTGACACGGATAAAGAAACAAGTAAAGCGATACCGAACACAGATATCAAGGTTTTGTCTTGCATGCTTTAATCCAGTAATGTTGTTTTTGATATTTTAATTGAAGGCGATGGGAGAGAAAATGGATATTGTGAAAAGCACACAGAAATTGAAACAAAATTAGTAACTAAAAAACAACCAACGAAAGATTAAAATGGAGATCATTGAAACAATACAAACGTTTTATAAATACATACAAAAGAATTAACATAGAAAACAGCTTTAAATCGAGTTAAGTATTTCCATGCTTAATGTTGTCCTGTTGACAGGCTGAGCCGAACTATAACCACCTACAGGACTTAAAGTACACGGGCTACGTCATCAACGAGGCTTTGAGAAAGTACCCCACCCTCGGAAGGTATGTTCCTTGCATCGAGTCAGTATTATTGTACGAAAAATACGGAATCTAACAAAAAAAGATGTTACCACTGATTTCAACAGCATCAGCCAAGTATTTGTATCATTATGCCGTAATTATCGTATCATAAGTTGAACCTACGGTACAATTCTATGCATCACAACCCCCCCCCCCCCCCCTAAATAATAGCATGGTTCATAGTATACAAATATTCTTAACGTTCTGTTAAAATTACCAGAGGCATTAAAATCGTGAAATTTATTGAAATATGGTACAAAATCAACTGCTTATCTAGATTTTGACATTTTTTCCTTAACCACTTTCGATTTTCTCTCCGTCATCAAGGTTTTTAGCAACACTGATGAATCCTACAAGGACAAAACAGCTGTGTGATGCATTTTTACTTATTATTTGGCTCCACTATAATCAATTCTATATTTATATTAAGGAGGTTTCTTATTTAGATACTTTATCGACAGAGAGCTTCAACAGATGTATGTAATTGTATGCTCTTTATCTGTCCTCGTGTTTCATTACTTCAATATATGTTCCTGTTTCACTCCTTGCGCTTTGATGAAGTAAAAGAATTATTCATATCACTTATCTATGCATTGATAGCTGGCATTTTTATTTCGTATTCCGATTTGTTTTATGAAAGAACGACATTATTTGGTATACAGTGACTGTGTATAACATAAAAAAATGGAAAGAAAAACATGAAAACCGATTTCCTTGATGATATTTTGCCGTTATGATGTTTTTAATTCTTTCTTGTTTGTGTTTTGTTGTTTCAGATTGAGCAGACATTGCAGCAAGTCAACAACCATACAGGGAGTAAAAATTCCAAAAGGGGCCGCAGTTGTAATCCCTATTTATCATATACACCATAACCCAAGCATTTACCCTGACCCTGAGGATTTCCGTCCAGAAAGGTCTGTCTAACTTGTATTGAAATGTAATTTCAGTTGTTGAACGGTAAATTTAAAAACAGTTGTTTTGCATTTATAATTTTAATCTTTATAGAAAATTTGCATATCATTTTAATGTGTACTTTGTAAAATTCAAAGAAAATGAAGGAAATCGTAAACAGTTGACAAAAAATCATATTTTTATATTTTTCGTCGTAATGGGTGTATACCATGCTTATGTGTTGTTGCTACTTGTTGTCAAGGACACGACAAATAATATCAGCCGCTTATCGCGATCTTTGCCTTCAAGGAAACCAACATGGACAGCTTTCTGAGCTGTATGATAAGTGTGATTATTTCAATTTTCCTATTGTGAATTTTCCATTTCTGGGTAGCAACATATCTAAATCCCGAATCTATGGTATTGAGATTTTGCAGTTGATTCGATATTGAGGGACTCTTCCGTTTATCCTAAATTTGTGAACGAAATTGTCAATTGACGCACAAACGCGTTATACAGCTTTTTCAAAAATGCAAGTTGATGGCAATTATTGGGAAGTTTTACAGTTGTCGTTACAGTCTCAGAGAGAAATATTCTATTTTTTTCCGATATGAAGTAGGACGTGTTCGACCCTCGTAAGTTTGCCTGTTGGTTCCGATGTTGTAAACGTTTTTCCCATTTGAGACCATTACGTTACTTACTTTGTTTGACAAAGATGCGTCAGCAAAGAAGCTGTAGACGCTTACTTTTGCGAAAACACTCGGAATTAATCTCCTTTTATTTTTTTCTCCTCGTAAATGTTTCTTTCGTTCATGTCTTACCTTTGTTATATTTAAAATGATTCGGATAATGCTTATGTTGACATGTTGACACATGTTTCTATGTATGGCATCATTTTTTTTATAAAGCATCTAATTTAAATTTATGAAATGATTTCATCATTACCCTATTTTCATGTTTTGTTTTTCTTCTCTTCTTAATACATTCAATTGATTTTTGGTGCAGATTTAGTCCGGAAAGTGGCCACAAGGTGGATCCGATGTTGTTTTTACCATTTGGAGGCGGTCCACGTATGTGTATTGGTAGACGATTTGCCATCATGGAAATGAAGCTAGTTCTTGTTCACTTGATGCGAAAAATTCGTTTCGTCTCTTGCAAAGAGACAGAGGTAATGTAATGTTTTTTGAAGATAAAAGTCAGTTTTGTTACTAACCTCATATGCCCATTATTTTTGCTTAAAGCTGTTATGTCTATCTCATGTTTTTTATTTTGTGCTGTTGCCAGTAAGCTGCTTTATATCTCTGTTTAAACTCGAAGATGAAATAATTCTTTTTTTTTTTTCTGTATCGAACAAGCTTATGGGAATTAAATTTAACATGACCACATTATCGAATATCTAGTTAATTAGATTATCAGTCTTTCCCTTTGACAGAGAAGATATAGCTAAAACGCGCTATTATACGACTTAAAAGATGTAGAGTTACCATTTTTGATAACGTTATTTTGACGCACAACATTTCATGGAATGGTGTCACAACAACTATTTCATAATCAATCATGGTTTGTTCTATGCACATGGATATCACAAATTTCCTGTTAGAGACTGGCTGGCCAGTAGTTGGCACGCTTGTTGCTAGCCACCAAGCCTGTAGCACGCCTGTTGCTAGCCAGCACGCCTGTTGCTAGCCACCTCGCCTGTAGCACGCCTATTGCTAGCCAGCACGCCTGTAGCACGCCTGTTGCTAGCCAGCACGCCTGTAGCACACCTGTTGCTAGCCAGCGCGCCTATAGCACGCCTGTAGCTAGGCAGCCAAAACCTTACACCCAGCCCAGGATGATATATCCTTAATAACGGTACAGACCTATGTAAGATTCTATTATTTTTGTACGCGAGACAACACTTTTACGCACTACCCAGTGCTTGATTTTTCCGTCTACTTAAACGTGATATTTTTCGGCATGTCACTTCACAATGACATGACGTCATGATAAATTGGCTTTCTGACACATAACAGCATATTGTGATAAAATAATCAAATTCAAGTGTATTGAACGGTGACTTGTTTAGAAAGGTTTATGCAATTTTTAATCAATAATATACGAGAAAATGATTTTAATCTCATTTTCTGGCTGACATTTTGTAAGATCTCATTCTCGTTTAGCCTCGGTTGTTCTGTTATGTTACAGAATGACAGTCCTCGACCAGAAAAAAACTGATATCGAATACTTTTTTAAAAATATAACAAAATTGTATACGATTTAATAATGGATAATATACATTGTAGACAATGTTCTCGGTATATTACAGATAACAAAACGGATACTGTTTCTATGACTTTAAATATCGCCTTACCTGTCAGCTCCCGTCTCTTAATGATATCACTTTATCGTGAAATCTTAATTATAGCTACCATTGAATTAATAAACACATTTTATGCATTCCTGGTTATTTTCAGCCCAGTCCACCGCAGTTTCTGAAGAGCACGCCGATGCCCCACACAGTCAATCCTATAAAGATAAAGGTTATATTTGACCAGTTTTGATAGCTTGACCGCCTCCACCGACGGATCTTCTAGGAAAGCTGTAAACTCCGTTGTTAAGAACAGTGACACAAGTGACATCCGATGTCGAGACCATTTCACAGACAGTAACTGGATGTAATTGTATATGAAATCCATAACAACAAGGTTTGGCCTTTCATTTCAATTTCATTTTTAAAAATTTTCGTTTCAATGCCGTTGATTTCTCTATGAAGATTTCTAGGTAATATCATGTTTAATACAAATAAGGATTCAGATAGATTAGAGTCAAATCAATTGTACCGTATCATACGAATTAATTGAACCGTATCATAACAATCAATTGTACCGTATCATACGAATTAATTGTACCGTATCATACAAATCAATTGTACCGTATCATACAAATTAATTGTACCGTATCATACGAATTAATTGAACCGTATCATAACAATCAATTGTACCGTATCATACGAATTAATTGTACCGTATCATACAAATCAATTGTACCGTATCATACAAAGCAATTGTACCGTATCATACAAATCAATTGTACCGTATCATACAAATCAATTGTACCGTATCATACAAATTAATTGTACAATATCATACAAATCAATTGTACCGTATCATACAAAGCAATTATAACGTATCATACAAAACAATTGTACCGTATCATACAAATCAATTGTACCGTATCATACAAAGCAATTATAACGTATCATACAAAACAATTGTACCGTATCATACAAATCAATTGTACCGTATCATACAAATCAATTGTACCGTATCATACAAAGCAATTGTACCGTATCATACAAATCAATTGTACCGTATCATACAAAGCAATTGTACCGTATCATACAAAGCAATTGTACCGTATCATACAAAGCAACTGTACCGTATCATACAAAGCAATTGTACCGTATCAATTGTACCGTATCATACAAATCAATTGTACCGTATCATAGAAATCAATTGTACCGAATCATACAAATTAATTGTACCGTTTCATACAAATCAATTGTACGGTAGCATACAAATTAATTGTACCGTTTCATACAAAACAATTTTACCGTATCATGCAAATTAATTGTACCGTATAATACAAATAAATTGTACCGTATCATACAAATCAATTGAACCGCATCATACAAAGCAATTGTACCGTATCATACAAATCAATTGTACCGTATCATACAAATCAATTGTACCGTATCATACAAATTAATTGTACAGTATCATACAAATAAATTGTACCGTATCATACAAATTAATTGTACCGTATCATACGAATTAATTGAACCGTATCATAACAATCAATTGTACCGTATCATACGAATTAATTGTACCGTATCATACAAATCAATTGTACCGTATCATACAAAGCAATTGACCGTATCATACAAATCAATTGTACCGTATCATACAAATCAATTGTACCGTATCATACAAATTAATTGTACAGTATCATACAAATCAATTGTACCGTATCATACAAAGCAATTGTACCGTATCATACAAATCAATTGTACCGTATCATACAAATTAATATACCGTATCATACAAAAAAATCATTCTACGTAGATAACAAATGTATATCGTTGTACTTTATAGTTTTGCTTTGACGTGGACGTAATTTTTTTTTTAAATTGTTCAAAAGATTGTTTAGTTTGACAGTTACAGCTGGTCAGCTAGACAACCATAAAATAGTTAAAACATATATATATATTTATGTGTGTATGTTGTAGTTAATTATGACGTGACTATATAGTATCTATATATAGTAGTGTATATAAATATTGTCATTGTTTAAATGTTTTTGATTTGATTGATTTTACCGGGTCAGATTTTGTTTCCAGCCAATTTCTTTTCTCGTTTAAATGCAAGAGATACCTAGATAATAAATAAAACCAATCTGCAATTTTCACTCTTAATTGACAGCCGTGAATCTCCACGATACTTATTTGACAACGTTCTTGAATTATGGTTATTCTTAGAATTTATTATTAGATATAACAAGTTTATAAACAGTTTTCATATTTAAAAAAAAAACGGGTCGATATGCTATTTCGTTTTAAATATCCACACAAATAGTTTATATGTATATAAATATATATATATATTTAAATATTTAATGTATGTCCTAAAATTCAAGAAAAAGTTTCCATCCAGTCAGCATTCACGTATTGTCAATCAGTTATTTATTATATTTTGCTGAATTTTGCCCAAAACACGCACAATGAGCAAGATGTTGGAATTGGCTATATTTTTGTTGTTGTTATTTTTATTCCGAAGTTTGTGAACTCCTTATCTTTTGATTGGTGAGAGGTATATTATCTGTTTTGTATTATCTAGGTACCAATCGGAAAATGTCCATGCCACTTTTGTTAAGTAATTCAATAATCTAATATGGCTGCCATGACGTCATATATCAAACATTAAACTAGTCATATCTCCGAAAATCGTTGATTGTACAGAATTCGTGCAATTATATTATTTGCAGATAATGCAATACACGTAAATACAAAATATGTCAAGTAAAAAAACTCGCTATTGAATCAAAGGTCACTTTTTTTTTTTTTTTTTTTTCATTTTTAGATTTTTTGGAAAATTTCTTTTACATTTTTGTAGTGTCATTATGATGGATTTCCTTCATTCAGTCTTTATTTAGCATTTGCCATTAACTTCGGACGTCATTTTGAACATTTCATTGATCTTTTAAAATACTCACAAATTGGTACAACTTGCTTTAGACCAAAATCAATTACATATATTTCACACAATTGAAATTAGAAATATTTCCCTAGATACCCTCTACCTATATGTGACATTTTCAACTTCTTCGGAAAAACTAAATGGCCGCCATGACGTCATATCAAATTTAAACTCTACCTGCAATATCTCATTAATTGCTGAACATAATGAATTCATCTTTTGGATATGTGATGTAAAATACCAAATCAATAATATTTCTAACGAAACAGGGTTTTTTTTTTTTTTTTTTTTTTGTAAAATATCAACTTCAGGTTTCTGGTATGGATCAAGGATAAAAATTTGTAAATTTCTGAAACAAACTTTAAAAAAGCTTTCCAAAATCTAAGATGCCTAGAGGCAAAGTATTTTTCATATGAGAGGTTCAAAACATCAAGTGTGTTAATATTAATGAGCTTGGTCTCATTTCCTGGTGACAGAGGTCAATTATGTCAACATCTGTACATAACATATTCGCAATATCCAAGAGGCACCTGGTGATGAAATTTTGCCTGCAGCCTACTTTAGTCAAAAACAAGAAGGCTCTGGTCATTGGCAATCAAGTTTGAAGATATAAATGACCTTGACCTGTATGGTTTCAGTAGCTAAGAGGTACAGGGTGATGATGTTTGGTTATCATCATAATGCGTTCGATTACTATTGATAGTAGTAAGGAAATATTGTGTCAAATATCAACTTAGAGTTTTAGGAAGAGGTCATTTTTAGAAAGTTCTCTTATGGTAACACAAATTAATGGTCTGAAGCTGTAAAGGCTAGCGTCTAGATATGTTATACATAAAATGCTTGAAGGGTTAACTATCGTGTTTTTCTTATCATACTTGTGTTAAATTTGTTGTATATACAGTGTCTTGTCTGTTATTAAATCAATGTTACGTATGGTACACTATTTTGTTATCTTATTGTAATACTTCTGTTAGGTTTATTGTTATCCTTGTGTTTAGTCCGATATAATACCTGTTTGTATAGTCTGTGTTGTAAAGAGTTTAATCTGTTGTAATATTGTGTTTAGTTTGTTGTAATAGTTGTGGTTTGTATGATGTAATATTTGAGTTTTGTATGATGTAATATTTGTGTTTTGTAGGTTGTAATATGTTATAATATTTGTGTTTTGTATGTTGTAATATTTGTGTTTTGTATGTTGTAATATTTGTGTTTTGTATGATGTAATATTTTTGTTTTGTATGTTGTAATATTTGTGTTTTGTATGTTGTAATATTTGTGTTTTGTATGTTATAATATTTGTCTTTTGTATGTTACAATATTTGTGTTTTGTATGATGTATTATTTGTGTTTTGTATAATATTTGTGTTTTGTATGATGTAATATGTTATAATATTTGTGTTTTGTATGTTGTAATATTTGTGTTTTGTATGTTGTAATATTTGTGTAATATTTGTGTTTTGTATGATGTAATATTTGTGTTTTGTATGTTGTAATATTTGTATTTTGTATGATGTAATATTTGTGTTTTGTATGATGTAATATTTGTGTTTTGTATGTTGTAATATTTGTGTTTTGTATGTTCTAATATTTGTGTTTTGTATGATGTAATATTTGTGTTTTGTATGATGTAATATTTGTGTTTTGTATGATGTAATATTTGTATTTTGTATGATTAATATTTGTGTTTTGTATGTTGTAATATTTGTGTTTTGTATGTTGTAATATTTGTGTTTTGTATGATGTAATATTTTTGTTTTGTATGTTGTAATATTTGTGTTTTGTATGTTGTAATATTTGTGTTTTGTATGATGTAATATTTGTGTTTTGTCTCTCGTTTTACGTCTCTGGTAATACAAACATAATAAAATAAAGATAAATGGAGAGAGATCTACAGAGGTATGTAACAGTTATGTTTGTTTACCTATAGTTGAAGATGTTTTACAAGTAGATGTGGTTGATATTGATTTTGTTGCGTCTTGTCGCATTACAAAGAAACGGAAATTATTGACAGAATACCATATTTGGATCAGTCTCCATGACAACTTTGACTAATAAAGATTGTCTTGCTTTTAATGAGGGTTAATATAAAATATCACAAAAAAATGAATCGTTTTTAAATTGTATGACGTCTAGAACAACATAAGCAATTAGTAAAACATTTTTATCATCTGTAAATCTTCCATACTATCAACATCTGGATGTCAATCATTGCTTAAACAATCCTTCAATCATGTGTCACTACTATGCCTAACATATTGGAGATATCCCATTTATAACTCATTCTTATTATTGTTATATGTAGTCATTGATCAGTGTTTCCAGTTGACGTCCACGCAGTAAACTACAGACTGTCTAGCAAAATGCAGACCATTGTCCTGATATTTAGATTAGACAGTCAAATCACCCTCACATAGATTATGTTACAGGAAAAAGCTATTTTTAATCTTCGCATGTTCGATTATTTATTTACAAAAAAGAAAACACCGACAAATGAAAAATGACATTAACGCATAATTATGAACAAAAACAAAAATTAAAAAAAAAACCAAAAAGAACAAAAAATGAAAAACAAAAAATATTTGCACGGAGAAAACTGAAAAAAGGGCACCAGGAGAATAAGACCAGGTGTTCCGGGAAGATCAGCATCTTTTGCTTTATCGCACATCCACCATATCAATGATTTTACCCATACCCTCAAAGATATGGTTGCAATCACTAATCTGTTTCGTATATTGGTGGAAAGTATTTTATCTTCATCTTCAACCATACGTATTTTAATTCAGTATCGACATCAACGTTTCGTAAAACTGCTGCACGATTTGTTTTTATTTTTTTTATGCTAATATGAAAAACTGTATAAAAATTAATGACGTTTAATGTTTGAAAATAGCTTCAACGCTTTGTCGTGATTACCGACATTTGGAACTCTGATAGAACTGGTTCTTGTTAACAGCTTGGAGCTTATTTACTTTAGTTATTGATATATTGACTTCAGTCATGCTCAGCCATGTATGACAGCGTCTAATATATCAATACACATGTAGAAGGAAGGTATATTTCTATCTATAGCAAACACGAATGCTTATATCTTTGTATCTATTTTCCACCTTTCTAATACAAGACAATCGCAATGAAAAACTGGTCAGATTAACCTGCAAAGTAGTGCTATACATTTTCATTTGTACATCAATTCCTCTTATCTTGTCGATTTGAAAAAAAAAATGTTAAAAAATTATTTTGATGCAATGTTGCTATAGACAATCTATATAGTTGCGCAAAAATATGTAGAGGTAGTAGAGTGTGTTTTCGTAGCAGGAACTCGGCCAAATGTTGTAATAGTGTATATCGGGGTTAGTTTTTGCACACATCTCTTTTATTGGCGATTTAGGGACCATGTTAAACATCGCCCAATCTACATCCATCAGTAATACATATATAAAGGTTGATGTATCTATATATATACCAGGACACTCTGCAGCCATGAATACTTCTGTATAATAAATAAATTCTAGTTAATACGTAAATATATGTATGTCCAGCCTGAAGTATTCAAATACTTCAAAAGAGGCATTTCCGATTTCTGAGACGATGAAATCGCAAAAGAATGAAATACTCGAATTTTTGCAAAAATTGTAAAAGGCGCAAAAATATCCCGATAAATGGTATATGTATGAATGATGTGTAATCTGATCATTATTAGATAGTGTATATTGATGTTTTGTATAGGAGCGAAGCTAGGTGACTGACACAGATTGTAGTTGATACTACTAACTCTCATCTCCTAGCCTGTCTGTCATTGACTTTAGAAAATGTTTAACTGAATCGTGCGATCTTCAGTCCGTTGTAGGTTTTACTTTATTTCTCTTTTTATTTATTTTATTTTTTGTATTATTTGTCTCGACGATAACTTCACGCAATGTACTCCGTTTGTCATTTTTAGTGACGTCATCTCCTTCGATCTCTCCAATAAATGTATTAAGTAATTGCTGTGTTGAATATTTTGTTTTCGTAGCCAGATTGGAACAACACTCAGGAGCCCTGGTCTGAGATATATAATGAAGGGGGTTATCTACCTTGCCTTACACAAGAACGAATATTCTGTATATTTAAATACTTTACAATATAAAACGACGAGAAGGGCGCTGGCATGAACATCATAACGATAAGATAAACCATATTAAACCTACGTAAATGTAAATTTCCAAAACTGTTTCAGTAGATAAAAAGTCTGCCATTGATTAACCTCTGGCAACTCGATCTTGAAGCAAGTAATACGGGTTTCGTTTAAAGAGTAGAAAAACTGCTTACTGTGAAATCATTAATTTTCGTGGGATCTAAATTTTAGTTCGTTTCATGAATACTGTTATTCCAAGGATTCAAATGTCCACGAATTGTTAAAACTTGTAGAAATAGACTTATTACTGAGATTTAACTTACCACAAAATCAAGTGTCAATGAAAAGAAATGTTTTAAAAACTATGGAACTGAGCCTCCCTAGGACAATACAGCAGTGTGGTAGCACAGTAAACAACATAATGGTGTATTATTTCAATGTTATGTTAAATATCAGAAATTGTTAGAGTACCTGTCCGAGAATTTTCTTTGTTACATTTATATATTTGCTTATCTTTTTAGGCTGAACAGAATCGGTTTTAGTGGATTTGGATTAAATCAATTCAAAATCGATCATACTGATTTAATTAGGTTCACATCGCAGACGTTAATAGCAAAACTTTCTGTACTGTTTTACAAGATCAAAGATCAAAACTTATTCATAAATATGAACTGTTTTACCGTTTCCAATGTAACAGTTTTAGTTCCTGTTTTGGAATCCTATGCTGCACTGACGAGTCCTAGAAGAACGAACTAGCCTTATGCTGCACTGACGAGTCCTAGAAGAACGAACTAGCTTTATGCTGCACTGACGAGTCCCAGAAGAACGAACTAGCTTTATGCTGCACTGACGAGTCCTAGAAGAACGAACTAGCTTTATGCTGCACTGACGAGTCCCAGAAGAACGAACTAGCTTTATGCTGCACTGACGAGTCCTAGAAGAACGAACTAGCTTTATGCTGCACTGACGAGTCCCAGAAGAACGAACTAGCTTTATGCTGCAGTTTGATTTATTAGTTGGCGCTACTGTATCTAACTCTAATTTTATATTAAAAGCTGTCATTAATATGGTACAAAAGGCACACGCGTGAATAACACGACTGAGGAAAATTCGAACTGATCAAGAGAAAGACTAAAACCTAATTGAGAAGGTGCCTTAGCTCCACTGTTCAATTAACTTCCTAATTTCCACATGTATGATACTTTTAGAAATACGTCAAGTGCATTTGCATATTCTGTACCGTGCCACAATTCGAATTCCTTAAAATGTAGCATGCAGACAAACCGCGGGGTTTGTAAGTCTACCAGCAGTATCAAATACTTGTTATCTAGAAGATTGGTATTGTTATTATTTAATGTTATTAGATAAAAGGAAGGAAAACGGAAGAAAGTCTTAATGTGCTTGGACGTCTGAAACTGATGTCGCAAATTCTAAAGCCCCGAGTTTACTGATATCCGTCTACCATCGTAGATGGATATTAAAATGTATAAGATCAACACATAAAAATTTCTTTTTGAATTTATTTTGGTAAGAATGATACATTTATAGAATACGTCCATACAACACGTGATGTCTGTCTTCCTCAATTTGATGAAACATAATCCTAAAGTTTAGTTCTTCAGAACAAAAGACGAGCTTGAAAGCAAGAGGATAAAAAGTCATTCCGATTATGTGGCTAGAACGAGATACGACAGTGTGCTGCGATAGAGACGTTATAAAACGATAACCTGCAATAATGAGGATGTTAGACGAAATAAGTTATAAAATGTCTATATACATTGTCTATCTCCCTATTTACATGTATGATTCATTGTCATCAGAAAGGTACGAACGTCCAAAAGAATTGGCGATATAACGACAGTGACGACAACAACACATCAAATGACATAAATGTATTGGTTTATAATTTCTTAACTAATTATATGGTTAAATATATCCTATGTGAATTAACGGATATCTACCGTAATTACTAACACAGAACGGGTGTGATTTAATGACAGACGGCAATATTAAACCATTTTAAATATTATTGTAAGTTTCAAATGATAAATAAGTTGTTGACGTCGTTTTGTAGCCAGACCTGTTGGAGATTATTTCGTTTATGTATCACTGCTTCAATATGACTATCATGTTGTTAGTTTTCAATATGTCGATTGCTGTTTTTAATACTATCAGATGTCACGTGATTAGAATCTCCATTGGATACTGTCGTCTCGTGCGGTTTGGACAACTGATGTCCGTCCTCCATTACTTCGAGAGACGACGTTAGCAATGTTTCGCTGAAAATCTTGAGATCCTTTACCGGGATCTTCCCACATTGAGGGTACTCCAGGGGAATTAGGAAGACTGGGTACGGCTGGGGCAGCAATAGCCGGAACCGGAGCGGGAGGGATATCAAGTCGGCGGTTAGCTCCGGCTAGTGTTGCCTGTGGTCGGTTTACACGAGTGTTTGGGATTATAGAAGGCGGAGCTGTCTCAGAGATCAAGTTCGCGGCCACTATGGTGTTCATTACATCTGAACTATCAGGCATTACGTCACTGACAGTGTCTACAACATTTCCTGTGACATCATTCACGGTGTCTATCGCATTTTCTGCTACGTCACTAACTGCATCTCTAACATTTCCGGCCATGTCGCTGACACCATCTGCTATGTTTCCGGTCATGTCGCTGATACCATCTGCTATGTTTCCGGTCATGTCGCTGACACCATCTGCTATGTTTTCGGTGACGTCACTGACAGCTTCTATAGTATTTTCGACTCCATCGTTGATATTATCTACCATATCCCCCGCCCCGTCCGTCATGGTATCAACAGCGTCGCCTAAGGCGTCGTTAACATTTTCAACCACGTCGCTGATACCATCACCCAAATCATTGACTGAATCGTCAATCATGTCAGACGTACCTCCCATCATTCCTCCTACCCCTCCGTCACCATCCATATCAATACCATCCAGAACATTATCCAATATGTCATCAGCAGTATCGTCGAACTTTTCATCTCTTACGCGAATTTCTGGCAGGTTGACACCATCGTCCGTATCTTTACTATCGTCTCTGTCGTCTTTTCCTCTCCGACCTGACTTGTTGTCATCTTCGTCACTGCTGTCATCGCTGTCTTTGCTGGAATCGTCACTACTGTCGCTACTGTCGCTACTGTCACTGCTGTCGCTACTATCGCTACTGTCACTACTGTCACTACTGTCGCTATCACTGCTGTCACTCTTGCCATCTTTATCGTCATCGTCGTCGCTGCTATCATCGCTGTCGTCGTCACGTCCCATGGACCCGTCATCTTCATCGTACTGCACTCTCTTTGATATGACAGAATCATCGACGTTGTAATCTGTAAAACGGATAAAATATTTAAAATATCAATAAAGCCGATAGATATCACGTATTTTATCAATATTGTATAGAGAATATCTAAAAACATGTTAATGAAATCGATAACATATAGAAACTTATCTGAGTAGAAGCAATAGTTCGTGTACCAATAAATACCTGACATTACTGTCATTTCATTTTGTGTGACTATGCAACAAACAGTAAAACTTGGTATTGTTGACACCGGACCTAAACCTGATAGTGTGTGATATGCAGTGAAACCTGACATTACTGTCACTAACTTTCACGTGACACTGTATACTATACAGTGAAATCTGACATTACTGTCATTTCATTTTGTGTGACTGTGCAACAAACAGTAAAACTTGGTATTGTTGACACCGGACCTAAACCTGATAGTGTGTGATATGCAGTGAAACCTGACATTACTGTCACTAACTTTCACGTGACACTGTATACTATACAGTGAAATCTGACATTACTGTCATTTCATTTTGTGTGACTGTGCAACACACAGTAAAACTTGGTATTGTTGACACCGGACCTAAACCTGATAGTGTGTGATATGCAGTGAAACCTGACATTACTGTCACTAACTTTCACGTGACACTGTATACTATACAGTGAAATCTGACATTACTGTCATTTCATTTTGTGTGACTGTGCAACACACAGTAAAACTTGGTATTGTTGACACCGGACCTAAACCTGATAGTGTGTGATATGCAGTGAAACCTGACATTACTGTCACTAACTTTCACGTGACACTGTATACTATACAGTGAAATCTGACATTACTGTCATTTCATTTTGTGTGACTGTGCAACACACAGTAAAACTTGGTATTGTTGACACCGGACCTAAACATGATAGTGTGTGATATGCAGTGAAACCTGACATTACTGTCAGTTCATTTTGTAGGACTTTGATTGACACCGGGCCTAAACCTGATAGTGTCACTAACTTTCACGTGACACTGTGTAGTATACAGTGAAACCTGACATTACTGACACTAACTTTCACGTGACACCGTGTAGTATACAGTGAAACCTGACATTACTGACACTAACTTTCACGTGACACTGTGTAGTATACAGTGAAACCTGACATTACTGACACTAACTTTCACGTGACACTGTGTAGTATACAGTGAAACCTGACATTACTGTCACTAACTTTCACGTGACACTGTGTAGTATACAGTGAAATAATCACTGACCTTGACGTGACATTTGTTTTATATACAGAACGTGAATTTTATATCGTATATCGTGAAACTGATTTGTTAACTAATGACTGACAATATTATATACATCCTTCAATACTATCACACATGATCTGACGCTATTATATACAATACTATCACACATGATCTGACGTTATTATATATACAGACACATGAATTTTATATACACACATCATGAAACTGATCTGATATACAATGACTGACACATATTATATACATATACAATACTATCACACATGATCTGATATACAATACTATCACACATGATCTGACGTTATTATATACAATACTATCACACATGATCTGATATACAACACTATCATACATGATCTGATATACAATACTATCACACATGATCTGCCGTTATTATATACAATACTATCACACATGATCTGACGCTATTATATACAATACTATCATACATGATCTGACGCTATTATATACAATACTATCATACATGATCTGACGCTATTATATACAATACTATCACACATGATCTGACGTTATTATATACAATACTATCACACATGATCTGATATACAATACTATCATACATGATCTGACGCTATTATATACACATGATCTGACGCTATTATATACAATACTATCATACATGATCTGACGCTATTATATACAATACTATCACACATGATCTGACGCTATTATATACAATACTATCACACATGATCTGACGCTATTATATACAACACTATCATACATGATCTGATATACAACACTATCATACATGGTCTGACGTTATTACCACCTTATCCCAACGAAATCATGTAATATACTGCGAATATCACGTGACCCATACCTAAATGGACATTTCGCCTTATCCGAGTTTTTCAATGACTATTTTTTTTTTCAATCTAAACCTTGTCATCACCGCCAATTACCGAATCAAGACAAAATATGAAGATTTGTTGTATTTCTGGTAATTTTTAAACTAGATACTTCAGCTTGATATTGCTGTAATGTCCAGATAAGTGTATTATATAATGAACACGTACTAGTGTGCATTTGTCGACCCAGACATATTTATCAATATTCTGATATATCTCACTGTCCGGTGTAACGTCGAAAATTGACCACTTGTGAAAAAGTACACGGGATCCTTTTTTCAACGCGGGTCCGTTTTCAATGTCACAGGTGCTAAGTATTATATTTGAACATATCTGATCGTCTCATTTTATGAAATATATATTTAATTTAGTATGTGGTAATGTCATTTTAATTAAGATTTAATGATGTTATATAAAACACATGATTTAAGTAAACATTCCAATTGTATCCTTAGTCTTTATCAATGTTAACAACACCAACATTGTATACGCTGGTATTCTGAACAAACAACTGTATTTCTGTCGAAATGTATTTTCCAGTATCTATACCTGGTTTCCATTCTTTATCAATTACACATGTATCAAATGAACGATATTCTGTGTTTAATAACTCACGTATTTCACAATATCCATCCTATTCTTATTATTATTTTTTATTTATTTTGTTTATGTTCCTTTGTTTTTTTGTTTTTTTTTTATTTATTTTATTCTTATTTATTTAGTTTCATTTGGGGGGAGAGGCTGGGAGTGGGGGAGGCGTGTGCCATCAAATCTTAACCATCAGGATTGGTTTTTGATAACTTTATTTTGGCGTCTACTCACCATCGTCTTCAAACATCCCATCGCCATCAAAGACGAGCACATCGCCATGGAACTCCATAATATCAATCTTTCCGTCACCTTGAAATACAGATACATAAATATTCACTTTGATAACTGTTCGATATAAGAACTGATGAAGTAATTGATCAATAAACGAAAACGGTTGATGATCGATTACATTGGTAAAGTTGAAAGGTCATATTTATCTGTAACATATAGTGAACTGCTACTACACGTATTCGTAATTCTTCTGGTGAATAAAGAAATGCTAATTACGATTTTCACCTTACTAGTAAACCTTTACAAATCTGTATCTCAGTCTCAAACTCTACGACAAAGGAAAACGGATTACGATTTTCACCTCACTAGTAAACCTTTACAAATCTACATCTCAGCCTCAAACTCTACGACAAAGAAAAACGGATTACGATTTTCACCTCACTAGTAAACCTTTACAAATCTGTGTCTCAGCTTCAATCTCTTCTTTAAAGAAATGAGATAGTTTATCACTTACTGTCTTTGTCCACTTCGCTGAAAGCTGTCCTGATGTGAAACGTTTTGGGGTCATGACCTAAACTTCGTGCAAATTCTGGAAGGCTGATTCCCTTGTCGTCGTTGATGTCGTAAAATTTGAACTTTTTAGGGATAGGTGTAATATGTATGTAGTTATTCTGAAAAAAAATTCTGACTGTATTAAACATTTATCGAGCTGAAATCATAATTTAATTTCGTCAAGTCGTGTGATGTCCTTATTTATGTGAAAATTACAAAAGATTAAAATCATGATCAAGAATTTTAAGAATAAAAAAAATTAGAAAGGAAAGTCGATTACAAAAATCGGAACTGGACATACCTGTACAGGTGACAGGAACATAAAAAAGTATTTGTGTTTGTTTATCATTTTTATGGTCAATATATTATGTATTTACATTACCATATAATTAGTTATACAGTCATGAATATTATAGATAAGGATAAAGTCCGCGATTTTTATTAGGGATATGATCGTGATGGTTCTGAAGCAGTTTCGCCCACAAATTGGTAACGAACATCATTGTCCGCATGTACACCATAGATCACTCGCTATCAAGATCACTAGACCTGACGTGTACACGCTGTTATTTTCTGATTAAATACATTAGCGTGACAATTACTATGTCCGGCTAATGCCAATTTCACGACAGGCGGTGCATACACCTGTCAATCAAAATGACGATGGATGTGACGTCACCTTAATCAAATACGTCACGAGCCTGCAGTGACGGTAAATCGGTCTAAGGATTTCTTTATATGAAAATGAAAATTCAAGGCTACGTTTCATTTTCTGATCAACTTAAATGCTCGATACTTATAAACTATCTATTAAAGGATATTGATAGTGTGCTTAAATTATCTAATTTCGTTTAATTATTTCCCGGCAAACATAACATCCATGAAAGACGGTACTCTGATAAGTTCTAACCAACAAATAAATCGTGCCGCACACACCTGTTGACTTTCATTTTTTTCGCTATCCGTTATGTTGAGATCATGACGATCACGAAGTTTTAGACCTTACCTAACACCAGATCTAGTACAATGTTTTATGACGATCACGAAGTTTTAGACCTTACCTAACACCAGATCTAGTACAATGTTTTATGACGATCACGAAGTTTTAGACCTTACCTTACACCAGATCTAGTACAATGTTTTATGACGATCACGAAGTTTTAGACCTTACCTAACACCAGATCTAGTACAATGTTTTATGACGATCACGAAGTTTTAGACCTATACCTAACACCAGATCTAGTACAATGTTTTATGACGATCACGAAGTTTTAGACCTTACCTAACACCAGATCTAGTACAATGTTTTATGACGATCACGAAGTTTTAGACCTATACCTAACACCAGATCTAGTACAATGTTTTATGACGATCACGAAGTTTTAGACCTTACCTAACACCAGATCTTGTACAATGTTTTATGACGATCACGAAGTTTTAGACCTTACCTAACACCAGATCTAGTACAATGTTTTATGACGATCACGAAGTTTTAGACCTTACCTTACACCAGATCTAGTACAATGTTTTATGACGATCACGAAGTTTTAGACCTTACCTTACAACAGATCTAGTACAATGTTTTATGACGATCACGAAGTTTTAGACCTTACCTAACACCAGATCTAGTACAATGTTTTATGACGATCACGAAGTTTTAGCCCTTACCTAACACCAGATCTAGTACAATGTTTTATGACGATCACGAAGTTTTAGACCTTACCTTACACCAGATCTTGTACAATGTTTTATGACGATCACGAAGTTTTAGACCTTACCTTACAACAGATCTAGACGATCACGAAGTTTTAGACCTTACCTTACAACAGATCTAGTACAATGTTTTATGACGATCACGAAGTTTTAGACCTTACCTTACAACAGATCTAGTACAATGTTTTATGACGATCACGAAGTTTTAGACCTTACCTAACACCAGATCTAGTACAATGTTTTATGACGATCACGAAGTTTTAGACCTATACCTAACACCAGATCTAGTACAATGTTTTATGGGACAATCTGATTGCTGGATTACTTCAAATTGTGTTTCACTGCATTCGTATTAATTGCTACTGTGCTGAATAGTTGGAATGTACTGTTAAATTTAGAGTTACGCGTAGAGACCGTGAACGCTCTTTGAAGATCACGTGATTTTCTTATCTATAACAATAAAAATACGAAACAAAATAATATTGAAGAAATTTCATTCATTCAACGGTCAGCACCGATTTCCGCTTCTATTATGTTTCGGAACGCTATCCCCTCAGTCTTAGAAATTCTTAATGGTTGGCGTATTTACGTGTGATGTTCCGGTTCAATTAAATCGAAGTACCTAGATCAAAGCATTGGTTTCCTTGTCTTTAAGATGTTGGTCGAAATGTTGGAGCATATATGGAAATAGTTTTTATGCTTTGCACACGCAAGATGAAACATGGCTCTTTTTGCATCCGCACTCTATCAACCAAAGGCATGTTTTGATCGTTGTTGTCGATGTTTTTTATTTAGAAGTAAACATCTGCTCTATCTCATGAAACTGATTTATATATCTTTGGTACCATCAGCTCTCACATGGGATGCTGATGTCTACCTATTGCTTAACTTTCGCTATTGTCCACATCTGCGGTATTTGAACCTCGTGAAATTTGTTTTTCCGGTCGCATTGAGACGAGGTGTGACTTCGAGATCTCAATAATTTAGTGTTAAAACAGGTAACTCCTACTGATTTAACTAGGCAATTAACAATTATACAAAACAGTTGTGAATACATTGTACTATAATTAGAAATAATTATATACAGTAGAGCCCAACAAGGAATCAATCGGCACCATACCGTCTGACACTCGTGGGTTTATTCTAAGCGGAAATTGTTGAAACCTTAGAAACATCAAAGATAAACCAAATAGGTCAAAAAATGGTCAAAAGCACCATTCTCTAGATTCCATCATCTTCAATATAAGAACGACAAGCGTGCTATTAATTGAAAAATATAAAGTATATAAGTGTGTACATGATCTTACCTTGGATGATCTAGTGTCCCGCTTGTTTCGTTTCTTCAACACTTTCCCGCGGATTTTCAAGCACGAGAATCCACAAGTGTAATCGTCAATTCCATGCCTGGTTACTACTTCCCGACAGCTCCTTATACAACTCGTGTGTGGCTTCTTTGTCAGAACATTTGTCAGAGGTATGGACAACGAAGACACCAAACTGACCAATGTTAACAACCCCAAACTTAACAGCGAGATATCTGTCTTCATTTTGGTTTTCGCGAGAGTTTAACGTTCCTATTTCTTGAGAATTTAAAATTAGATAATTTTTTTTAAAGTATGAGTCTAGGTGAAATTTCCCTTTCGACTTGCTGTTTTCCAATAGACAATATCACGTCCAGTTTCGACAGATCAAGTATGAAAACTAACGTGTATGGCACAGTGAATGGTGGCGAGTAGTAACACCTAGGTTTTCACACAATAATGATAGCCGTATGTTATTCCTGACCAGGAGATGACATTGTCGTGTTCGTTCGTGTACTACAACTGTTATGGTCGTAAGGTGAAGAGTGCTGACTTATAAACATATATACTGCATTAATTACTACAGAAAAAAACCCTGTCAGCCAATCATTGTTAGTGCTACTTATAAATACGTCATTACCCAAAGTATGTATTTTCTGTGACAATATGTCTATATATGTTTATTGCTACGTCACAGCCTATCGGACGTTAGAGACAATACCTGTCATACATATAAATTAGGAACATGGTTTTACTGTGACAATTAGAAAAAAATAATAGACCGACGAAATTTTTAATAAATGGAAATTATTATCTTCTGAAAAAAGCGATGCTAAAGTATCAGGTTGAGGTGCCTGATATATATAATAGGTGTTGCAAATCTGTCATTAGAGAACTGAAAAAATAGAACATGTCTCGTTAGCGTTCATTATCCTGTCGTTCTTTTACTTTAAAGCCAGGTATATGCGATAAATAACAGTAAAGATTCTTACCAAACCATGCAAAACACCGAGATACCCATTGTACATCACTTCGTTATCATAATATACTTCACTGGAAAACCATGGGGATGCCACCTTATTGATGTCCGATGTTTGATGTCGTTCTACTATGTGTGACATAAAAACCTCATTCACAAATTGAGGTATGACATTTTAGGAAATTCTGTGATTACTAGCTATCTTTAGTAGAACCTGTGATTACTAGCTATCTTTAGGAAATACTGTGATTACTAGCTATCTTTAGTAAATTCTATGATTACTAGCTATCTTTAGGAAATTCTGTGATTTCTAGCTATCTTTAGGAAAGCCTGTGATTACTAGCTATCTTTAGTAAATTCTATGATTACTAGCTATCTTTAGTAAATTCTGTGATTACTAGCTATCTTTAGGAAATTCTGTGATTTCTAGCTATCTTTAGGAAAGCCTGTGATTACTAGCTATCTTTAGGAAAGCCTGTGATTACTAGCTATCTTTAGGAAAGCCTGTGATTACTAGCTATCTTTAGGAAAGCCTGTGATTACTAGCTATCTTTAGGAAAGCCTGTGATTACTAGCTATCTTTAGGAAAGCCTGTGATTACTAGCTATCTTTAGGAAATTCTGTGATTACTAGCTATCTTTAGGAAATTCTGTGATTACTAGCTATCTTTAGGAAAGCCTGTGATTACTAGCTATCTTTAGGAAAGCCTGTGATTACTAGCTATCTTTAGGAAAGCCTGTGATTACTAGCTATCTTTAGGAAAGCCTGTGATTACTAGCTATCTTTAGGAAATTCTGTGATTACTAGCTATCTTTAGGAAAGCCTGTGATTACTAGCTATCTTTAGGAAAGCCTGTGATTACTAGCTATCTTTAGGAAAGCCTGTGATTACTAGCTATCTTTAGGAAAGCCTGTGATTACTAGCTATCTTTAGGAAATTCTGTGATTACTAGCTATCTTTAGGAAAGCCTGTGATTACTAGCTCTCTTTAGGAAAACCTGTGATTACTAGCTATCTTTAGGAAAACCTGTGATTACTAGCTATCTTTAGTAGAACCTGTGATTACTAGCTATCTTCAGGAAATTCTGTGATTACTAGCTATCTTTAGGAAAATCTATGATTACTAGCTATCTTTAGGAAATACTGTGATTACTAGCTATCTTTAGGAAATTCTGTGATTACTAGCTATCTTTAGGAAATACTGTGATTACTAGCTATCTTTAGGAAAGCCTGTGATTACTAGCTATCTTTAGGAAAACCTGTGATTACTAGCTATCTTTAGGAAAACCTGTGATTACTAGCTATCTTTAGGAAAACCTGTGATTACTAGCTATCTTTAGTAGAACCTGTGATTACTAGCTATCTTCAGGAAATTCTGTGATTACTAGCTATCTTTAGGAAAATCTATGATTACTAGCTATCTTTAGGAAATACTGTGATTACTAGCTATCTTTAGGAAATTCTGTGATTACTAGCTATCTTTAGGACAAAACACAAGCAATTTTTATTTTCGTGATTTGGGAATTTTAACGCTGGCGAAAATAAAAGACATCAGACCTCTATTTTTATTCGGGTATGTAAATGACCATCTTTAGCGTTTTCTCTGAAGACAATTATCTTTTCAACTTCACCGATAATTTACTTTAGATTGTATCCGAAGCAAAACTAACGTAAAACACTAATCTGGTTAAAAGATTTCTTTTCACACTATCAACACTGTTAAATATGTCGCCATTTAACATCTACACCACGCCATCAAATTATAAACCTATATAAAACACAATGTTTCTGACAAATATTGACGGAATATGGAATAGAATTCATATTGAATGAAATAACAATCTGTTTAGCAATACTACGCACACCCCAAAGTGTAACGTTAGACACGCTCGTGAATAGCACAGTGAGTGCAAAAGACGACACGAAAATACCAACATACAAACATTTGATATAGGACACTAGAGACAAATAATGAGTTACTGTAGTAAACTACATCACACGGCCGTTCCGTCTTTCTCTTCCAGTAATGTTATACACAGGTTACCTCAATCTTACACTCGACCTCTTCACGACGTGTAAGACAGCAAATTTTCAACATTGTTTTAAAAACTATAAAACTATTAGAAACTTCGTCGATACACAAAAAGGAAATTCTGATACCGGAAAACCGTTTTGTTATCGTGTGAAAAGAGAAGAATGTTCCGTTAATCTTGTATATTGATAAGTATTTGACTCCTGGTTTTATCATTGACATATCACATGTAATAAATTGTATCGGCATTATTGCCTAATATACCTTAGATTTCTCTATCTTTTTAACGATATCGGATTTCCACTTCTATAAGTAAAAAAAAAAAATGCCTACTAGTCTCAATCCATACACAATTTCGATGAAACGAGGACAATGAACGCACATGAATGTAAAGGCCGACATAGCAGACGTAGTATTCGTAGTAATACTATTTATTTATTTATATTTATTTATCATGTTTTGTTTGATTTTTAGTTTTTGTTTTTCTCTCTTCTTTTAAGTTAAGCTTCATTTTAATAAATATGTTACGTATGCAGATCCATTGGGACTTAAATGCTTGAATACGGAATCCCATTTTAATTTGTTCAGAAATTCTCGATTGCCACTTATCACATTTAAAAGTGCATTCTTTTTGCGATTTCGAATAATAATTTGAGAAGAGAACATATTTTTGTTGATAAAAGATCTGACATGTTGGACAGACAGACTCTCGGAATGTAAAAGGTCATTGATATATCTGTCCTTGTGGTTTGTCGTGTTGCTATATTGATCTTGTGTATTTATTCGTCCATGTGTATCGGTCAGCAATGAATCATCACTCATCGATGTCAAGACCAGTGGTCAATAACTGACCAATGTCGTGTGCGTCGAAATTGACACCAAAACTAAGGATTTCCATGAATGGTCATCTTACTGATGGTAAAATGATTTACTTACAGTTCTCTATATCGGACCGGACCGATTTCTGTATAACGATATTTACCGATGTTATCTATTTGTTATGAGAGAATTGGTTAAGCTTTATTCTACGAAGTCCATTTTGATACTAAAGAGATTGTAGATTATCACATTATGGGTTAAAAGAACTGAATTCTTTTTGAAATAATTCTTAATTCGTTTTAATATATATATATATATATAAATCGATGTGTAATAAATATGTATAAAACGCTAACTTTGAAAAATATGTTCCAATCTAACATAAAAATACTAGGTTGAATAACACAACAGGAAAGATAATATCTAATTAAGCTAACAAGACCCAGTTGATATTACCTAAACAAGACCGTTTTCCTGGCGAGGATAGTTATTCGTACGTGACAAAAGACGGCGTCATGGGTGTTTTTGCGAGAGAGGTATGATGGCAATGTCCACGTGTAAGCATACAGGCATGCGCGTAGTTGATTTATGAAGGGTGATTAACAATTGATCTTACTTACTTACCGGACATAGCTTGACCAACCGAAAGGCGTAACTACACTAACTACACCCACACGGACATGTAGACTTTAAATCGTGTTTTTATCATATTAATTATAAGTCCGACCTTAAAAAATATAACAAAGTACACGTGACTTACATTAATAGTACAAGTATGATAAATGCTATATTTTGGGCTGTTGTATTGACGTGAATACGGCTGATGAAAACCAAGGATATTCCTATGTTTTCTTAAGTTGTGATGTATACTTAACTCCGAAAGCTAGGGCGTTACAATTTGTAATTTGATGTCATGTAACACTGTGATAGGTAGCAACAATGTCATGGTGTGCAATTTATGGCTGTGTTAATTTGTATTCATAGTGATAAGATGTTTGTGCTGCGACAGGTGTTATAATGGAAAGTTTCCAAACATGACAATAGCTCTACAAAGTAACACGTCATGGTGTTAAACATTTACTGCGATAACAATGACTTGCTTTGTTACCCTGGTAACATATCAACACCATAATCAGCTACCCTGGTCACATATCAATACCATAATCAGCTACCTTGGTAACTTAAACATGTAACAATAAGTTACCAAAGTATAACATATTAAAGTCTTCACTAGTTACATTATTAAAATGTAAAATCTGCTAAATAGTTACGACGTTAACATATCAGTGTCGTAATTAGTTACGGAGTTAACACATCAGTGTCGTAATTAGTTACGGAGTTAACACATCAGTGTCGTAATTAGTTACGGAGTTAACACATCAGTGTCGTAATTAGTTACGGAGTTAACACATCAGTGTCGTAATTAGTTACGGAGTTAACACATCAGTGTCGTAATTAGTTACGGAGTTAACACATCAGTGTCGTAATTAGTTACGGAGTTAACACATCAGTGTCGTAATAAGTTATGGCGTTAACATATCAGTGTCGTAATAAGTTATGGCGTTAACATATCAGTGTCGTAATTAGTTACGGAGTTAACACATCAGTGTCGTAATAAGTTATGGCGTTAACATATCAGTGTCGTAATAAGTTATGGCGTTAACATATCAGTGTCGTAATTAGTTACGGAGTTAACACATCAGTGTCGTAATAAGTTATGGCGTTAACATATCAGTGTCGTAATAAGTTATGGCGTTAACATATCAGTGTCGTAATAAGTTATTGCGTTAACATATCAGTGTCGTAATAAGTTATGGCGTTAACATATCAGTGTCGTAATAAGTTATGGCGTTAACATATCAGTGTCGTAATAAGTTATGGCGTTAACATATCAGTGTCGTAATAAGTTATGGCGTTAACATATCAGTGTCGTAATAAGTTATGGCGTTAACATATCAGTGTCGTAATAAGTTATGGCGTTAACATATCAGTGTAAAAATAAGTTATGGCGTTAACATATCAGTGTCGTAATAAGTTATGGCGTTAACACATCAGTGTCGTAATAAGTTATGGCGTTAACATATCAGTGTCGTAATAAGTTATGGCGTTAACATATCAGTGTCGTAATAAGTTATGGCGTTAACATATCAGTGTCGTAATAAGTTATGGCGTTAACATATCAGTGTCGTAATAAGTTATTGCGTTAACATATCAGTGTCGTAATAAGTTATGGCGTTAACATATCAGTGTCGTAATAAGTTATGGCGTTAACATATCAGTGTCGTAATAAGTTATGGCGTTAACATATCAGTGTCGTAATAAGTTATGGCGTTAACATATCAGTGTCGTAATAAGTTATGGCGTTAACATATCAGTGTCGTAATAAGTTATGGCGTTAACATATCAGTGTCGTAATAAGTTATGGCGTTAACATATCAGTGTCGTTAATAAGTTATGGCGTTAACATATCAGTGTCGTAATAAGTTATGGCGTTAACATATCAGTGTCGTAATAAGTTATGGCGTTAACATATCAGTGTCGTAATAAGTTATGGCGTTAACATATCAGTGTCGTAATAAGTTATGGCGTTAACATATCAGTGTCGTAATAAGTTATGGCGTTAACATATCAGTGTCGTAATAAGTTATGGCGTTAACATATCAGTGTCGTAATAAGTTATGGCGTTAACATATCAGTGTCGTAATAAGTTATGGCGTTAACATATCAGTGTCGTAATAAGTTATGGCGTTAACATATCAGTGTCGTAATTAGTTATGGCGTTAACATATCAGTGTCGTAATAAGTTATGGCGTTAACATATCAGTGTCGTAATAAGTTATGGCGTTAACATATCAGTGTCGTAATAAGTTACGGAGTTAACATATCAGTGTCGTAATAAGTTATGGCGTTAACATATCAGTGTCGTAATTAGTTACGGAGTTAACACATCAGTGTCGTAATTAGTTACGGAGTTAACATATCAATGTCATAACTAGTTACGGAGTTAACACATCAATGTCGTAACTAGTTACGGAGTTAAAACATCAATGTCGTAACTAGTTACTGCTTTAACATAACAATGTCATAATCAGTTACGGAGTTAAAATGTCAATGTATTGATAAGTTACGGTGAAAGCAAATTGATAACATATTACTAGGTGCCTTAGTGTATATCTTTTCCCTTTTCGTAACTAATTTTAGAAGGTTACTGTAACTGAAAACAACCTGTTGTTTCTAGGTCGTTGTCGTAAATTTAGACACAAAAGAGTTCCAGACATGTTGAGTAATAGTAATCCAACTATTGCTGTTACATTAAGTAACCCGCATGGAAGTGACGTAGACTTTAACTGATATACAAAATTCAAAAATCGTAATTCCAGGGTCTAAAGACGAGACAGTGATAGAAATCCTATGTAATAAGGTACCGACTGCTAAAGACGAGACAGTGATAGAAATTCTATGTAATCAGGTACCGTCATAGCTGCTAAAGACGAGACAATGATAGAAATTCTATGTAATCAGGTACCGTCATAGCTGCTAAAGACGAGACAGTGATAGAAATCCTATGTAATAAGGTACCGACTGCTAAAGACGAGACAATGATAGAAATCCTATGTAATCAGGTACCGTCATAGCTGCTAAAGACGAGACAATGATAGAAATCCTATGTAATAAGGTACCGACTGCTAAAGACGAGACAGTGATAGAAATCCTATGTAATCAGGTACCGTCATAGCTGCTAAAGACGAGACAGTGATAGAAATCCTATGTAATAAGGTACCGACGATACAGTGCTGCTAAAGACGAGACAGACAATGATAGAAATCCTATGTAATAAGGTACCGACTGCTAAAGACGAGACAGTGATAGAAATAAATCAGACTGCTAAAGACGAGACAGTGATAGAAATCCTATGTAATGTAATACGAGACAGTACCGCTAAAGACGAGACAGTGATAGAAATCTAAAGACGAGACAGTGATAGAAATCCTATGTAATAAGGTACCGACTGCTAAAGACGAGACAGTGATAGAAATCCTATGTAATAAGGTACCGACTGCTAAAGACGAGACAGTGATAGAAATTCTATGTAATAAGGTACCGACTGCTAAAGACGAGACAGTGATAGAAATCCTATGTAATCAGGTACCGTCATAGCTGCTAAAGACGAGACAGTGATAGAAATTCTATGTAATAAGGTACCGACTGCTAAAGACGAGACAATGATAGAAATCCTGTGTAATCAGGTACCGACTGCTAAAGACGAGACAGTGATAGAAATCCTATGTAATAAGGTACCGACTGCTAAAGACGAGACAGTGATAGAAATCCTATGTAATAAGGGTACCGGTACCGTCTGCTAAAGACGAGACAGATGATAGTAAATACCTATGCTAATGATAGGTACCGACTGCTAAAGACGAGACAGTGATAGAAATCCTATGTAATAAGGTACCGTCATAGCTGCTAAAGACGAGACAATGATAGAAATCCTATGTAATAAGGTACCGACTGCTAAAGACGAGACAGTGATAGAAATCCTATGTAATAAGGTACCGACTGCTAAAGACGAGACAGTGATAGAAATCCTATGTAATAAGGTACCGACTGCTAAAGACGAGACAGTGATAGAAATTCTATGTAATCAGGTACCGTCATAGCTGCTAAAGACGAGACAGTGATAGAAATCCTATGTAATAAGGTACCGACTGCTAAAGACGAGACAGTGATAGAAATCCTATGTAATAAGGTACCGACTGCTAAAGACGAGACAGTGATAGAAATCCTATGTAATAAGGTACCGACTGCTAAAGACGAGACAGTGATAGAAATCCTATGTAATAAGGTACCGACTGCTAAAGACGAGACAGTGATAGAAATCCTATGTAATAAGGTACCGACTGCTAAAGACGAGACAGTGATAGAAATCCTATGTAATAAGGTACCGACTGCTAAAGACGAGACAGTGATAGAAATCCTATGTAATAAGGTACCGACTGCTAAAGACGAGACAGTGATAGAAATCCTATGTAATAAGGTACCGACTGCTAAAGACGAGACAGTGATAGAAATCCTATGTAATAAGGTACCGACTGCTAAAGACGAGACAGTGATAGAAATCCTATGTAATAAGGTACCGACTGCTAAAGACGAGACAGTGATAGAAATCCTATGTAATAAGGTACCGACTGCTAAAGACGAGACAGTGATAGAAATCCTATGTAATAAGGTACCGACTGCTAAAGACGAGACAGTGATAGAAATCCTATGTAATAAGGTACCGACTGCTAAAGACGAGACAGTGATAGAAATCCTATGTAATAAGGTACCGACTGCTAAAGACGAGACAGTGATAGAAATCCTATGTAATCAGGTACCGACTGCTAAAGACGAGACAGTGATAGAAATCCTATGTAATAAGGTACCGACTGCTAAAGACGAGACAGTGATAGAAATCCTATGTAATAAGGTACCGACTGCTAAAGACGAGACAGTGATAGAAATCCTATGTAATAAGGTACCGACTGCTAAAGACGAGACAGTGATAGAAATCCTATGTAATAAGGTACCGACTGCTAAAGACGAGACAGTGATAGAAATCCTATGTAATCAGGTACCGACTGCTAAAGACGAGACAATGATAGAAATCCTATGTAATAAGGTACCGACTGCTAAAGACGAGACAGTGATAGAAATCCTATGTAATAAGGTACCGACTGCTAAAGACGAGACAGTGATAGAAATTCTATGTAATAAGGTACCGACTGCTAAAGACGAGACAGTGATAGAAATCCTATGTAATAAGGTACCGACTGCTAAAGACGAGACAGTGATAGAAATCCTATGTAATAAGGTACCGACTGCTAAAGACGAGACAGTGATAGAAATCCTATGTAATAAGGTACCGACTGCTAAAGACGAGACAGTGATAAATCCTATGAATAAGGTACCTATGTAAAATTCTATGTAATAAGGTACCGACTGCTAAAGACGAGACAGTGATAGAAATCCTATGTAATAAGGTACCGACTGCTAAAGACGAGACAATGATAGAAATCCTATGTAATCAGGTACCGTCATAGCTGCTAAAGACGAGACAGTGATAGAAATCCTATGTAATAAGGTACCGACTGCTAAAGACGAGACAGTGATAGAAATCCTAAGACTGCTAAACCTATGTAATCCAGGTACCGACTTTTATCATAAATTGGTTATGTTTAGAACCATTTGATAAAGTGGTACACAGACGGGTCGTTTGGTATTATTCCAGTAGAGGTATGGTTGTAGGAGGGCGGAAGTGGTAAACACAGAAACAAATATGATATGTTAAAACACAAGCAAAGCGTTCAGTTGTAACGGACATTTCATATAGTAATCGTCTTTGAACTTTTTCATTTTCTAATTCTCACTGTCTTTTTATAGTTGGAACTATATTTGTATCTGTTATGGTTTTTGGCCATCATTAGATTGTGGAAGTAAACATGTGTCGCCACGTGTCCAAAGGTTATTTTTGCTATGGATTACACCAAAAACAGTGAAACGTTCCGAAATTTGTAAGTCGTATTAATACTACTCTGAAAATTGTGCCGGTGCATACTTGACTTAGTCGTGCGTTCAAAATAATGAACAGTGATATGTGAGAGCTGTTATAATTTTTTAGTTATTAGGTTATGTGTTTATTGTGTGAAAGATGTGCCCTTACTGGAAATATGTCTGATTATGATATGAAATATAACTTATCTACAGCGAGTTACAACTGCTCAAACATATGTAGCGTGGCAACGGTGTTGGTTTGGGGAATTATACTCAGACTTGGCTGATCGAGGATAACACGTTCCAGCTCTGTTCATCCATTTTATTCTCTCGTTAAAAACAGTTACAAAACCGGTCACAGAAATAATCCGGAAACAATAAAATTCGGAAAACTCACTATGAAGGGAGACAACTCGTACTGTCTTATAGCATGATCATCCGCCTAGCCATATCATAACCATAACACATATGACTATTCATCATTTTATGTAATGCAAATGATAATCAAGTTCTGTGATATACGGGAAAATGTTGCGCTAGTGAACATTTCTGAGCAGTGTCAATGCTGTTAAATTTCTAGGTCACGTGACCGATAGGAAGTAACGGTAACTGCGTAATGCAATCTATACAAGCCTATACAATCCACGTTTAACGGTACGATAAGAGGAGGATAATTGTTTTTGGACAAGCCGAAAAATAAAATCTTAGTTTTCGTTGAAGTGACGATTCTATTTCTATTTGATTACTTGGTGTAGTGCAACATTAACGTGCATGCGTGGTGACCTAGTGTTGTATCTGGTTTTGTCACATCGTGTCGCTCTGCAAGCGTTTTTCAAGTACTGAAGCCTTTCTCAGAATTTGTTTTATTTCTAGTATTTGTAAATGTTCGTTTTGTCTCAAAACTTCCAATATATTTTTATCGTTAATTCATTAATTAATTATTTTTTTTTTTTTTTGTTCAAACTCAGGAAAAATACCCGTTACGGATGATCGATTGTCAAGTTTGACTGAGAGTATAACAGAATTCAACGAGAAAAGAAATCAAGCGTAACATCTTGTTTTCATACTTTTATATGTTATTGTACTTATAATCTTCATTAGGGCGTTAAATATAATGTTTTTTTTTACTTGAGGACTGCAGTTTGTGACAGGGTAGATATGATGGCGTGATACCGTTAATAACAATTTGAGCGTTTTGTTAATTTCTCGATTATAACACTGCAAGTCTAGTTTGATTTAAACAAATTTTTTGAATAAACTCTCGCCACAAGTTACATATTTCTAATACGTGATTCCTGACTAAAACAACCTTCCTTGATTTTAGAGCAAAACATAAATGTATCAGGTTGTTTCGTGAACTTTGGATATCTGACAAATAACAAATAAATAAATCATTTTAATTAAATAAAAAATTCCGTTTACATATCTGCATTATCGTAAAAAAATTAATATCTAAATCTTATAACATTGTTAAATAAAGCATCATTCTTTTTATTTCTGTGGTTACTTTGCATATCTAAACTGGTCAACTCAAATCATTAGTTATCATTTTACCTGTTTGTTATCAAATGAATAATTCCTATTCCAATCATTTAGACACCTATAGTGGAAAGAGCGCTGCAACATTACTTTGAAATAATTTGTACTTAAATGTAATATTCTAAAGTTTTCACAACTACAAAATTTGAATTTCCAAACTGTTGGCCTCCAGGCCATTTTAAAACCTTAATTACAAATATACCTCTCACCTTGAACCCTGTGTGTTGATCGTTACATCCAACAAATATCCCGGAGAATCCAGAAACATTATGGTGTCCATAATGAAACTCTTCAAAGGTACCGACGGGTAGGTAAGCGTGACTTGACATGTTCTGGCAGGCTTTTAATACCTATAGATAGTCATGTCTTTATATATTTGTTTATTAATTTTTTTTTTGTTTTGCTTATATGTTTGATTTTTTTATCTATTTTGCTTCAAATATTGCTTACTTGTTTATCAATATTTCTTAGAGTGATTTGATTCCTTAACAATATAGATATCTAAACTGCTTTTAGATATTTGTAATACTTAAGAAAATGCAATTTATCCAATTATTCAGTGAAGAAATTATGTTTTTACGGTTACGAATGATTTCAACAAATTGCAAAGTTAGTTTCTTATCTCCAGAATCTTCCGTAATCCGTATGCGAACTTTTTACACAACTTAAATTAGTTTTGGAATACAAATTTTGAAACAGCATTTAACAAGTATACTTTGCAACATGTACCTGAGTTCCTGTATGCCAGTTTGTTGTATCGTGCGGAGCATTACAGTTTTCCATCAGGAATCCTTCGGTCTCTGTCGTCCAATTATCTAAACACATAACCTTCGAAGTAGTGTCAATTTCCGCCAGCGCGTGCAGAACAGACAGCTTGTCGCATTGATGCACTGTTGAATCTGCGTAAAACATCAAAGATTATTAAACAGGGATACTGATGTTTAAATATGACAGTAGAATCTTATGATTTTTTTCCGTTATGGTTTGGTTAGTTCGTAAAGTGTTGGTTTAAGTAACCTCGTAAAGACTTTACATCATTTGATATAACTTAATAGGTTCCGTGATACTGAATCACTACTTAAGAAAGCACCATTGCTAGACTTACTTGTACAGTCTATATCGTGAATGCAAGTCCTGGTCTCCATATGATTTCCATGGCATATTTCACCTCCATGCTGTGGTGCTGGACTATCACAGACATGACCTCGGGTCTGAAGACCTTTACCACATGTACCAAAACACGAAGACCAGGCCGTCCACTCGCCCCACGCCCCGTCTACGGCTGTTTGATACATAATTGTAGACATTTCGTATGTTTTTTAGCAAGTGTTATAACAAGTAAAACTTGATAAGGTAATGACATACAGTAAAAAACGAACTGAATTTGTTTACGGTCCATATGAAACATGTTCCTCAAAGACGTGGCAGACAGTGTGATATAGGGTTGTCACAAGGGTCTTACTGTGGGAGGTAATCGGAATACCCAGGGAAAACCAACGTGGTCGGGTAGGTGACCATCATACTTTATCATGTCCGTAATCCGGTTTCGAATCATTATCCCGGACGCTTTGGTGAAAGGCGAGTGCGTTTCCATTGCACAACCGGGCCACTCCCGCTCACGAAGTCCCCCCAACCCCCACCCCACCTGAATTCCATCCGTCAGAAAAATGACAAAGAAAATGCCGACATGTCAACAGGCTCTCAATTCCAGCACGGAGACTCATAAACAAATGAGAATAAGACATGGCTATCCAGTAAGCTTCATTTCGACATCACCATGTACATCTTGGTTAATGTAGTCAGCTGATGTCTAATATAAAGCCTTGGAATGAAAACAACCACTGAAATACATGCTGTTTTCAGTTTGGGTCATCACATACTGATAAGTCTAGAGAACTTTCTTTCAATTTTTGAAAATAATTTTTTCATGATATATCTAGAAAATACCATCCTGTCAACATTAATCATAATTAAGCCTCAAATAAAACAAGGGCAAAATATAAACAAAAAGAAGATTTATACGGAAATTCCTGAAAAAGTGACTAGGATTTTATATTTTCAGATCCCTTCCCATTTTGCTTCTGACGAAAAAAACATTTTAGGATGTTTGGGTTGAGGATATTTATAACCGTCAGGAAGGACCGACAGCTCAGCCAGTCATTACATCAGAGATTTTAGTGTTGTCATTTTTTTGGTACAATTTTACGATAAGGTTTTCAGTGAAGCATGGTTTGTAAAGAGTCCCACGCATGGCTTAATCCAGATTTTTAGGACAAATTTAAATAGCAATAATTTACCGAGAATGCAGGCGTAACAAGTCCTACATAACGGATGTATATTATATGCATATTTATCAATATCCATCTGCTAATATGAAATCTGGGTTAAACGTACTTTCACAATGGTTAGTACACGATTGTCTATCCAAATTGTGTCCATGGCACTGATGACCTCCATTTTGTGGTTTAGGATTGTCACAGACGTGGGTTCGAGTTCGATGTCCTGTTCCACAAGTTACCGAACATGGAGACCAACTCGACCATTGACCCCATGCTCCATTCACGACAGCTTCAGTTAAAAGACATTTATAGATACATATGGACTACAGCTAAGGCGGTTTTTTCATACGCGGGTACAGGAAATTTAAACAAACTGCAACATTCACACCCCCCATTACACTTTATAGCCTTCTAAAACATTACACTGTTATACTTCAAGGCTTCATGGTCAAATAAAATATAGTCACCATAGGAAAAAAATTAAATCAGTTGCGAACCTCTAAAATCTAAAACACAATTTTATCAAAAATGATGTCATTTTTACTCCTTGCTACAATTCTGTAATATCAATTTCATTCAAAGGACAATATTTGCTCTTACATTGCGAAGAGTCTAGATAAAGATGTGACAATAAAGCTTGCGTCATTTTGCCTATGCCGATTGTGCATGCATAAGAGTGTGTGGTCTTGTAACTACCGTTGATTTGTGTACATGTGCGATGGTTGTTCACTGCCCTTAGCAATTCAATGTGGTTGTGTGTAAGACGCCTAGTTAACGTATAATATTACCATACATATAACACAAACTAAGACTAGTTTTTTTTTGTTATTTTTGAAAACAATTACTAACTTAGGTTTAAGAAATACAATATACAAGAATCACTCGTAGTGTAACCTTCATGTAGTGTACATTGCGTTGAAATTATATAAAATAAAAAGGAACAGTCCCTAATTGATTATCATGACCGTGTTGTTTTTGTGATTGTCTACCTCTTCATTGACAGAGTTTATGCCTCCGACATCAGCGCCAATTCTATTGGGCTACCAAGCACCAGGATATTGTTACAGTATGGTATATGGACAATCATGTATAAAACTCACGTAAGAAATTATGCTACTTATACTGATAATGCACTTTCTCAACAGTCATTTATGACGAACGAAAGCAATAAACCCTGGCGAAATATATCTACCCTGTGTCGTTTCGTCAATGAAGACTTGTTACTCCTAACTTGGGCTACCGGTCGTTAAAGGAAAATGCCACTTGGTAATGGTCTGACTGACGGAGAGAGCAGGAGCTAAAAACCTAATCCATTATTTGGATTAATTCAATGACGTATTTCCGTTAAGTATGCTGCTATTCGAAAGTTTTGACATGCTGACATCCCAACTTTAAGTAATCATACTACACTCACGTGGACACGAAGTGGTACATGAGGATTTGTTTGACGCGTGACCATGACAGGTGCGACCGCCATTTTTTGGTACAGGATTGTTACAGAATCGATGCCGGGAATGTCTTCCTGTGCCACAGGAAGCTGAACACGAAGACCAATTAGACCATTCACTCCATCCTCCATCAACTGTGAGAACCAAGACTAAATATCCTCAAATGGTTCTGGATACGGTTGTATAAATGATATATGAAACAAGACAATACACACATGGGAACATAACCATAATCCAAACTCAAATTCAGTGAATCTGAACAAAAGAAAGCTTTATATGGAGACTCCTGAAAAGAAAGCACATGTAGAACGAGACCAAATATTCCAGGAGGGAGTACAATACTAGAAAAATGTTTTATACCTCTTTTTCTTATATAAGGAATCCTGATGGAATTTTCTTGGTGATGCACTCGTTTGTTTCTGTCTATAATACATTCACAATGAGTTCCATAAGGAATATGCATCATTTGGATCTGTATGAAAATTTGCCTGGTAGAATATAAGGACAATAGGCATATTAATGGTACAATGTTACGATCACTGATTTCCTGAATATATAACATAAGTCGCACCATAAAACTCACTTGGACACTTGTAATTACAAGATCCTGTGTTTTCATGATGTCCACTGCATTGTTGGCCTCCATGTTGTGGTTTAGGGTTGTTACAGACACGGGTTCGGGTATGATGTCCAGGTCCACAGGTAGCCGAACATTGACCCCAACTCCCCCATTCACTCCAAGAACCATCCACAGCTAAAATCATAATTCTTTTAATCTTGTTCTTATTTTTTACTGTTCAATTAAAATATCTTAACATGAAATCCATTTTTGGGCAACATCATGCAGTTTTTATTCCCCATCAAATTGATTTATATATATATATAATGCTTATGTCATACTGTGACCATCAGAACATCAAAATTGAATATTTCGTAGAAAATTTTTTACTGAAATAGAAGCTGGCTCACGTGAGCAATGGACTGAACACTCGACTTGGTCGACACATCCAGCGTTCTCATGAGAATGACAATGACTATCTCCGACTACTTCGGTGTGGCCATGGGAAGTTTTGATACAATGCCGTTTTCGTGTCTTGAGGCCATTTCCGCATGGCTGATTTGTTACACTGCAACTTGACCAGTCACTCCATGTTGACCATTGAAAAATCTTACCTACAACATAAAGAATATTGCGGTTGGTGTGCAGATTGAGTGTTCAATACGGTTCTTATTTCGTCAAAATATAGTGTTCAAATAACTGTTTGACAAGCAAAATCAAAGTGTAAGCATCACTAGATTAATTGGTCGTGAGACTGAAACTTCTTTATATATCTATCGCGATGTTATATTAAACAGGAATGTTACTTGATGTAGGACATGGTTGTGTGTTACAATCTTGCTCTTCCTCAGGCATGTGCTCGTCTGGACAATTGTGAACGCAGTGCCGAAACTGCCTACCTCCACCACACTCCTCCGAACAGTTTGACCACGTTGAAAAAACTATAACACAATACAAATTATTAAGGGATGAGAATAGAACAAAGACATATTCTATCAGCATTTTCTGATGATGTAAGGTTGACAGGGATTCAGTATTCCGCGAAAAACATTGTGCTGGCAAAAAGGGAAGTAACAACATGTATGTTTCGAAACAGTTGATGTGTAGTTACCTTAAAAATAATCCTCTGCATATGTGAATTGCCTGTTAAACTACATTATTTACTTCATTCTAATAGTGGTACGGCGCAAGGTATTAATTAAGACTTACGGTTATTAAATTATCATTAATTAAAAATGATATTAAATATGAGTCACCTCCGAATCGGGGTTTGACATTTATTTTCGTTAAGTTTGAATTTCTTCAATAACATCCTAGGTTTCGAAATACAAACCCTTAGCATTAATCACGAGTCCACGAAGTACGAAACAGATATATGGTTTATTTTATTTAATCTCTACTATTTTTCATCAGTGTTAACTTGTGCCTTTTTTGTGTTTTTTATTTCATATTAAGACTGCATGATGTCTGAAACAGCGAGACAATTCCAACACAGTTTATCTTACCATTATTTGGAACCATTTACCGTTACACGTTGCAGACAACGTGTGCAGTGTGTTCATTTAACCTTTTTATCTTTTGTTCTATATCTTATATATTCTAAACCATTGGGACGTTATCACAGAAGTCCCTACTGATCATTTCATTTGTGTCTGTATTTTAAATAATGTATCATCTGTTCTGATTTGGAACTGCTTGAGTTGTGATTTATGATATAAATTTTGTTCTATGTTATGTTTTATTCAATGTTTATCACGGATGTTGTCAATACTTCTGTGTGTTTGATTGACAGTTGTTAATGTGAAGAGGTCTATGAAGGAAAACAAAAGCAACCAGAAAATACCAACAAAACATAATCCAGACACAATCACAATCAAACAAGGGCAAAATAAGAACAAAAGAAGAATCTTCATGATGCCTTCAGAAAAAGTGCATGGTGAATAAGACCAGGTGTTCTGGAAGAACAATCATCTTCTGCTTCATCGACAACACCCACCATGTAAACCTTTATGAACGTTTGAAAGCAGTTCTCATTTTGTATTTCTCATTATCGAAATTTTTATGTAAGAAGTCAACTGACGGACAAACTCGTAATACAGGGTTTCAAAAGATGCACGTTGATGAAAATTATAGGGAAGTTTTCTGGGCGTCTTAGTGATCTCATTGAGAAATATGGTATTTCGTCGTGCGATATAAATCTGTTTGATGTCCGTTAATTTGCTTGTTGGTTCCGTTATTGTATGCAATTTTCGTATTTTAGAATGAGGTATCAATAATACCAAGAATACCTGACAGTTTGATCAGGGTGAAAAATCTTTAGTTATTTTTGTTTGTTTGTTTTCTTTTCTTTTAAAATAGAAAAAAGACGGGATGCCAACAACATTTAGAAATCCATAAAATGTCAAGATGGTTGTGTTGGTAGTAAGATAAATACTATATCGTAAGAACTTAAAAAAAAACAGTTGATCTCGTAAGGTTGAAACGAATCCGGGGCTGATAATGTCATTCAAATTATTTATAGTAAATTTATTGAAGTGTCTTATCGAGGTAAACGAGAGCAGGTTTGCGCCATATTACTTTACTAACCTGTGACTATGCGATTATGACAGAACGCTATCAGCTAAAAAGCAATACAAATTTATGTATGTAAATCAGGAATACTCTGTCGCACCGATTCTATACAATATTCAGACAGATGCTGTAGCATATTAGAAAATGATACATATTAGAAACACTAACGATATATACAGAGTTACCCAACAACTGACAATGTCAGGAATAGATAAATATGTTTGCAGGCGAATCTTGATCCGTTTTTGCTAATTAGAAAAACAGGTTTGAAGTTCAGTACCTATCCTGATATGAAAAACCCATCAGGAGCCAATGGAACATGGAACAAAAAGGATAATGTATTAGGAGCATGGAAACAACGACCGTGAAGTTTTAAAGGACTTTGGGGAAAAGGCAACAAAACATTAGGGGTATATTATGGTTACAGTATTGAGAAATCAAAGATATGATAACTAAAAAAAAAACAATGATGCAAAATATCTTGATTCAAAGGAAAAAAGAAATAACACACTCTTGACGGGAAAAAATCTTACAGCTACGTCATTCTCATGCTCTCAAGTTGTTTATACAATATCCTCATGAATATGAAAATCAAATATATGATAAAAGGTAAGAATTTTATGGAAAAGTAAAAATTATTGTTACCAATCATGAGCAAAGGGTAGCTTGGATAGCTGAATTTAGATGAGATTGACAAAATTAAGAAAGTTAAATTGATATACAAATTCTTAAAAATTGCGAATACTGTCTTCATTTTTTTTATCTCTATGCACATGTATCACCTCAAAAGATTTAGATTAGCAGATATGTACAAACAATGCATAGCTCAAAAATTCCAAATTCTCGAAACAAGAGATCCTAAAAGCAAATGTATGTGAAAAGGAAGATCTACCCATTAACCGCAAACCACTATTCCATAAAAATTGGTTTAAAACTGGAATAAAAAGATGGTTACATGTGGTATAACAATAATTTATGTTGCCTATGAATGATAATGATACGGATCTCACCCGTTTATACTAGATCTCTAAACTTCACAAGAATCCATACAGCTGGCTCGTCTAAGTGTTCAACCAGGCCTTTGTCGAAACTACTAACCACCATTCTAAGTAATATCGAATCTCTGTTACAGTCTTATTGTGATACTGTTTACTCAAGAAATGGAATTGATAGTATGTGAACTTTGAAGGCCTCCAAAGAGATTTTCGCCAATCTTCAAAAACCTCTTCTAACGAAGATTTCATTTTTATTTTTCCACCCTATACACCACCATATCCATCCTAAACTGAAGGAACGTCTTCGTCCTCTTGTCACGAAGGCTTCCGTCTCAAGGAAAAGTGAACGGCAGTATAAATGCTGAAGCATATTTCATACAAATTACGTACAAGTAAGATGATAAAGTTTCAAGTTGCCAACATCTTCGTCCAGTAAGATCTTCCAACAGACCTTTCGCATACCTATGGGATACAACTGTACCCCTCTAATGGCTGACTTGTTTTTGTTTTCTTACGAGACTGAATTTATTGAAGAGCATATTAGAACCTGCAAAGTCGTTTAATTTCCCCTTCAGATATATTGGTGACGTCTTGTCTTTTAAATAACAAGAAATTTATTGACTATGTCTATCGTGCATATCCATCAGAACTGGAAATCAAAGATAAGACAGCCTCTTCTACATCAGCTATTTATCTCGATTTTTTCTACAATGAAACCAACAAGGACAGCTTTCTATCAAGCTGATGATAAACGTGATGATTTCAATCTCCCCATTATGAATTTTCCATTTCTTGATAGAAATATTCAACATCTCCATCCTATGGTATTTAAATGTCAAGGGTCTGTTTCTAATATCATAATATAAGTGCAATAAGTCGTCAACTGACTGACAAACTTATAACAGAAGGGTTCAAAAGATGATGGTTAATGAAAATTATATCCATTACAGATAAAAAAATATATAATACATGTAAACAGGTCATTGTAACAATCTAGTGTTATTTGGTCTACAATCTGTTTAACATCTCGTCACACTATTTTCTACCTCAGTGTACATAGGATTGATAATTGTACAGCCGCCAAAAATGACCGATTCCCTACCACTTCGTACACTGCGCATGTCATTACTATCACGCTCCACATTGGTCATTTGTCGGATGAAGATGACCGTGTAGTCATCGAAACGTCACACTCTTATCTTCTACTGGTTGTGTTATAAATTTTATTCTAATGCGCTGTAGTGTATTATATATGTATTGTTATGTGATATACTGTGTTGTGAATGTGTCTTGTTATGTGAAAAACTACGTTGTGAATATGTATTGTTATGTGAAATACTGTGTTGTGAATATGTATTGTTATGTGAAATACAGTGTTGTGAATATGTATTGTTATGTGATATACTGTGTTGTGAATGTGTCTTGTTATGTGAAAATACTGTGTTGTGAATATGTTTTGTTATGTGAAATACTGTGTTGTGAATATGTATTGTTATGTGAAATACTGTGTTGTGAATATGTATTGTTATGTGAAATACTGTGTTGTGAATATGTATTGTTATGTGAAATACTTTGCTGTGATTTATATAAGATAAATCACTATGTGTAATTGAAACGTCCATGTAGCTCAGAGTACTCACCAGGGGTTGTAACTGATGAGTGTGCTGTACAACAGTGGTCTCTACAGGTAGAACAGTCTGAAACAAGTATTTTTGTAATTATTTGCACAGTTGGCCTCCGAACCCTATCGAATAGATTGACAATGAAATATTGCAATCAAAATTTCAGATATGTAAATTCTGTCTTCCTTTAAAATGCAATGCCATATAACTGACAACTTTCACGTGTCAATTTTTTTACATTATATATGTATATGTTATAAAACGGAGGAACTGTATAATAACGAATTATCTTGAATTGTTTTCTACAAAGACGGTGTCATGTTCACAAACCAAACACATATATGTTTATATAAAATCATGACAAACCAAAAAATGAATTGTTTTCTACAAAGACGGTGTCATGTTCACTGTTTGGTCCAGGAATGATATTACCGTACTATGATATCTTACCATGACTATCATGATGATGACGGTGACAGCAATGAGTCACACAGTGATCACACTGCCAAGGGTGGTTCCCTATAACTATAGTCACCGTTGATATCAGCAGCAAAGTCCACGACAGTAGCATTGTTGTTGTTGGTATGAGTACTGAATATCAATTAAAGCTGCTAGATTTATCACCTGAAAGAAACTCATATCAATTATTTCATATCTAAATTGAGTGAACGTCACTGCACAAATTATTCAAAAATCATGCCATAACATACATTGTAGATGATTCTTTAGAAATGAGTATGACTCATTTTCTCTTTTCATTTACGAAAAACCTTATAACTTTTTCATACCATATAACAAGAGCAAGCTTTAGAAACGCGGACATGTGAAGAATATTTGCTCCCCAAAAAAGTATTTTCTTCTCTTTTCTGTATGCTGGGACCAAATACAAACAAAGATTAAAAAAAGAAACATTTTTTAAAAGACTGTGGATGCCTTTATAAGTATACTAAGACCACACTGCTGTTACACAATTGCAAATCAAAACTGTTCTCAGATATACATATGTATTTGATACTCATTAGATTAAATACGTATATAAATTCTTCTACTGCAATATCGTAAGTTTAAGTATAACGTACATTAATATACTGATGTGCAAAAGGAAGTATATACTAAACAAAAAAAGAAAGGTAACACTACTTTATTCTGTGATTAATTAATTAACCCCTTCATAAATCCTTACCAATCATGTACGAATAAAGTAATTGATCAATTCTGATAGAACTGCAGTCATGGTTCATTACAAAACTTTGCGTTCAGTTGATTTTATTCGACTGTAAAGGACGTTGGGGTCAATTTCAAAGGTAACACCATTAGTAACGGGTATGGCCACCATTTGCGAAGTAAACAGCATTGCAGCGTCGTCGCATGGAACTCGTAAACCGGCGGATAATTCAAGGAGAGATGTAGTTCCATTCAGCGATCAAGGCTTTGGCCATCTCCTGCAAGTTTGACGGCTGATTTTGACGTTCTCTCACGCGTCGCCCAAGAACGTGCCAGACATGCTCAATCGGTGACAAATCAGGTGATTTAGATGGCCAATCTAACACCTGTACGTTATTCTGCTGCAAGAAACTTTTGCTGACGCGACTGGTGTGCGCTGGTGCGTTATCCTTTTGAAAAATGGCACCAACGCCATGGCGTCTTAAGAATGGCAGGACCACTGGTCTTAAACTTTCGTCCCGATATCGAATGCCGGTTAAATTGCCATTTAACACAACAAGCCTGGTACGATTCCCCCCACAAATACCACCACAAACCATTTCACTTTCGCCGCCAAAGCGGTCCCGTTCTGTGACGCAGCAGTTCGCAAAACGCTCCCCTCGTCGCCTCCACACTCTGCGCCTTCCATCACCGTATTGCAGACAAAACCTGGACTCATCTAAAAACAGAACATTGTTCCATTGTCGTAAGGCTCAACGACGGTGAACACGGGTCCAGTTTCGCCGATTATTACGGTGACGTCGCAACAAATTGGGTCTTGTGTAGGGACGCCGCGCTTTCAATTGGTAGGCCCTCAACCTGTTGCGGACTGGGGAGACACACGACGCCCAAACAATGTCCTTGTAGTCTCTACTGCGGTTACTAATCGATTGCGGAAGTGTATCAATCGTATACGACGGTCAACCCTGGCGGTCGTTTTACTGGGTCGACCGCTTCGGGGACGATCGGATGTTGACCCAGTTTGGTTTAAACGACTTACCAACGGGCAAATTGTCTTAACACTTCAACCAAAATGCCGTGCAACTCGACGGCGAGACTCCCCAGCCTGGATCATGCCTACAGCCCTTTCTCTCTGTACTTGTGACAGGGCATAATGATAAAGTTGATAGATAGCAAGATTCGATAATTTCTAAGTCCTAAGGATCTAAGGAACAGTTGTCAGCTTGAATGTTTATGAAATTCAAGCGAAGATACAAGTTAGTCGCAGAAAACCTCGTGACGCTCTTTCGCTAATACAGAACCTTTTTTTTTTTTGTTGAGTATACATGCGAAAAATATATTTCTTTTTAAAATTGAGATAAAGATCGGTATAGTTTATAATTTATATGATATTCCTGACACAAAATCATATTCTGAGATGAAAACAAACGAAAAACCATCCATGCATAAAAACGTCTGACCGAATGTTGCTGTTTTTCTAACTTTGCACGTGCAGTGCACGCTATCCGTGTGTATTGTGTTACCTGCACTTACATCTGTACTAGAGACGTAACCCGGCAATTCGCCATTGATGATTAACAAATACAGATATGCCACGATTTACAAAGGAACAAAGAGAGAGGGAAGTTGGAATGCTCCTAATCAACATCAGATAAAATGACGTTGCTCGAACGTTCAACGTAACACGACTGACAATCATTAAATTGTGGAGAAAGTATAGGATTCACGGAACGACAAAAGCTCTTTCAAGAAGTGGTCGACCGCATAAAACGTCCGCTAGAGAGTACAGATATATCCGCCTTGTCATCTCAGGGATCGTTATTTGACGTCACGACGTTGTTTTCGGAATCGTGTCAGTCCATGGAAAATTCGAAGACGGCTGAAATCTTTCCTTAAAAGCTCGGCGGCCATATAAAGGTTTGATTGTTTCACAACATTATCGACGAAAGCGTCTTCAGTGAGCTGGCCAACGTCAATTTAACACAATGGGTCCGGAATCGTGTAGTTTTCACAGACGAATCGAGATTTTTATCTCAGCATGAGCGATGGACTCTGTAGAGTATGGCGACGTCGTGGAGAACGTTTTCACGATAACTTTGTACAACAGTTCGACCGTTGGGGAAGGGTAAGTGTTATGGTGTGGCGAGGACTCCGACATAATGACAAAACAGATCTGATCACGATTCCGGGGAATCTTACTGCAGCAACGTACTGCGCTGAGGTACTGAACCAATAGATTTTAACATATTTCAGACGTCATGGCCCAAATTTGACGTTAATGCATGACAATGCCACCCTGCACACTGCGCGAGCAACAGAAAACTTCCTGAGAACCAATAACATTAATGTTATTAACGATCAAAATCCCAGGATTTAAGTCCGATAGTGTACTACGACGCCAAAACTCACCAACAACTTTGGCAGAACTTGAGCAGGCACTCCACGAGGAATGGCGGATCATTCCTAGGAACACTATCCCACGACATACCAGGTCCATGAGGAGAAGAATCAATGCTGTGATTAACGCAAATGGTGGTCACACGCGATAATAAATAGACTTTGTATTGGACGTTTCCATTAATGACCCCTCATCACATTGTCAAGTAACTGACGTCAGTGTACCGAACGTAACTTAACGCTTCATATAGTATGATTAACTGATAAAATGAAGTTTCAAAAGATACATAATATGTATTAGTTTGACTTACAGCGATTTTGTCCTAAACTCCAATGTATACTTACTTTTGCACTTCAGTATATGTGTACAATCAAACCTCATTTAAATAAAGTAAGCGAGATTAATAATAATACATCAGAAATCCGTGACATACTGTCATGTTAAAGGTAATTACTTAAAAACTTTTTTTCTCCAAACTACGAGATCGCAGTTGGTAAAAACGTTTTGTTTCAATAGAATAATGCCATGGTTCAGAAAACACACATATACTATGTTCTTATATTGCTAGATGTATAAAATCTTATACAGGGTTTAATTATTTGGCTAGTATACCCATCTAGTATAGATTTTAACATTTTGTTCTACTTTATTTACGAAGTAATAATTAAGGCTCATCTGTATAATTACGGAACGTTTCAAATAAGTAACAGATACAATGCTTATGTGAAACCATCTTAACAAGTTTCAACTGTAAACTGTAAATACACGATCTTACCTCGGTAGGCCAATACGTTCTATATTACGGACGTATGCTCACTCTGTTCTTATCAGTACTGAACTATCACCTTGTGGTCCTTATTATTATAGTACTGACACAGCGCGTGCACCAAGTAAATTTTGTCCTTGACGTGACTCAGTGCACTTTATCGTCTAAAATTATCAATTTTCCCTTTTAACTGTGAGCGTTCCAATGTTTCACATCTGTCATAAGTAAAATAAGAATCTTATCATTGATGTGTAGTCAGAGTATACTGATCGGACGCTTTGAACTCAGAATGGAATAATCTGTATGATTCGTCATTTTGAATGTCGGCTCACCTTTAATCGATCTTAAAGAAGATATTCTATACGGAGAATTGATACCAAAATATACACACAGTTTATATTTGGTGTGCAGAAATACTTACACTAAATGGGATTTGACTGGTGCCAACATGACATGATTACTTACGTTAGGAGTAAAGTGAATTGACGTTATTTCTCTTATAAATATGCTTGCTAGAGTGTATATGTCTCTCTCTCGTCGTATGTGTGTATGTCTCTCGACGTGTGTGTGTGTGTGTGGTGTGTTAGGGTATGTGTGTGTGTGTGTGTGGTGTGGTGTGTGCGGGTGGGAGTGTGCGAGTGTGGGTGTGTGTGAGCGGATGGGAGTGTGTGTGTGGTGTTTGGGCGGGTGGAAGTATGTATGTGTGTATATGTGTATGTGTATGTGGGTGTGAACAAACTTAATTAGTAGTGATTAATTATCTAGCCACTTAGAGATTTAAATCAATATCATAATCAAATTCACTTAATTGCAGTTTGACGATTACACACAAGTATTGGATAGTATTTTGAAATCAACCGATCATGAACATTATGATATTCATTTAATTATGGGGGTTCTATCATTTTTTCTTAGTAGTCGATTTGTTAGGCCATTAACATCACCGACAAGGAAAACCATTATTCCATTCTACATCCTTATTGAACTAATAAGAAAATGTGTTATTATCTGTTATCTGTTGCACTTGGTATTTTGTGGAAATACTTGTACGTTAATATCACTTTCCGAGGTCAGCTTTCAATTTCAATTTCAACAAATTTTATTGACAAATGTCAAAAGGAATTGGACATCACTCATTGTCTATTTAAGTCCTCTCTTTCAGGTGACAATCTGAGGTAAACAAACAAACAAACAAACATATATATATATACAATTTTGTTAAAGAAAGACATAAGGGAAAGTAACTCCTTATTGTAAACAAACTAGTTCAGGATTACATCAGGAAGTAACCCAATGTTATGACTATTGAGTTTTAATTTAAATTTTTTTGACAAATGTCAAAAGGAATTGGACATCACTCATTGCCTATTTAAGTCCTCTCTTTCAGGTGACAACCTGAGGTAAACAAACAAACAAACATATATATATATACAATTTTGTTACAGAAAGACATAAGGGAAAGTAACTCCTTATTGTAAACAAACTAGTTCAGGATTACATCAGGAAGTAACCCAATGTTATGACTATTGAGTTTGAGCATTAATCAAGATGATCTCGTTTGAGATAGTTTCATAGTCTTAATTTTGACCTGATGAGTTCAAATATTTGTAGAAATTAGATTTTTCTCCCAGCAGATAAGGCCACATGTAGTCCATATGCACAACACACTGGCCAAACTGTTTGGGTTTAAAACCCAATTTCAACAAACAGATATACATAGTTTGTAAGTAAGGTTACAACAAGTGTTATTTATTATATGAAGATTGCTTTTTTAAATAAGAAGGAGTTACTTCATATAGTTACTTAAGTGAAAATAGCCATCTTAGCTGCCCAGACCAGGCTTACATTGCATTTAATTCTAGTATAAGAGGGAAAATGTAAGAGATGATGATTCATAATAATACATCAGGTATGTGTAGTATTGCTATAGTAGTAGTCAACTTGGGGGTTTAATTGATAAATAGGAATTTCTGAAAGCACATATAGGATGTTTACCATACCGCATTCAATTAGATACTTCGTATTGGAAATAAAGTCATGTATCATTAGAATGATTGTACATTAGGCATTGAAAAATGGGAATCTCTTAGAACGTGAAATAAAATTTGAAACATGAGATAGGATGACTCTATTTTGTATATCATTACAAAGAACATAACCATGTAATAAAACCTTTTCACATAAATGATTATGAATATCATGATGCAAGTTCTTTCGTAGGGACTGTCGAATATCAGTATATCTATTGCACTCAAAGAAGAAGTGTAGGGTAGTTTCAGAAGATTGAGTGCACTCACACATTGGATATTCTATTAGATGATCTTTGAAACGATCATAGTTAAGATTACTAGCGTTATTTCTTAACTGGCACAGTACAATGTTTGTATCACGATTACCTAGAAATCTAAAAGCATAATTTGTTTCAGAGTCTACATATTGATTCTTGTTCAATAACCTATTCAACTGAGATGTGGAATGGATATTACTAATATCTGGTGTAAGTCTATTAATCTCATTAAACATGCGCGGAAAGAAACTTTCGTAGTAATTTACTATGCGACACAATGGGGGATCAAAAATTCTATTTGTACGCAAGGGATATCTGTCTTGGGTTTCATCATGTATATATAGTTGAATTATTTCACTTTAGCAATCTGGAGTTTCATTATTAATTATCTTATACATTAAGATAAATTTATGTTTATATCTTCTGCTACTCAAAGTTTCCCATCCTAGTTCCCTATATAATTTATCATGCGATGTCCCTCTACGTAAACCTGTAATTAATCTAGCAGTCTCAAGTTGTATGGATTCCAATAATTGTTTTTGAGCCAGTGTGCAGTTATCCCAAACAACATTTGCGCATTCAATAATTGGCCTAATGTACGAAGTATACAAGGTAGTAAGATATTTTCTATCAATTTTGTTTTTCATTAACCTTAAGATATTTACTCTTTTATATGCTTTTTCATAGATATTAGATATGTGTTGATTCCACTTTGCATCATCACTAAAAGTAAGACCTAGATGTGTATGAAGTTTCTTTTCTACGGAAGCCGGTTAGTGCCACTTTTTTCAAGAGTTATTTTTTTTTTAAGTCGTAATTACGACTTAGGTATCTCGTAATTACAACTTAGCATCTCGTAATTACGACTAAACATCTCGTTATTACGACATAGCTATCTCGTAATTACGACTTAGTTATCTCGTATTTACGACTTAACTATCTCATAATTACGACTTTGTTATCTCTTTATTACAACTTAGTCATCTTGTGATATTACGACAAAGACCGAACTGTTTTGCGGCAATGTTTACTTCCGTCGACTCACACACGTGTTTTTGACAGATGGCATCGGGAGGTTCCCCAGTCCTGAAGGCAAAAGAAAAAGCATACATGTTTGCATAAACTTACCATTCGACGGAAGTAAACATTGCCGCAAAACAGTTCGGTCTTTGTCGTAATATCACAAAATTTCAACATTAGCTTTGCGATAGAATGATCCGACATAAAGGTTCTACAAAATCGTTGATTATACAGAATTTGTGCAATTATATTATTTTTAGAGAATTTCCTTATCTAAATTTTTGTCATGACATGTTATCAGAGAATATGTCAAATAAAAAAGCTCGCTGTTGGGTGAAGTTTTCAAAATTTAACAAATTTTTAATTTTTTTTCAATTTTGAACTTTCTTGAAATTTTCTTCTTCAGAACGATGCAGTCAAACTTACAGAATCAATTTCAATCTCTACAGCTAAAAATTTACCAGTTTGATCTTTTTTAAGTTTCTTAGATTTAAATTCAAAATTATTGTTGAATAATATTGCGACCCCTCTGGCATTTAATTTATACGAGCTGAAAAAACATTCATAACCCTAATATCCCAGACATTTTGCTGAGAGTACAATAATATTATTCATTCAGAAAGGTGTTCCACATCTCATGAACAGAAATTAACAGGAATGATAGAATAGAGGGAAAAAGAAAAGAAACTGACAGATAAAGAGCTGAATAGGCAGTTGATGAAGAATAAAAACTCTTAGCATTTTGCTTGAAAGAAGTAACACTTGAACTGGCATACCAGTTCTGCATATAAGATGCTCCATTTGTTTTGGTCTTCCACATGACTTAGAGAAGACTGATTTAACAACTATATGCAATTAATCGTCATTAAAAAAACTCAGTGTTTTTCCACCCGTTAACTTATCAGTACTTGAAGTATGAATTCACAAATATGTTTCATCATTCAAGATTCATCACCCAGTATTCATGTAAGTACATACATTGTACAATTCTTAGATATTCAGAACTAACAAAAAAAAAGTTATTTTTTTTGAAAGTATACAAAAAGTATCATTCATTGGTATAAATGCAACTGAACCATGTTATCACCACATGTTGATATAAAGTAATCACACAAAACTGGTGCCATTGCTAGCTACACTATGTACCGATATGTTAAGGGCAAAGTAACTAAACGAAGGGAATTTGACATAGTATTACCTATGTAAAATGTCATTATTTGAGTATCATATCTTCGTGAAATACATTACTTAGTTAGTTACAGGCCAATTTACACGTTATCCCAAAACTTCATTTTAGGAATTAGCAGAAATGAAGATATAATATATATATATACAAACTTGCAGTGTAATTACAACTAATTCGTGGATTTTTTCCTGATTTTCTTTTTCTTCTTATAACGGTATCTTCATAAAGGGTTACATAGATATATGTTGGTATTCTTTGGATTTGATTACTAACCAAGTAGATGAAAAAAGTGAGAATTTCCAAATTAATGCTCTACAGTTCATATCCATGAGCATCAAATTATTGTGTATGTAAATGTTTGTACACAGTCACTAAACCCAGGATATCAAAATGAATAACAAAAGACAAGGAGCTTAGTATCACAGTGATCAAATTAGCCCAATAAAGGGAACTAATTCTACATAGTAAACTTTCTTATCCAGTTTGACTGTCAAAGGTTCACGGACTATACTTTCCTTTTTCAAGGGCGAATGTATATTTCTGCAACCAAAAAGTACATTCGTAAGAATTAAAATTCCTCATAATGATTTAGATCATAATAAATTACAGAACTCTTCTTTATATTCGAAATCTACACATTAATTGAAATGAGGACAGCAGTACTTGTGTGATGAGATGATCTCTTGTAATTGACTGACATACGTGTTACCGCATTACATCCAGCATATACATATATGAACATTGGTGATATTTATACCAGTATTGTGTACGTGTACATCTAGAGAAATCATAGGACCACAATTATAGTGTGATAAATAAGGACTTTTTAGGTTGCCATTTTCAAAGAATGTGTGATGAATACTTCTCAAAAGGACATGTCATTTGATTTATTTGAAACAATGTTTCATACACTTATGAAGGGCAACATTGATTTTCAATTAGACATACTTGATGTTATTATTTATTTTAACTTACAGAGAAAATACCAAAAGCTTTTATGTAAATGAGATAAATGATAGCTATTTAATCATATATCATCAACAGATAAAGGCATAACTTATCAAATTCGTGACGAAGACAGGACATGAAGCAAGTAAATCACGATATGGTAGGACAACCTCATAATATAAGTATGGTAAGGGGGAGTAACTCATATGAACCTATATGAAATCATTTGTCATATGCACTGTATATACCATATACTGTATAAATCATATGCATAGATATCACAGTAGTATAAGGATGGGTAGAGGGAGTAACTCCGGTCACGCAAAGGTAATTGTATTCTTTCAGATGTGTTTCCCTATTAGCTAAATATGGTTATGTTTGTATAAGATATATGAAAATCAACATTGTCAGTTATCATGTGAAACTCATATTATTCAGATACTAATTGGGAAAATACTATTAACTGTAAAATAGAGAGCAATGAACAATATACAAACCTGGTGAAAACATGCAACTTCCTGCATCTACCAAATACACACATGATCAAATGTGATAATTTTGCCAGGTGTATGTATATCTACAAAAGTATAATGTAAAGGTGAAACACAATCAAGTAGTGGCATTGTGTTTTGAGCTAAAAATCTTTTACACAAAGAACAAATGTAAATTGTCATCAAATATGTATGTATAAAACTGTTTCTTCACCAAAGTATATATATAATGGTTTCCTTTTCCTAATGTACATGCAGAGTCTGTGCACAGTATAGGGACATCAGCGAAAGTTCAAGAGGTCAGTCCAATTTACTTATACACCAAATATAGATCTTTACTTATTCCCGTGTAATGTTTTGTCCAATGTAATTAGGATTATTCACCTTTACAATCTGGATGTGTTCAGAGATGACTGAGTCTATGACATCAGATAGACTTAACTTAACACGCGTTGTTTAGTTTCTTTACAAAGTCCTTACACATTACAGTTGTAATTACAACTGTACTCGATATCGTCACTGGCTTTATTTTTGTCCATCAACAGGAAATTTTCACTTGTAATGTCATATGTGACATAAAGTCCTGCTTTCCTCAATAGCTGCCTATTTTGTGCCACAAGTACTTTAATATCACTATTGAAAAAAGTACTATTACGGGACTTGGTGAGCGAGAGCCACTAGGAATGCGGTGTACTGCCACACTGTCATAGTATCCTTCCAAACTCACACCGGTTACCTCCATAATCCTTTCTTGGAAGTTCCTCTCTCAAATGTTTTCCCTTTCGTTATGGTATTCCTCGGATACGGATGTCGTTTTTCCTGGAATGCAGTTCATTTCGGTTTGACGTTGTCCAACGCCTTGTTAATTCTCCGTTGCTGGATCACAATGATTCTTTGTCATCTCAGCAATAGTATCATCTTTTTTCTCTATCTCGTCTTTGAGATTTACAACATCTAAGTCCACACAGGCAAGACGTTCAAAGATCACAGCTGTTTGATGGTCAACATACTGTTTCACTTCTGATACTTCTTCATTTTTCATCGCCTCTTTTATAGTTTTCACAGTCTTTTGCCGGGTCATCTGAAGAGCTTTATCAACCACATCCCGTATGTCCTTCACACTAATAACGTTCTGTTGACAGCTAATTTTTAAGTCTGGGATTTCTCTCTTAAGATCACTGATTTCCTTTAGAATATCTGTGTTTGGGTCCATACGAGTCTCATCTGTTGTTTGTCCTTCTCGCTTGCTATATTACTAGCTCTAGTTTGTGTAGAACTCATTGTCACTGGGTATTCTCATAACACGCAGAGTACAACACTTGTACAGGTAAGGTTCCTGGCCACAAATGAATGATATTCAATCTACAGTGTATACAGTGTAGACCTCCGTGGAAAAATCCACCAGGCAAGAAACATATATCTTTTTAAAAGTTTTTATCTAAAATTCTTCTCACAAAAATGTTCCTCACTTAATTCCTCACATTATGGTATAAGTTTCATCAAAATTCTCATCCTCTAACTCATGAAGTACACCAAAACTCCAGGAGCAAAATGTGACTGGTGTGTTCATTGAACATAACTCATCAAGACCTGTCACTCAGATAAGAGCCTAGTTTTTGAAACCTAAAATTGTATTAATTTCAAGAAATAACTTTGGCAAAACTGGTGATTCAAAACAAATATGAATTGAACGAACTTAAAATAAACACGAACAAAAGAAATTGTATTGATTGTGAAGACTTGTAGGACATAAACGGCAGTAGTCAAGAAAAATGAAAATGCAGATGTCACCTTTCTTTTCGTTTTGAAGACTCGCGTTGCGTCAAATTAGAGTAAGTGAGATGTCTACGTGTCAAGGCAGTGTGTTCTGCAGCAGGGATCACAGCCTTGATTTTATTTGATCCTGATTGTGTTATGTACGCAGTAAAACACAGACTAAGTTGTGTTATGTACCCAGTAAAACACAGACTAAGTTGTGTTATGTACGCAGTAAAACACAGACTAAGTTGTGTTATGTACCCAGTAAAACACAGACTAAGCTGTGTTATGTACCCAGTAAAACAAAGACTAAGCTGTGTTATGTACGCAGTAAAACGCAGACTAAGTTGTGTTATGTACCCAGTAAAACGCAGACTAAGTTGTGTTATGTACCCAGTAAAACACAGACTAAGTTGTGTTATGTACCCAGTAAAACACAGACTAAGTTGTGTTATGTATCCAGTAAAACACAGACTAAGTTGTGTTATGTACCCAGTAAAACACAGACTAAGTTGTGTTATGTACCCAGTAAAACACAGACTAAGTTGTGTTATGTACCCAGTAAAACACAGACTAAGTTGTGTTATGTACCCAGTAAAACACAGACTAAGTTGTGTTATGTACGCAGTAAAACACAGACTAAGTTGTGTTATGTACCCAGTAAAACACAGATTAAGTTGTGTTATGTACCCAGTAAATCACAGACTAAGTTGTGTTATGTACCCAGTAAAACACAGACTAAGTTATGTTATGCACCCAGTAAAACACAGACTAAGTTGTGTTATGTATCCAGTAAAACACAGACTAAGTTGTGTTATGTACGCAGTAAAACACAGACTAAGTTGTGTTATGTACGCAGTAAAACACAGACTAAGTTGTGTTATGTACGCAGTAAAACACAGACTAAGTTATGTTATGTACGCAGTAAAACACAGACTAAGTTGTGTTATGTAAGCAGTAAAACACAGACTAAGTTGTGTTATGTACCCAGTAAAACACAGACTAAGTTGTGTTATGTACGCAGTAAAACACAGACTAAGTTGTGTTATGTACCCAGTAAATCACAGACTAAGTTGTGTTATGTACCCAGTAAAACACAGACTAAGTTATGTTATGCACCCAGTAAAACACAGACTAAGTTGTGTTATGTATCCAGTAAAACACAGACTAAGTTGTGTTATGTACCCAGTAAAACACAGACTAAGTTGTGTTATGTACCCAGTAAAACCCAGTAAAACACAGACTAAGTTGTGTTATGTACGCAGTAAAACACAGAAGTTGCTAAGTTGTGTTATGTACCCAGTAAAACACAGACTAAGTTGTGTTATGTACGCAGTAAAACACAGACTAAGTTATGTTATGTACGCAGTAAAACACTGACTAAGTTGTGTTATGTACGCAGTAAAAATACCGATTAAGTTGCTGTATGCAGTAAAACACAGACTAAGTTTTGTTATGTACCCAGTAAAACACTGACTAAGTTGTGTTATGTACGCAGTAAAAATACCGATTAAGTTGCTGTATGCAGTAAAACACAGACTAAGTTTTGTTATGTACCCAGTAAAACACTGACTAAGTTGTGTTATGTACGCAGTAAAAATACCGATTAAGTTGCTGTATGCAGTAAAACACAGACTAAGTTTTGTTATGTACGCAGTAAAACACTGACTAAGTTGTGTTATGTACGCAGTAAAAATACCGATTAAGTTGCTGTATGCAGTATTCGTTACCCGCATGCTAAGTTATTCGAACAGTATTAGAGATCAGTATATAAACATGTATAACATGTTGTTCGGAAGATATTCTAAGTCTACTACACATCCCAATTTACATTTCGATATTGCTTTCCTATTACCTGCCATTTCCCTCGTTCGTCTCGAACGTTATTTCCTCATCATCAGTGAATTAAAAAATAACTTTTTTCATAACCTTAGCATTTATGGATTCCTTAGAACATAAATCATATGTAACAAACCTATGTATGAATACCTCCAATAGGATTGGAGCCCCAGATCTCTGACTTACTAGCGTTAAGCTGTAATGAAGACACGTTGGTCGACCGATATAATGGCCATGAAGAATAAGTTCGACTCTTAATGATTGTTGTGTTTGCATATTTTGTACTGATTACTACATAACGGGTGAGTAGTGTTTTACAGAAAGCTTAGCCAGCCATTTTTGTCCGTTTATATATCATGGTGATGTCAGTATTTTTGTTATTGTGATTGTGAAAATGATATAAATAGACAATTTTGTGAAACATATTTGTTTTCATATAGATTCACTTTCAGATATATTTACCACGTACATCATATATACCCCCCCCCCCCCCCCCCGATTGGAAATCAAAGATATGACAGACACTTCTATTTCAGCCGACAACCTTTTCCTACAAAGACACATTCCGTCCAGCTGTATGATAAGCGTGATGATTTCTATTCCCCTTTTATGAATTTCCCATTTCTGTATAGTAGCATGCCTACACTCTCAACCGATGGTGTTTACATGTCGAAGTTAATGCGATATTTCAGGGCCTGCTTCCATTATCCTGATTTTCAAGTCGTTAACTGACGGACAAACTCGTAACCTAGGATTTCAAAAGATGAAGGATGTTGAAAATTATCCGTAGGATTAACGATCGTCAGAGTCATCTCATTAAGTATTCTTCTTTTTCTGTGAGCTATATAACGTTTGCCTGTTGTTTCCATTTTTCTCATTTCAGAAGGTGGCGTTATTTACTTGGGTCACAAATGTTAAATGCAGGTTTCGTCGATAGAACTGAAAACTCTTCCTCTTACGGAACACCTGGTCTTCTTTGCCTTGTACGTTTTAAGGAGTCTCACTATAAATCGATCTTCTGTTCTTATTTGGTCCTAATTTTAGTCAATTTGAGTTCAGTTTTGTTGAAATATTGATACATATATGAATATAAATATTGTTGTTACTGAAGATACTTTTACATATCCTCTATCTATAGTTGAGCTTATATGTGAAGAAGTTCTAAATTCAAATAAAAAAAAACCTGCTATTAAAAATTTCGATAATTATTAAAATTTGCTTACTTTAAGGGCACTTCATTCTCTATTTTCTGAAATTTATGATATGTTCTAAACAGATAATTATTTTCATATTTGAAATTTACTTTATTTATGTTACGTCAATAACAAATGTAAGTTTGTTACTTGAGAGAAGAGATAATTCAACAATGTTTGTTACACTAAAAACTCGTTTAATCGACGATATGTTATATGAAAATGCTGCACAATAAAGTGATAACCTACATTCTAGTCGTGCCCATGATGAGTCCTCAACACAAGACACGAATAAAATAAATGACATACATATAAAAGCTATGACCAATCAATCATCTAAAGCTCCAACTGTAAAATACAACTTTAATTCTCTGAATTCTTCAATAACTCAACAATTTTTATTTGAAAGAAGAACATTTTTTTCTCGAAGTTGCGTGTTTACCATTCAATGATATGATACATTATTGGATTGTTAGAAATGATAGCATCACTACTTAAGATGTCGCTTCTGTCATAGGGAATATGCATCACTTCGGCAGCTCCTTCACAGGCTTTAGTTGCCATCTGAAATTAACCAGATTAAAGTTGTAATTACAATTGAAGTACAGCCCGGAGTTGTTAATTGGCTAATTAAAGTTAACGAGTTACCAGTGAAAGTTTTCAAATATAGACTAAACAAAGTTGATCACATTCTTTATCATTTTCCAGCTGTTGGTTTGCTGATACAAGTCAGACAGATATATCTTTAGAATTTATTTTCCATTGCCTTTTGTATCTTCATAAATGACAATTTTGAGTTTCCACTAAACAGCAATTAACTCGGGATCAATATTTTACATTTTTAAAAATACGGTCATCCATAAAACTTTATTCACAAACAGAAGTTAAAAAATAATTGAACAAATATATATTTCATCTGTTTAGGAAAATTGTCTCTAACAAGACAAGTGTCTTCAGTGTTTGATAGTTAGCGTAAACGGTAACGTTTTCCTCTTAGCCAAGTTTTAAATAGTTATGGTTTAAGTTAACTGTTACCCTTACCCAGTTTTTAATATGGTTAAGTTTACTGTTAATCTAACCCAGTTTTATATATTAAGGATTAAGTTCAACTGTTACCCTATCACAGTACTAATGTGGTTAAATATAAGGTTAATATTAACTATTACCCTTACCCAGTTTTTGATTATTAGGATAAAGCCAACAGTTACCTCTTTTAATAAGGTTAAGGCTGAATGTCACTATTACGCATTTGTTCAATATGGTAAAGTTAAACTGTTACCCTGTACTTCATAGGGTTTAAGTTTCCGTATTGTTACATTTTCCATATCTATTAAGAGTGATATATGTTACCTTGAATCCATGCGATGTACATTCAAGAAAAATTCCACTAACGCCGTCGTGTGCATGGCTGGTTTGACTGTACGTATGATTCTGAAACGTGGCGATCGGTGTAAATTGACGAATTGAATGCGATCCATGACAAGCGTCCATCACCTGAAAATAACGTTTTCGAAAGTTATTGAAATTAAAATCAAGAAATCCACTCCATGATTTGTTTCTTTATATCTTTCTGGAGTCCAGCCTGATTAACTCATATTCACACAGGCATTATGAACATATGACGTATATATTCTCGATAACACATATTGACACAATTTTTTACTCTTTGAAGAAAAATGAACTTATCATATTGATACAAATCAATGGAAACTTTTCATAAAAATGACATATTATGTATTTCAAGTCGAGGCTTACACGTATATATCATTAAGATTCTCATTCATCCCACATACCTAGGTAAGCAGTCCTGAAATTACAACAGGTGTTGGCAAGACGTTATATAATACCACACCTGGGACGTTAGACAATACCACATCCACCTACATAACTGAGTGACATAGACAAACCATATGTACAGAAATCATCTTTTCGTAAACCTAATTTTCGGGGAGAGTAATGTCAGTCACAAGGTCTCAAACATAAATTTATTGATGAAATTTCACCCATGACACCCGTTATCACATGTTCCTTGTTACCAGGACTAAATCAAAAACGCACGTAAATCAAATGGTGTTTAAACTATGCACAAATGATCTCTTTCAGGAATTTTGCCAACACACCAAACTAGACACAAGTAGGCAATATTCATACCATCAAGAGAAATGACCAATGGGCTTCCTATGGAGGAGAGAAAATGATGCAACTACTTGAAATTCATGTCCATTGAATTGCCTGGTGGACATGTTTTGGACACTATTGACCCTTACTATGAAAGAATCAATGATGCAACAATAATGAAGAGCAGCATTGAGCAATTTGATGTTCTTCTGGGTTGGATTCAAGACAGTGGCAATGTCTTAGTTGACAGAGGTTTAAAGGACATTTGATATCCTGGCAGACTTAAGGTAGGATGCAAACATGCTAGCAGACACAAATTGGCACAAACCATGCGTAAACGTGCGAAAGAAGACAATCTCCTTGCAAAGAGGGTTGCGGAAGATCCATACATGTCTCGCACAGCGAAATCAGAGCGGATGAATCTTGAAGAATCAAACATGCCACTTCCTCAGATTAAATTAGAAATACCTGAAGAACATTGCATTCGGAACATATCAGATCAAGCTGTCACTAGGTTACATTTTTGAGCACCAAACGGAATGTGATGACTATGAAGTCTTGATGTACTAGCGTTCAGATGATCTTGTTCATGGACAGATTCATTCACGTCACAATATTCAAACAAAACATAATGTATGGATACAGTTTGACGTGAATGATACTGATGATCCTGTGAAATCATCATGGTATCTGTCCTGCAGGCAAGAGCACTTCTTGTATGTGTGTTCATGCTGCCTCGATTCTATACTACATAGGAGAGCAAATTCGAAAATAACATTTTATGAAGTCTGTACATTAAAACATCCTCAAAAGACGTATCAGATATTGTCATGACCAATTCACCCTTTTATCTAAAAATTATCATTTTTGATAATCGAAAGTAGATAGCTTTAAATAAAAAATGTTTTATTTAGAGATAACATATTACAAGGACCGTTTAGATGTCTCTTAAACAGTGTTTACATCCCCTGACCTTGCAATTTCTTGTAAATAGTAAATTTGCTCGAGTCTTGAACTGACCATTTTGCCTGTAGTCATTTTTTCAAAAATTTTCACTAACAGAAAATGAGCCAAATAATTCATTGAAAATCGTCGGTGTACCAAAAAAGTGTTTTGTCTTTCTATAAACTTTCCATATCTGAGAAACTGTTGAAAAAAAAACATATTCGTGATAGAATAGAGGTTAATACAATCATTAAAAGATTAGATGACTAAATACACAGTCACCTTCATCAGACTATTGACTAGTACGCTCCACACTGGTCATTGGTCTGATGAAGTGACTGTGTAGTCATCGACATATAACACTCTTATCTTGTACTGGTTGTGTTATAAGGTGACGGTGACACTCTGATCTGCTACTGGATGTGTTATAAGATGAAGGTCACTGTGTAGTAATTGAAACGTAACACACTAATCTTCTACTTGTTGTGTTATAAGATGAAGGTGACCATGTAGTAATCAAAACGTCACACTCCAATATTCTACTGGTTGTGTTATAAGTTGAGGGTGACCGTGTTATCATCGAAGCATCACACTCTAATCTTCTATTGGTTGTGATATAAGAACTGTAAGGTGACCGTGTAGTCATTGAAATGTCACACTCTAATATTCTACTGGTTGTGTTATAAGAATTGTAAGGTGACCGTGTAGCCATCATCACACTCTAATCTTCTACCGGTTGTGTGTTAAAGAACTTCTATTCTATTGGCATTACCAACCAGACAAATGTTTCAAAATGTCATTCTTTCAAGTTCGAGATTGTTATTTTTTATTGATTAACAACATTTGTATTTATTCTAACATGAAAAGTTGCAGACGAATCTACGCAGCCAAAACTGACATCCTATGACAATGTACATCACTGTTAAAGTTTATTTTTAGGAAATACTGACCCGGACGAACTGATTAAAGTTAAAAGAGTATGTTTTTGACATAAAAGGCCAAATAATACTTGTAGATTTTTTGTGCACTCAAACTGAAAGTACGTGCGTACGTTCTTGGAAAAATCATACTTTGTTCAATTTAGAAATTGTTTTTTTGTTATTTTGAAACATATGTACCACCATATTGTCAAACTGATCTGTGATAATTAAACAGTATATCATTTTAATATGTACGATGTGGTTTTAATACTTTTTCAGACAAACAGAAACTGAACCCTGTTATACTCCTATGGCTACGACACAAAATGGGTCGGGGCACAGGCCCTATGGACCTTTTGAATCTTTTCATTCTATTTCCCGAGTAGTTACTTGAGGTGCTACAAATACCATACATTTTTATTTAATCAGGTGCATGGACAAAAATTCCTGTTCCTGAAAGAGATCCGTTACATTATGCTCACTGATTTTCCTATATGCCAAGCTCCAGTGTCAGTAGGAATGTTTTCACAGTGTGTATGAAGGAAGTTACTCGTGTCAGAGCTCCATCGGTCATTGCAATGAACTTTTGAAGTGATGTTCATCTCAGCTAAGGCCTGGATTGTGCCAAATTTGTCACAGACGTGAACACCTGAAAGGATAATAATATAATGTTCAAGAATTGACATTGCAAGTATACACAGGCATTATGACTTAATGAAACCCAGCCTGTCGATAGGGCCAATAAGGCTGGACAATATCATCTAGAATACATTGAATACGAAAGAGGAATTAACTTAATATCGCGATAAAGATGCAGTTTTCTTGACTTTGTAATAAGGGTGCGTCTGCTCTATGATTGATTCATATAAGTATCTTTCTGAAGATTGTAATAGTACTCCGATGCGACTACTGCCTGCTACCTGCAGGATATCGCTGGTATGTTGGCCGTTGGAGAACATCAAAAATTATCCTAAGCATAAACTGGACAAAGCATATGGAACGTTGTGCCCAAATATGCTTGCATTTGCTACATTCGAGGCACATATGTTGATGTAATGAAGACTTTGTTTGTACCATTTGGAAGGCGTATAGCAAGAATGGATTGGTTCCAAATCTCTATTTTTGTTCTTTTACATGTTATTATGAATAAATGTATATATGTATAAGTCTATTATGCGAAACGCGTCGAGGGAACAGGAGCGAGTGATCAACATCAACGCAATAAGTAATCTGATTCATTTATTCTAAGCGAATGTGATTCCTCAGGATATGCGGTAGCATAAAAAATACATATCATTTTATTATAAGACCCGGATGTGCTCGAAGAAATCAAAACATTAAAAGATCATATTCAGGTCGCTGACCACAAACGTTAACATGAAGTAGTTGAGAAACATAAACATATGCAAACAAACGTCTTTATGTCATTTAACCGTCGTCACAACGACAAAAAAAAGTGAAAAATACAGCTTTATAGCTTTCATGAATTTAGTATTTCGGTTTCAGTTTGATAAACAAAAAAACCAACACAAATGCAATACAATAACGAAACCAGGTTAGGTGATAGTTATTCAAGGGTTAGGTGGTAGTTATTCAAGGGTTAGGTGGTAGTTATTCAGGGATTAGGTGGTAGTTATTCAGGGGTTAGGTGGTAGTTATTCAAGGGTTAGGTGGTAGTTATTCAAGGGTTAGGTCGTAGTTATTCAAGGGTTAAGTGGTAGTTATTCAAGGGTTAGGTGGTAGTTATTCAAGGGTTAGGTGGTAGTTATTCAAGGGTTAGGTGGTAGTTATTCAGTGGTTAGGTGGTAGTTATTCAAGGGTTAGGTGGTAGTTATTCAGGGGTTAGGTGGTAGTTATTCAGGGGTTAGGTGGTAGTTATTCAAGGGTTAGGTGGTAGTTATTCAAGGGTTAGGTGGTAGTTATTCAAGGGTTAGGTGGTAGTTATTCAAGGGTTAGGTCGTAGTTATTCAAGGGTTAGGTCGTAGTTATTCCAGAGAATGTTTTCAACAAAGTATTCGTATGTAATCTTTATTTTTCACGATTAGAGATATTTTAACAAAGATTAAAAAACATGGTAATGTACGGGCTGGTATGTTTCTCAGTGTTGATTTTTTGTATTAGAATTTAAATGGCGGTCGTCTTCGAAAATCCTAGTACATCGCCGAAATCTCCTTAGATTTGTCTTCCGAACCAAATTAATACCGCGGTTGTCGTCGAATCTCTTAGTACTTCTTAGGGATCTCCGTCTAAACTTTTCTTTTGACCGTTTCCTATATTTAAATTCGTGTTTTGATAGGATTCAGTTGACATACTGTTATGTTTACTTTATTTCCTGTCCTTAGGTTTTATCAGCTAAGCACAGCTTGACCATAGAAACGATAGACCAAACACTTTATATACAAAAAATATTTTCTTTTGTGGAGAATTCTTTTATCTTGTTTGTCCTTTGTTCAGTTGTACCAGACACGTGTTTTATGGTGATATTAATATATAATTACATTTCATAATTGAATCTTGCCTTTTCGATTTCATGGGGTAATGAATTAAATTGCTGCGCCCCCAATAAATAGAACATTCCTATAAAATTGGAGTCATTTTATCTATACACTGGAGATTCGATAACTGCTTGATGGATATGCTTGATTAATTATTGTGCTTGACTTCCATTTTATTTACATTTTAATGAAATTGGTATTGGCCTAGTAATACTTTAATTCATACCTGTGCATGCCTGGCGATGGCACACTTGCGTCTGCTGGTTATTTCCAAAAGGACAATTGGCTATACAATGCCGAGTTTGAATACCTTCGCCACACGTGACACTGCACGCGCCATAACTTGACCATTCCGCTGTTAATAAAGTAAAAATAATGCATACGTATATTATTTATTCGCAAATATGATAGTCAATGATGTCCCTCACTAAGGGCAAAATATCTTGATACTTTAAGTTATATCTACCGATGTAGACGTAAGAATCGCTATAAAACAGAACAAGATTACTTTCATAAGGAGCAGTGTATGTAGACATTAAATTACCTTTAACTACCAGTTACTTTGTAAACAGACCAAAATAGTTATATTGCTCGATTCCTAAGACACGGATAGAAAGATGGTTTTCAAATCTGTGTATTTAATATTATCTCCGAGATTGCGAATGGTAGGATCTTCTGGTAGACATGTTCTCCCAAAAGTTCCGTGTAACTTCAAGTTTTCAGAATATGTTCAGGTACCTGGTGTTCAATATTCAATATTGATAATTAAAAAGATTGAATTTCTGGTGTGAATGTAATTCGAAATAAGAGTTTTCGATATCCATTTTCAATTTTTGAATTTTCCTTCAGCTTTCACTGAAGGTTTCAATGACTTAGGCCCTTGCCATGAATTACAAGTCGTTAGGTGGTAGTTATTCAAGGGTTAGATGGTAGTTATTCAAGGGTTAGGTCGTATTTATTCCAGAGAATGTTTTCAACAAAGTATTTGTATGTAATCTTTATTTTTCACGATTAGAGATATTTTAACAAAGATTAAAAAACATGGTTATGTACGGGCTGGTATGTTTCTCAGTGTTGATTTTTTGTATTAGAATTTAAATGGCGGTCGTCTTCGAAAATCCTAGTACATCGCCGAAATCTCCTTAGATTTGTCTTCCGAACCAAATTAATACCGCGGTTGTCGTCGAATCTCTTAGTACTTCTTAGGGATCTCCGTCTAAACTTTTCTTTTGACCTTTTCCTATATTTAAATTCGTGTTTTGATAGGATTCAGTTGACATACTGTTATGTTTACTTTATTTCCTGTCTTTAGGTTTTATCTGCTAAGCACAGCTTGACCACAGAAACGATAGACCAAACACTTTATATACAATAAATATTTTCTTTTGTGGAGAATTCTTTTATCTTGTTTGTCCTTTGTTCAGTTGTACACGTGTTTTATGGTGACACTAATATATAATTACATTTCATAATTGAATCTTGCCTTTTCGATTTCATGGGGTAATGAATTAAATTGCTGCGCCCCCAATAAATAGAACATTCCTATCAAATTGGAGTCATTTTATCTATACACTGGAGATTCGATAACTGCTTGATGGATATGCTTGATTAATTATTGTGCTTGACTTCCATTTTATTTACATTTTAATGAAATTGGTATTGGCCTAGTAATACTTTAATTCATACCTGTGCATGCCTGGCGATGGCACACTTGCGTCTGCTGGTTATTTCCAAAAGGACAATTGGCTATACAATGCCGAGTTTGAATACCTTCGCCACACGTGACACTGCACGCGCCATAACTTGACCATTCCGCTATTAATAAAGTAAAAATAATGCATACGTATATTATTTATTCGCAAATATGATAGTCAATGATGTCCCTCACTAAGGGCAAAATATCTTGATACTTTAAGTTATATCTACCGATGTAGACGTAAGAATCGCTATAAAACAGAACAAGATTTCTATAGACATTGTCATAAGGAGCAGTGTATGTAGACATTAAATTACCTTTAACTACCAATTACTTTGTAGACAGACCAAAATAGTTATATTGCTCGACTCCTAAGACACGGATAGAAAGATGGTTTTCAAATCTGTGTATTTAACATTATCTCCGAGATTGCGAATGGTAGGATCTTCTGGTAGACATGTTCTCCCAAAAGTTCCGTGTAACTTCAAGTTTTCAGAATATGTTCAGGTACCTGATGTTCAATATTCAATATTGATAATTTAAAAGATTGAATTTCTGGTGTGAGTGTAATTCCAAATAAGAGTTTTCGATATCCATTTTCAATTTTTGAATTTTCCTTCAGCTTTCACTGAAGGTTTCAGTGACTTAGGCCCTTGCCATGAATTACAAGTCGTAGGATTAGATCACAACTTAATTATTCAGATTTATTAGTTATTTGACTGTCGATCTACTGCAAACTTTATGTGGATAGGTTTATTTCACTCTTGTGTCTTTGTTACCACATTATACATAAACGTTGTAATCAAGGTCGGTTTACTTGAGGAATTAATGAGGCTCAATCAGGATATTGTTATAAGGAGACATTGCACATTGATAATAACTCTGACAAAAGTAATGTTATTCGGACATTATCATGATGGCAAACTTTCGTTAGAAGTATGATAATTCATTAAGATCTTTGCAATATATGATATTTTACCTGGACATGACGATACTATATATACAAAAAATAAGTCTTTATATACCTCATCAGTAACGTCGAGTTTACCTGCACAATCTTGGTCCTTGCACACTCTATAATCCGTATCGTCATGAGGACAATTGTTTGTACACTGCCTCATCTGGATCCCTTCCCCACACGTCACAGAACATTGACTATAAGCTGTCCAAGTCGCTATAAGTGTTAGATGTTAGATGGAATCGTTAAAACAATCATAACAGGACCTGATGATATTTACTATCAGTTCCGAAAACATCTACCAAAGTCATCATTAGAAAAACGTCTTGCTAGTTCATATGATATTTTCAGATCGGGTAATGTCCCAAATTCATGGAAAAAGGCAACTGTGATTCCCGAACAGGGTAAAGATACGACAGATCCCTCCAGTTACCGCCCAATATCACTCGTTGTTGCGTTTGTAAAACTCTCGAGCGGATAAATGCTAGATTAATTTGGTATCTGAAATTCAATGAAATCATTTCACCCTTTCAAAGCGGTTTTAGTTCTAAGCGAGGTACCAACGATTATTTGGGTAGACATGAAACGTTTGTGCGTACGACTTTTCTTCAGAAGGAGCACTTGATTGTTGTTTTCTTCGATTTGGAAAAGGCTTACGACACAACGTGGAAATAAGGCATAATGAAAGATCTGCATGCTATAGGTGTTCCTATTTTCTTATCTTATTTCAAATTTTCTATCAGAGTATTTTAAGTCCGGAATGGAACGACCCTTTCCGATGTCCGTCAGCAGGAAATGAGTGTACCACAAGGCAACATTCTCTCGGTTACACTTTTTCAACTTAAGATCACTAGTATTGTCAAAACGTTATCCCCTTTGATGGAGGACGCTCTTTATGGCGATGAATTCATTATATGCTATCGATCTAAGCATATGAATAACAACGAAAGACAACGACAACAATATTTGAATCGACTATAATTTTGAGCAGAGATGAAAATTGATTTAAATATTCTTAAAAAAAACCCAGTTTGTATGCATTTTTGTCAAATGGGAAAACAACACGACGATCCAAATCTGTCTCTCTTTGGTGTACTCATTCCGGTTGTTGAGCAAACCAAGTGCTTAGGTGTAATATTCGACAGGAAATTCTCATTCCTTCCACATACAATATACCTCAAAGCCAAATCCCTTAAGGCACTGAATATTCTAAAGGTGGTGTCCCACACTGTTTGGGAAGCTGATAGAAAAGTTTTGCTGAGATTTTATAGAGCTCTTATAAGATCAATTTTAGACTACGGTTTCATTGTGTATGGATCTGCTAGACCTTCATATCTCAAATTATTAGACTTTGTTCATCACCAAGGTCTCAGGCTGGCCCTCGGAGCTTTTAAGACCACACCAACAGCAAGCCTCTATGTAGAGGCTAACAAACCATCACTATATAGCCATCGAAATCAATTGGCTTTGCAATACACCATTCAGCTAAAGTCAAATCCTGATTTTTCACTTATATTTGATCCAAAATATAAAAACGTGTTTCAACACAAACCCAATATCATTCCATTTGCAGTTAAAATATAAAACATTTCTACATTTACATACTCATGGTTCAAAAGATAATGATAAGGTTGCCGCCACCATGGTTACACAAGATGAAGTCTATGGATGCCGGCTACCGAACAACGCCCCAATATTCTCAATGGAAGCGCAAGCTATCTACCTAGCCTTTGAATATATTCTAACCAAAAACGTAATGAGAGCTGTCATTTAGACTCTCTTTCAGCACTACAAAGTCTTAGCAATAGAAAGATAATAAATATTTTCATTAGTAATACATTAATTTTACACCATGAACTTGCCTTTAACTTTCGTATTGCATTTTGCTGGGTCCCTGGACATATGGGAATACCAGGCAATGAAAAAGCAGATTGTGCCGCAAAGGAAGCTTTACCGCTATGACGTGTTCTTTTTTAACCTCATTTCACTGATTTTAAACCATCTATTAAATATTTTTAACAGCTCAGTTGCAGGAGGAATGGAAGCAATATAGCAATTCTAAATTGCACTCCGTTAAACCTATCGTCGGTGAATGTTCTCAATGCTATAGAGACAACCACCGTGACGAAGTTGTCCTTGTTGAAATGCGAAGATAATCATCGTTGCATAGGATGTGATAAGTCATTAACGTTAAATAGTTTTTATTGGACTGCATTAATCTTCTGTCACCTCGAGAAACTTTGTATCGTAACGTTACAAGTCTAAAGACCTTTTTTGAAACTGTTGAGATTTATAGAATTCTAGATCATCTGAAAAATATTGGTCTATGCAATAGACTATGACTTACCTTTTTAATATTTTGTGATAATATAACCATTTATGATTTTTAGAATTTGTCTTTTACCTTTTAGTTTGTTTGATGTTACTTCCTTTTTGGATCGCAGTGTTTTACCAGTTGATGGCCCTAATGACATTTTATGTGTTAATGTGTTTGTGTGTTTGAATATTCTATATCATGTTTCCTTTTGAATATCGTCTTCGACCTTTCATGCTACATTGCATATTATAACATTTTCCCCACGTTACACAGGACTGTATATCTAAACATATGTGTTTCTTAGTAGGTTAATGACCATGTTGATCATATTGGCAAAAAACACTTGTGCGATCAGAAATTACTATACCTCGTTTCTCACATGAGAACGTGACATTAATTACTTAGACTGAACAGGATTTAAATTAAAAGTATCGTCGATAAAGCGGAACACACTTGTTTGATAACCGTCCGAATCCAAATTGGACATTTACTTCTGGTGCTTTAGCAAGGCTTTCCAAGTAAAGCATTATTTTTCAAATTACAATTATTATCATAAGTGTCGCTTCCTTCTCTGTAATTAATATTCAACAAACATAAATTTGAAAGCTGATATCAAACATTGCATACATCCTAGCTCCCAGGCTTGGTAAATGCATTTAGATTAAAAAAAATACCTGAATTATCAGTATGCCCTTCCTGAAATTGGCTGTCACACTCGTTACAATCTGACAATATAAGCAATCATTACTACCATCACAACACTATTTAAAAAGTGATCCTCAGCGATCTTTACACTGTCATATCTTATGAGGATGGTTGGACATGTCAACAATGAGTGACTACAATGGAAAAATAGGAAGGCCATCACTCAAACAGCAAGAGGATTATAAAGCAACTCTTTGACTTGACTTGTGACATGTTTCTACAATTTCAGGTACTCTATATGTAATTACAAATCACCTTTAATAGTAATAAAGGACTCAAAGTATGAAACAGTTGTATAATGCTATTGTAGTCATTAGTTGGCTCTAATTTGAAATTTTATGTTAATTTTGCTTTTTCTTTCGGGTCCTGTCGTCAAAGTTCATTCAACAAAAATGTAAATAACATAGCGACAATAAGTTACTGTCATGATACTATCCAATTAGCAGCTGAAAACCAGAAAAAACGAAAGCATCAGAATCGAGATTGGACGGAAGGACAAGGAAAAGGAGGGATGTATACAAAACCTGTAGACCCCATAGTTTCACATGTAGGGGACTAGCAACATGCATTACTTTATGGCAATGTACAAAATAACAAAATAAGTACGACCAGAGACGTTGGTTTGTAACAAAGATTAAGATACGACACATACATGGATATGACGTCACAAACGAACTGACCAAATGGATAATAAATGACGATTGAAACTAGGACCGAAAAAATCGACAAAAAAGATAAATATGATCAGTGGACTAAATGTAACGAGCAACATATATAGAAAGATGTTGTAACTGGTACGATACCTAGTCAATAAATATGATGATAAACACATTAGCAAAATAGTTGTTATGAGACAGATGTATTAGATAAATGAGTGATATTGGGGACAAACGCGTTGGCTAAATAAATAAATGTGGAAAAAATAGCATTACCTATATATAAAAAAAACTGTGGAAACAGACACATTACCTATTTAAAAAACTGAAATTAAATGCATCAGTGGAATAAATAAATTAACAAAACATGACTAGAGAAAGTGACATTACATAAATAAGGAAATGAAGAGAAAGACTCATTACCAATATTAATTACTGTGAAAAGACACATCGGCAAATTGATGACAGCGGAAATAAACACATTTGCAAAGAAATACTTGAAACTGGTGCATTCTCTAAACATCAAACACATACAACAAATAGAGATTACAAAAATAAATGTTACGTTACCTAAATGATGGTGATGGCCGGACCTTTTTGAAAGCCCTTCTGTTGTCCAATAGAGGATATATCGTTCATTTACTTTCAATAAAAATTTTAATTGATATACGAAATAACAGATCTGTCTAATAGAACTGATAAAACATTCCATAAATTTGTTGATGACTGGTAAATATCATTTTGAAAATGCCATACGCTGATTCATAAGCTGTGAGCGTCATATTTAAAGGCTTGAATTGTGGCATTTATTTATATTTTAACATAATCCCCTTTAGTATCTTTACATTTAAGTGTTTCAATGCCACTTTTAAAGAAGTCCTTTTCCTGACTGTTCAGTAAGTCCAATGCATTTATGACGTCATCATTTGACCGATGGATAAAGGAAATGGCCATTTTCAAATTCGGAAATTGAGGAAAGTCATATGGAGTGGGGTTAGGCGGATAAGGCGGATGCTCTATTAAATGACAGACTTGTGAACAAGGGCATTGTCCTGGTGGAACAACACACCTTTACTGAATTTTCCGCGGCGCTTTAATTTGATATTTTCTCTTAAATGCCTTTGATTTGATCTATAATATGTTTCATTGTTGTTTGTCCCCTTTGCAGATAATCTACCATCAGAAATCCATCAGCTTCCCAGAAAACCGAGGCTGATGGAATTGTCTTTATCTTCTCTCAAAAAGTCTTTGCCTTTTTTGGAGGGGGTGAATCAGGGTGCTTCCATTGTTCAGACTGTTGTTAGGCATCTGGGGTAAAAGGATGGACTCATGTTTCACCTAAAGCCACAAACCTCTGCAGATAATTAGCAGAATCTGCATCTTTAACGGTTCAGACTAGCACGTGACAAAGTCCGCCTAGTGTGCTTCTGATCAGCTGTCAGAAGTCTTGGTAACGAATAGGCTGTGAGTGTTCTCATTGCAAGATCTTGCGCAAGACTCTTCCTGTGAAATCCCAATTGCATTGCCTATATATCACGTTGAAACTCGTCTGTCAGCCATAACAGAATGATGGATTTTATTGACCATTTTTGTTGTTTTAACAGTTACATGCCTTCCAAGCCGGGCGTCATCCCCAAGGCTCTGCCTGCCACCCACCTTCCCACTGCAGCACATGAAGAAGCAATATTTCTTAGTGCTGCTACCAAATCTGTTTTGATATGCTAAACCTTTCTTATGCAAATATCTGATCACCATTTTTTCAGATATTTTGTCTATTATACAAAAGTCTGTTTGATTTAGTGCTGCTACCTCTTCGACATAATTGACTAAATGGCACCAGTCTCAGGGTACACATCCTTAAATTATGCAGGAAATTATGAGGTGAAAAGGACATCCAGCTTAACTTCTTAAATACAAGGCTCACAACTTATCAATCAGGCCTCGTACCATTATGTGCAGTGTTTTGAAAGTCTTAATGCAATCGTTTTGTGTCTGAAATTTTTTGATAGCCTTACCATTGTATTGCTATGTTATTAAAGCATTTTAAAAACTATCAGAAATATGTAGGTTACCAAAAAGGAACAAATTGATATTATTATTTATTAAGTGAACATGGAAGTTAAATCTCACCTGTGCAATTCTTCATTTGAATGTTTCGAGCATGATGAACGAATCCAGGCTGGAAACAATTAAAATGAAAAGAATGAGGATACATGCATATCTTTATTGATGTTTTGATTCTACCTTTTTTCACACTGAGATATATACCTATAACATATTGTTGGCAAAGTGATAAAGTAATACAATTTGATTTCCTCATCATTAGCGAAACGATAATAAACATAACATTTGCTGGCATTCAATATTGGGCAATAATGAAAACACAAATGTATACAAATATACATGTGCGTATAAGATTGTCTTCATTGATTCCATCATTCCGTAATACAGAGGTGTCTGCACGTGTTGGTATGCATCCATTTGTTACCTCAACGTTTCGAGAGAAACGTTGAAAACTTGTAGAAATTTACAAGCAAACTAATGACGTAACAATCAACATCTCAATGGGACGAAAAACTCTGTGTTAGTTAAAGATTTTGTTAATTTACAGGAAATGCAGACGTATTGACCTCCGTTGTTACATATATTCAAACATTAAGTTCATATAAAAGAAAGTAAAGAAGTTGGATAATGTTTGATAAATGGATAAAAAAGAAGATAAAACTACACAATAAACGCGACTCCAAGTCCACCTTAGTATTTATTTTACAGAGGTAGTGCTGTCTTGTGATATACCTTATGAAATCGTCCTTAATTCAATATATTAAGACTACGAACCTTTTCAGCTGATTTTATAACAATCCATTGCCCATGTTGTACAAACTCAGAACTGTTGAGACAGGAACCGGACTTCAGTTCACCGACGGCGAAGGATGCCTGATTTGGTCTTGATAATATAATCTTGTCTCCGTCAGAGCACCAGCACAAATCATTAGCAAAGGTGAGGTCAAAGGTCAGGTAACAGACCAGAAATATGGCGGAATACATCCTGTGTATAAAGAAGGAATGTGATATGAAAAACCATGAAACATTATATCACATTCTTTTGAAATACCTTACCGACCCTTTAAACAGAAATAGTTTGTAACTCTTCCTACAGTATTTTATTGTTAATTGCTGAATACGGACGTACATGACATACCTAAAAAGAATTCCTTGTCTCCCAATATTGTTTGGTCTTTACTTCTACTTTTATTTTGCCCTTAATTATTGTTGAATTACATATAAGATGGTGTCCTGTCGACTAGTTTGTTATTCTGACCTGTCCTTATATCAACAGGACAACGATCAACGAGGGAAAATGTGGGACCTACGTTTGCAACTTGCGAAAGATCCATTCAGAACTTTTCAAGAACTAATATTGTCAAACTTAAAATGTCAGCCATTGTGTTTTGATGGTCAGTCCACGAAAACAACTAGGGACCAGAGGGAGCTTTAGTATGAAATACAAAATTTGAGAAAGATTCATTCACTATTTCTCAAGGAATAGCGATCGCAGTTGTTCATTTCCATATATAAGGTTTTCTAATCTGTTCAGAAACCATTGGGCACAACCTGGGAGAAAAGGAAACCTATCTAAAAAATTGAGAACGGTCAGGCCAATACTTTTACAGAAATAGTGACATCAATCTTTACTTGTTCAAGATGGCCGCCACTCTGCCATTTTGTTTTCTCCGTATTTACCCGACATTTACAGGGCACGATTAGGAACTGAACAAATACCTACATATGAGAATCTGAGAAATATCAATCTCGAGAATTAACAATTTCCATAGTCAAAATGCAAAATGACCGGATTTCAATCATTTTGTTTTTCTAGTCAGACAAAAATATCAAAACCACACACCAGTGACCAGGTGAAGCTTGTATAGGTAATTTGAGAAAAATAACTATTTAAAAAAACATATATGACAAAATTAAAAATGGCCGACTTTTTGGTCGGATAACGACGATAGCGATCGCCTTCAGTAGAGGGGTCGCTACTCGTTCACAGAAATCAATCCGCAGAAAAAAGTAAAACACCAAGTAAAAACGGACTTGAGATTATTTTAACTCAATTTATTATCATGGATTGGAAACGTTATGAAATTCGGATTGGAATGGCTATGTTGGTAAATCGTTAGTTCTGATGTTGCATCATCATCATCATCATCATCATCATCATCATCATCATCATCATCATCATCATCATCATCATCATCATCATTATCCTTTATTCCTCAAACATGAGAGTATACAATATACGTACAAGTTGTAGTTAATGCATATTTCGTTCACTATACCATAGTAGTTTAACACTTTGTCCATGAATGTGTCTCTTCAAATGAATGTCACTTTGCAGTCCCTGACGAAATGCCTAATGACGTCATAGAAGGTGTTTCCCGCACTTGATACATATTTTACGTTGTTCTGTTGGTGGGCAAGTTATCATTTTACAAGTATATAAGATTATTTTCTTGTCTGTGCTTTCTAACTTTAATAAAACATACGGTTTGCTATATGTCGAATGTACATGATTAAAACGATTTAAATCACAATCGCAGATCATTCTGGCTTTCAGTAGTGTGTGTTTCGTGAATATCTATCTCTTCTTTTACAATATATTTCCACTCGCGTCATCCTGGAAAATTTCCATCCTCTGCATATTGGTTTATATATGATGTTAACTTGTACTTTTGAGGAATGTCAATTATATCTGGCACGAATCCACCCTGTTTCTTAGACCTTTCGTCATGTTCTTAAAAAGTCTTGGAATGAAGATGTCCTTTGTGATAGTATTTCGCCTGCTACTTATTAGACAGCGTAGAAAGTTTAATTTCCTCATTCTAATTTCACTATTAATTCTATTAATACCTAGAATAGTCTCACACATATCTCACCTCGAAGATTTTCTGACATTAAGAATCAGTTTGACAGCGTAATGCTGGAATACGTCAAATTGTTCTTTGTCTTTCGCTGTTAGGTTATTCCACATCTCCGATCTATTTAACACAGCTGGTAGTATTACTTTCCTACGGATGTTAGTGGTTAAGTGTGGGCACAGTCCGATCCCATACGAGTAATAGCGTGCAACATGTTTCTCCTTTTTCTGCAGGCTTCCTCCACAGCATGAGAACACTTCCGGTTAACTGATACATCAATTCCTAGATGCACCTCGGAATCCACAGTTTTGACGACGTCTCCCTTCAATGTCCACAGGACGTTAGTTACACAGTTTTAAATGAAATATTGGAGCATTTTGAATGTAAAGTTCCATCTTGTGACTATTCTCCGGCTATGTTCAATAAACACTGAAGGGTGTTTGGACTGGTACTTATAAGTGCGATATCGTCAGCAAGAGATGGGTTAGCACACTGAATTGAAACTATCTTCGTGCTAGCGTCCGATGTTTCTAGTCGGTAAAGTAGGTTATTTATATATATTAAGTACAAAGTTGATGTAATTCCTTCTTGTCGCACCGATCTATCCACTATTCCCTATTGCTAAGCCAAGACATGCATACAACGCTAACTGGCCAGAATCCCGGACTGTCCAGGATGACGGCGTTTCTAGTTTCAACATTTACCTTGGCCGTATATGACCCGAAGCGTTGTGCGAATACCCGTATGTCAGTAACTTTAACGCCTTTTCTGTGTAGATAATTGACGTTGGTTGCTCGGATTGTGGTCAGTATGGGCGTCCATACATTCCGCGCACTGTCTCAATCGTCGCGGTTCATTGGTCGCCGAACATTGACCTGTATAACAGCTGAGCACGGTACCGTTAGGAATGTTGTGTACGCCCCCTGTAACTACATCAGAGTACAACTTCACATTATTCATTCTGGTGACAACTGCCGAGAAAATGGTTTGTAATTCTGTAAGGTTATCTCGAAGTTCTTTGATTTCTATACGCAAATCATCCAATATTGTCAGCATCTGACAGTCATTTTTGTGGTTCACTTTCAAACAGGCCTCAACATTTTTTCATCGTTCACATATAGAATGAAGGACTCTTTTGTTGTCTTTTCAGAAAGTTTATTTTCAATATTTTTTTGTCGCTTTTGGTTCAGTTCGATTGTGTTGGGCGTTATGTAGCGGAGTACCACCAATCAGACTGTCCGTTAGAATCCCCGCAGTCCATTTCGGTGTCGTTTTATCCTTACTACATACTTTCGTTTTCGGTCGAATCTCCGAGTATAAAAGAATGAATTATGTAGCAGTCTCTCCCGTATTTGACATGATTCTGGCTACTTGTTGTGGTTTTCCTTGTTGCTAGTTTACCTTTGGGACAACCGGAAATATCTCTAGCTAGTAGGGTATCTCCGACATATTATTCGTTTTCGTACCGGAAGCGGACATGTTTGTCAACCTCACACTCCGCCATCTTTTACATACATAATGGGTTATATAGATTTTACCTCTGTTACCTACTCACGTCATGCACGCGGTAATTTAATCGCTGAGAAATTAAAGATACATTAGTGAGGAGGAGGAAGAATAGGAGGAGGGATAAAAACCCATGGCCTATCTTGGATGCATTACGAACAGAAGGACAAGCATGCATGCGGCTATTTTTTTTTCTAAAAATACAATCTTCAGTTTCGAAAGAGAGTTTTTCAACCCTCAGCCTTTCAGGGCTTTGATTATACTATAACACGTAATGCTTTAGTATACAACTTAACAACATAGTCAAAATTTATCATTTTATAAAATATCGATTGTGATGAAGGACTATAATCTAACAAGGAAAACATTTAGTTATACAAAGATATACTACTCAAAAGTTCTACCTAAAAACATTTTACAATTGTCAATTACCTTACGATGTGGAGTCCCGACTCGCAGCCGTCGGTCTATGTTGTCCTTATCTACTACAATATTAACATCATGAAGCCGTGACACGAAGGGCAAGGACATTCTGCTCACGTTTATATATATCATGACATGACCAGCTGTGATGTGTTTTCATATAAGGTCTGGATTTAAAAAATTAAAACATTCAAACTTCTACAAAAGCCGGTTTGTTTCTCTTTTGACGAAAGAGGATGACACTGTGCATCATCCAGTACTTACACAATATAACGACGTTAAAGCTGCGTGATTGTGGATCATGATATCTGTTCGATGTGCACACGATAGAAAAACTGGACGAAATAAGCCATCGAACATTTTTGCGTACGATGTGCGATTCTATCATGGTTGATGGAATCTAGATTTAGAAATGACTTACAGATCAGTGTGTGATAGGGTTTATTGGTATTTTAGATATATAAGAGTATAACTAAGTACATTTCCTAATTCAGCCATTTATCTATAGGTCGTCCTCATGTATATATACCAGATACAGACTTAATAGTGATCTGTTTACGAAGTGCGTCACGTGACCAGCCTAAGTGTACGCACACTATACACTATATATGTTAGGCGATGGATTGCCTTAAATCTCATACAGTCAGAAAGGGAATCTTATTTTTATTATTTCTATTATCTCTTTATCATTCTCTTTCACTCACTTTCTGTCTTTTTATGAACAAAAAGTAATATATACTGGTATATCCTAATTATTACGTTTGTTACACGTGAGATCTAACCGGTACAGTTTCGGCCCTGTTACGCACATGCCGGTATACCACTAATTAATTGTTTAAATTAAAAATAACTTTTTATTCACCTATCCGATATTATGAAACATTTTCTTGCTCGATGGATATGTTATCCGGTTTGTTAGAACTTTTAAACTGTTGCAAGGTGTACCGTCTCCTTGTTTCTACATAAAGGATAGTCCATCCAGTATAGGTATTGGGTAACGCACTGCAAAATTAAGGTGACCACAGGAAATTTATTATTTTTTATATTTACTATTTGTGAGATTATAAATAGATACATCTAGCACATTCATGAAAGAAGAGACACAGGACAATCTGGAAAATGTTTGATAGTATTCTGAACGTCTGTCGTTCTTTTTATTTTTCATTGAATTGATATATACTTGAACAAATTGACAAACCTGTTACGATTCCAGCAACTTCATACTGATCGTTTCTCGATCTTATTTCATGACAATCATCACAATTCTCACGTGCAGTTTTAGAAGAGGCAAATTATAAACCAAAAGCAATTTCAGTAGTCTCATCCTATTTTAGAAAAATATTTGATTTTCGGAGGAAGGTGTATACTTTTCTGTTTTTTGTAATGTTAATGTGAATACGACATTTTACCGAATCGGATTGACCAAGATTTACATCGCAGGTGTCGTCGATGAAGCAGAAGACGCTTGCTCTTCCGGAACACCTGATCTATTTCTCCTTGTGTTTTTCCAGGTCGTTTTAAGAAAGTTTGATACAAAGTCAATGAACTGAAGACAAGATATGTTTAATGGGAAGGCAAAGATGGAAATGGACAATAATTCCGACAATAACTCGGGATATGATAATCCAAAAACTGAATTCATCTCGTTAATGTTATCAATAATAATTTCTGATTAATACGTGAATATGAATGAATGAGAATATATATGACACTATAATAGTTATTTTGGTCTGCATTGAAGCACGGAAATCTTCACTTTGTGGCGACGAATGATAAGGGTTAATATATTCTTATCTTACAGTCAAATAATAGATCTAGGGTCATTCAGAAGGTATTTTCTCCGATAAATGACATGATTTGGAATTTTTTGGGTTCATAAACTCGGTCGCAAGTTTATGATGTATATCAGTCGTTAAATAATATTGGAAATTCATTACACAAAAACATATCTAAAAGTCTAAATCATATATATACAATAAGACACTGAACAGCACCGTATAGTGCAGTCACACTGAAATGCCTTTACGTTAAAACATATTTTGTCGTTGTTTCGAGAAAATGGTTGAGCACAGAAAATTCAAACTGGTGTCTATTTAAGCTTCAATGAATTGTGGAGTTAATATCATATTTTTCTAGTTGTATACCTCTGAACCTGCAACTTCGCAGGTCATGTCTTAATAGAAAATTGTATAAAAAAAAAAAAAAAGAAAAATGAAGATTCCATAACAGTTATGGTACACAGTGAAGTTTTTATTCGCCGCTAGTGTAACGTGTGATGACAATTCAGAGAATGCTGTATAAGATATGTATTTAAATTGCCCTGCAGTGTGTCAGTGGTCTTGATTTCAACAATTTACCAATTTACAGTGAAATAGCGGCTTGGGAGATTAGGATGTTTTGAGTCGTCAGCAAGGTGTGTTCCAGTAATGTAGGGAATGTCTATTACTGTTGGCACTCCAGAACAAGCCTGTGTCACCATCTATTTAAATAAAAACAGGGACGGTATCAGGCCCCTGGCAACCAATCAACAGAAAATGAAGTGAAATATTAAGGATAATTCGAAAATTAATTGAAAAGAGACCATAAAAACAAAATAACAAATTCATAATAAATAAACTAAGGATAAGAAATGAAAACCCTAGAGAGACTACAAAAGTGTCATCTGCCCTTCGTATACGTGATGAGCTACTAAAAGTGATAAAGTTGTGAGTTCTATCCTATGATATCCAACTGTATCAAACGGCGTGACGTATCGCTCTGATATGTCAGAACTGCATACGAAAAAATAAGATAGATGAATATTCATTTTGTCGCGTCAAGGAAATGACATTCTAAAGCGATATCGCTATGAAATATCCTTGAGTGGCCCAATGAAATCGTTATAAACAAGTAAACATGTGTATAATTATTGTTACGAAGATAAACCTCATACCAAACAAAAAGCCTTGGACTAATTACCCGAGTAAGGTACATTGTATTTTTTGTTGCCCAGATGTTGAGGATTCTATAAACAAGATAAATACATAAGCAGGTACTTGACATGTTTTCTAAAATTATCAGATATATGAAAAATACGAGATTTATTGCATCACTGGGCTAGTGCACCTTCCCAAGATGTCAATATTTCTTACAATGACTTTGGATTTTCCTCAGTCGCCTCCTAGACTTCAAATGTTCGGCCCTGACAAGTCTTAGAAGGACGAAACATATTATCTTCATTGTTCGACTTTAATCTATTTTACTCTATTTTTTTTGTCAAAATATGTTATTAATTTCTGTGTCTTTTGCATAATTTTACTCATATTTTCATGCTTACAACTGTTCGGACGAAAACTAATTTGAATTAATTCCGTCATGACTTATTCGAAAGAATATATTGTTTACCTTGTTATTCCGATGTATATAACTACATAATTATAAATTTAAAAAAGAGCAAACGATAAGTTTGAAATTATATAAACCATCAAGATGTGTTGAATATGACACAGACTCTTTGAGACGAAGCGGATGTTACGTCATCTTTTTTGTGATACTCTACCTTAAATCCATCCCGAGTACATGAGACGAAAATGCCGCTGTAACCCTCGTGTAGCCTATCTTGTTGGTAGGTGTCGTTCCAAAATGTCCCTACCGGCGTGTAGGGCGGTAATTGTCGGGTTGTGTTACATTCAACGGCTACCTACACAAAGTAATATCATCATAAGTTTATTTTTAGTCTAACATATCTTCCGTCATATCTACCACATGCAGTCATTGCTAGTCTGTAATTTGTAACGCTTGGTTCAGTCCTTGTTCTGTTTGCAGTGAATGGTGCTTTACAATCTGTAGGACAAATTGAAATAGATGTGTTAGTGAAATTTCATCTTCATATACATATATCAGAGATTTGGATTTTCTCTTTGATTTCATAAAATTTGTTTTTATTATTTAATAAATAAGACGTTACAGGCTAGTTACAAAATAGAAAATTATTCATTGGTGAGTTTTTTTCTTCTTATTTCGAGTATTAGCTTTTGGCAAACCTTTGCAAATAACGATTGGTATGAACACACAGACATGCAGGTAGGGTGTAATAAATTTACCTACTAAAAAGAGGAGACTTAATTAAGGATTCAAACTGTTCTTATCTATAATCAACTCTATTTTGTAATGTCTCTCTTCACCCTGCCTAACTTAAAGCTTTTGATTTAACTTTCGCCTAAATGCTAAATGTGCCAGGACATGTAAGAGTCATATCAAATCAATCAGTTGTGACCCATTTATTTACAATGAACAACGTTAAAGACAGCGAAAAAATATCGACATGTAAACAGAATTCAAACACAAAGTTCGATAAAAAAAATACCAACATGTCAACATAATCATTATCTAAACTCAAGATTGATAAAATTCGAGTACAATATAAACAAAAGAAAGATTTACACGAATAAGACCATGTGTTCCGGAAGTGTAAACGACTTTTTTCTTCATCGATGACACCCGCCTTGTAAATTCTAAAATAATCGCAAAATAACAAAAACGATCTTCACGGAGATCCTAGAAAATGTACAAGAAAAATAAAACCATCAGTTTCGGAAGGGTAAGCGTCTTTTAAGATCACAATAGTTGAGAGTCAGAAATGACACGTCTACAATCTTGAAATAAATACAGTTGTGATAAACATAGCTCTAGAATATATTTTGTTTTTAAATATCTGATAATTTATAATATGAATTTACATGTTCATAGCCAAGAAATTCTTTAGATGTAAGTGATATAGGCGAGGTTTCCTTAACCTCATTATAGACCATATTTTATTTGTAATAATTTTTTATTAAAACTCCATTTTTTTCTGTTCACATTCCTAAAAATTTTTATTGTGAAAATTGTTCAGGACATTTTCAAATAATTCGCTGTTATCTTTCATGAAAATTCTCTCTTGATTTTCATGGTTATAAGAGATAACCATTTTCCGTATAATTTTTGAATTTGTAATATTGATCGACCAACCGACAACTTGTGCTATACAATCACAAATGTTTGCTTTACGTCAGATATTTCGGCTGATGTCAGGATTAAGTCCCGAACAATGTACGTACGCTTTGTCGATGCCTTGGGAGATTTCACAACTGCATTTTCTTTCCAGCTGTTTTAAGATGATTTCACGATAAATATATTGTTTATTACAGTGTACGAAAAAAGATCCTTCTGGAATCTTCCTTCGGGAAAAAAGAATAATAAAAACTTTACCGATAATCCCTTAAACCATAGGGCAGCATTTGAAGGTATTCCTGGGCAATTTGACATGAGAAAATCCTCGGTCTTTGACGTCCACCTATCTGGGCAATGTGCAGCTGAAGTCGCATTTATCTCCGCCAGGGCGTGTAACACCGCCATTTTATCACACGTATGGGCTGTTCCCTGTATCAAACCTATTAAGGGAATCGAGGTATAATGTAAAGTTCCACGTTCTTCAGCATTTACAGATACTTACCATTAAATGCATGACTCTAAATTTGTACGACTCTCGTATCTGACTCTAACTTTGTACGACTCTCGTATCTGACTCTAACTTTGTACGACTCTCGTATCTGACACTAACTTTGTACGACTCTCGTATCTCTAACTTTGTACGACTCTCGTATCTGACACTAACTTTGTACGACTCTCGTATCTGACTCTAACTTTGTACGACTCTCGTATCTGACACTAACTTTGTACGACTCTCGTATCTCTAACTTTGTACGACTCTCGTATCTGACACTAACTTTGTACGACTCTCGTATCTGACTCTAACTTTGTACGACTCTCGTATCTGACTCTAACTTTGTACGACTCTCGTATCTGACTCTGACTTTGTACGACTCTCGTATCTGACTCTAACTTTGTACGACTCTCGTATCTCTAACTTTGTACGACTCTCGTATCTGACTCTAACTTTGTACGACTCTCGTATCTCTAACTTTGTACGACTCTCGTATCTGACTCAAACTTTGTACGGCTCTCGTATCTGACTCTAACTTTGTACGACTCTCGTATCTGACACTAACTTTGTACGACTCTCGTATCTGACACTAACTTTGTACGACTCTCGTATCTGACTCTAACTTTGTACGACTCTCGTTTCTGACTCTAACTTTGTACGACTCTCGTATCTGACGCTAACTTTGTACGACTCTCGTATCTGACTCTAAATTTGTACGACTCTCGTATCTGACTCTAACTTTGTACGACTCTCGTATCTGACACTAACTTTGTACGACTCTCGTATCTGACACTAACTTTGTACGACTCTCGTATCTCTAACTTTGTACGACTCTCGTATCTGACTCTAACTTTGTACGACTCTCGTATCTGACTCTAACTTTGTACGGCTCTCGTATCTGACTCTAACTTTGTACGACTCTCGTATCTGACACTAACTTTGTACGACTCTCGTATCTGACACTAACTTTGTACGACTCTCGTATCTGACTCTAACTTTGTACGACTCTCGTTTCTGACTCTAACTTTGTACGACTCTCGTATCTGACTCTAACTTTGTACGACTCTCGTATCTGACTCTAAATTTGTACGACTCTCGTATCTGACTCTAACTTTGTACGACTCTCGTATCTGACACTAACTTTGTACGACTCTCGTATCTGACTCTAACTTTGTACGACTCTCGTATCTGACTCTAACTTTGTACGACTCTCGTATCTGACTCTAACTTTGTACGACTCTCGTATCTGACTCTAACTTTGTACGGCTCTCGTATCTGACTCTAACTTTGTACGGCTCTCGTATCTGACTCTAACTTTGTACGACTCTCGTATCTGACTCTAACTTTGTACGACTCTCGTATCTCTAACTTTGTACGACTCTCGTATCTGACTCTAACTTTGTACGACTCTCGTATCTGACTCTAACTTTGTACGACTCTCGTATCTGACTCTAACTTTGTACGACTCTCGTATCTGACTCTAACTTTGTACGACTCTCGTATCTGACACTAACTTTGTACGACTCTCGTATCTGACTCTAACTTTGTACGACTCTCGTATCTGACTCTAACTTTGTACGACTCTCGTATCTGACTCTAACTTTGTACGACTCTCGTATCTGACTCTAACTTTGTACGACTCTCGTATCTGACTCTAACTTTGTACGACTCTCGTATCTGACACTAACTTTGTACGACTCTCGTATCTGACTCTAACTTTGTACGACTCTCGTATCTGACTCTAACTTTGTACGACTCTCGTATCTGACTCTAACTTTGTACGACTCTCGTATCTGACACTAACTTTGTACGACTCTCGTATCTGACTCTAACTTTGTACGACTCTCGTTTCTGACTCTAACTTTGTACGACTCTCGTATCTGACTCTAACTTTGTACGACTCTCGTATCTGACTCTAACTTTGTACGGCTCTCGTATCTGACTCTAACTTTGTACGACTCTCGTATCTGACTCTAACTTTGTACGACTCTCGTATCTGACTCTAACTTTGTACGGCTCTCGTATCTGACTCTAACTTTGTACGGCTCTCGTATCTGACTCTAACTTTGTACGACTCTCGTATCTGACTCTAACTTTGTACGACTCTCGTATCTGACTCTAACTTTGTACGACTCTCGTATCTGACACTAACTTTGTACGACTCTCGTATCTGACTCTAACTTTGTACGACTCTCGTATCTGACTCTAACTTTGTACGACTCTCGTATCTGACTAACTTTGTACGACTCTCGTATCTCTAACTTTGTACGACTCTCGTATCTGACTCTAACTTTGTACGACTCTCGTATCTGACTCTAACTTTGTACGACTCTCGTATCTGACTAACTTTGTACGACTCTCGTACACTAGAATCTCACTAACTTTGAACGAATCTCGTATCTGACTCTAACTTTGTACGACTCTCGTATCTGACTCTAACTTTGTACGACTCTCGTATCTGACTCTAACTTTGTACGACTCTCGTATCTGACTCTAACTTTGTACGACTCTCGTATCTGACTCTAACTTTGTACGACTCTCGTATCTGACTCTAACTTTGTACGACTCTCGTATCTGACTCTAACTTTGTACGACTCTCGTATCTGACTCTAACTTTGTACGACTCTCGTATCTGACTCTAACTTTGTACGACTCTCGTATCTGACTCTAACTTTGTACGACTCTCGTATCTGACACTCTTTGTACGGCTCTCGTATCTGACACTAACTTTGTACGGCTCTCGTATCTGACTCTAACTTTGTACGACTCTCGTATCTGACACTAACTTTGTACGACTCTCGTATCTGACTCTAACTTTGTACGGCTCTCGTATCTGACTCTAAATTTGTACAACTCTCGTATCTGACTCTAACTTTGTACGACTCTCGTTTCTGACTCTAACTTTGTACGACTCTCGTATCTGACTCTAACTTTGTACGGCTCTCGTATCAATCGGTAAAACACACAGCCGATCCAAAAGGAAATAACATTAATTAACATTAAACAAATCAAAAGGTAAAAGACAAATGTTAAAAATCTTAAATGGGTATGTGAACACAAAAGATTAAAACGGTACGTCATAATCTATTATATAGACTAACATCTTTCAGGTAATGTAAAAATTTACAAATGTCAACAGTTTCTAAAAGGATCTTTAGATATGTAACATTACGATAAAAACATTCTCGAGTAGGCAGGTCAATGCAGTCCAATAAAAATGTTTAACAGTGAATGGCTCATCACATCCTATGTACTGAGGGTTATCTGCGCCTTTCCACATATACGGATGTGTAAGATATGTATGGCCCATCCGAAGACGGGCAAGGACAACCTCGTCTCAGTGGTTGTCTCTATAGCATGGAGACCATTCACCGATAACAGGTTTAACAGAGTGCAATTTATTATTGGTATATGTATTCCATTCCTCCTGCCACTGAGCTTTTAAAATTTGTTTCATATATGGTTTAAAATCGATAAAATGACGTTTAAAAAAGTTAATGTCGCTTTCTCCTCTCGTTTGAAATGATATTTAATTACTACTGTTGCGTTATAAAGCCGATACATAAATGTGACAAACTTGGACATGGGCCATAATTGCATGTTCTAACAGCATGGCTGTGACTGCCATTACAGTGATTTTGACAATGGCGACTCATATGACCAGGTCCACAGGATACGCTGCAATCGCTCCACTCTGACCATAGCTCTGTAACAAAAAGAGCTTGGACAGTGACCATATGACTATAACGAAAAGGGCTTGGAGGGTGATCATAGCAATATAACGAAAAGGGCTTGGGGAGTGACCATAGAACTAAAGCGAAAAGAGCTTGGGAGTGCTCATAGCACTAAAACGAAAAGGGCTTGGAGAGTAACCATAGCACTATTACGAAAAGGGCTTGGAGAGTGACCATAGCACTATAACCAAAAGAGCTTGGAGAGTGACCATAGCACCCTAATGAAAAGGGCTTGGAGAGTGACCATAGCACTAAAACGAAAAGGGCTTGGGGAGTGCTCATAGCACAAAAACGAAAAGGGCTTGGAGAGTAACCATAGCACTATTACGAAAAGGCCTTGGGGAGTGACCATAGAACTAAAGCGAAAAGAGCTTGGGAGTGCTCATAGCACTAAAACGAAAAGGGCTTGGAGAGTAACCATAGCACTATTACGAAAAGGGCTTGGAGAGTGACCATAGCACTATAACCAAAAGAGCTTGGAGAGTGACCATAGCACCCTAACGAAAAGGGCTTGGAGAGTGACCATAGCACTAAAACGAAAAGGCCTTGGGGAGTGACCATAGAACTAAAGCGAAAAGAGCTTGGGAGTGCTCATAGCACTAAAACGAAAAGGGCTTGGAGGGTGATCATAGCAATATAACGAAAAGGGCTTGGGGAGTGACCATATGACTATAACGAAAAGACCTTGGAGAGTGACCATAGCACTATAACGAAAAGGCCTTGGGGAGTGACATAGAACTAAAGCGAAAAGAGCTTGGGAGTGCTCATAGCACTAAAACGAAAAGGGCTTGGAGAGTAACCATAGCACTATTACGAAAAGGGCTTGGAGAGTGACCATAGCACTATAACCAAAAGAGCTTGGAGAGTGACCATAGCACCCTAACGAAAAGGGCTTGGGGAGTGACTATATCACTATAACGAAAAGGGCTTGGGGAGTGACCATACCACTATAACGAAAAGAGCTTGGAGAGTGACCATAGCATTATAACGAAAAGGGCTTGGAGAGTGACCAATGAACTATAACGAAAAGGGCTTGGAGAGTGACCATAGCACTATAACGAAAAGAGCTTGGAGAGTGACCATACCACTATAACGAAAAGGGCTTGGGGAGTGATCACAGCACTATAACGAAAAGGGCTTGGGGAGTGACTATCAAACTATAACGAAAAGGCCTTGGAAAGTGACCATAGAACTATAACGAAAAGGGCTTGGAGAGTGACCATAATACTATAACGAAAAGAGCGTGGAGAGAGCCATAGGACTATAACGAAAAGAGCTTGGAGAGTGACCATTACACTATAACGAAAAGAGCTTGGAGAGTGACCATACCAAAATAACGAAAAGGGCTTGGAGAGTGACCATAGCACTATAACGAAAAGGGCTTGGGGAGAGACCATACCACTACAACGAAAAGAGATTGGAGAGTGACCATAGGACTATAACGAAAAGAGCTTGGAGAGTGACTATATCACTATAACGAAAAGGGCTTGGGGAGTGACCATATCACTATAACGAAAAGGGCTTGGAGAGTGATCATAGCATTATAACGAAAAGAGCTTGGAGAGTGATCATAGCACTATTACGAAAAGGGCTTGGGGAGTGAACATATCACTATAACGAAAAGGGCTTGGAGAGAGACCATAAAACTATAACGAAAAGGGCTTGGAGAGTGACCTTAGCACTATAACGAAAAGGGCTTGGGGAGTGACCATTAAACTATAACGAAAAGAGCTTGGAGAGTGACCATAGCACTATATCGAAAAGAGCTTGGGGAGTGACCCTAGCAATATAACGAAAAGGGCTTGGAGAGAGACCATAGCACTATAACGAAAAGGGCTTGGAGAGTGACCATAGCACTATAACGAAAAGGGCTTGGAGAGAGACCATAAAACTATAACGAAAAGGGCTCGGAGAGTGACTATATCACTATTACGAAAAGAGCTTGAAGAGTGACTATATCACTATTACGAAAAGGGCTTGGAGAGTGACCAGATCACTATAACGAAAAGGGCTTGGAGAGTGATCATAGCACTATAACGAAAAGAGCTTGGAGAGTGACTATATCACTATTACGAAAATGGCTTGGGGAGTGACCATATCACTATAACGAAAAGGGCTTGGAGAGTGACCATACCACTATAACGAAAAGGGCTTGGAGAGTGATCATAGCACTATAACGAAAAGAGATTGGAGAGTGACTATATCACTATTACGAAAAGAGCTTGGAGAGTGACTATATCACTATAACGAAAAGGGCTTGGAGAGTGACCATATCACTATAACGAAAAGGGCTTGGAGAGTGACTATATCACTATTACGAAAAGGGCTTGGGGAGTGACCATATCACTATAACGAAAAGAGCTTGGAGAGTGACTATATCACTATAACGAAAAGAGCTTGGAGAGTGACTATATCACTATAACGAAAAGGGCTTGGAGAGAGATCATAAAACTATAACGAAAAGGGCTTGGAGAGAGACCATAAAACTATAACGAAAAGGGCTCGGAGAGTGACCATTACACTATAACGAAAAGGGCTTGGAGAGTGACTATATCACTATAACGAAAAGGGCTTGGAGAGAGGCCATAAAACTATAACGAAAAGGGCTTGGAGAGAGACCATAAAACTATAACGAAAAGGGCTTGGGGAGTGACCATATCACTATAACGAAAAGGGCTTGGGGAGAGACCATAAAACTATAACGAAAAGGGCTTGGAGAGAGACCATATCACTATAACGAAAAGGGCTCGGAGAGTGACCATTACACTATAACGAAAAGGGCTTGGAGAGAGACCATAAAACTATAACGAAAAGGGCTTGGGGAGTGACTATACCACTATAACGAAAAGGGCTTGGAGAGAGACCATAAAACTATAACGAAAAGGGCTCGGAGAGTGACCATTACACTATAACGAAAAGGGCTTGGAGAGAGACCATACCACTATAACGAAAAGGGCTTGGAGAGAGACCATAAAACTATAACGAAAAGGGCTTGGAGAGAGACCATAAAACTATAACGAAAAGGGCTTGGAGAGAGACCATAAAACTATAACGAAAAGGGCTCGGAGAGTGACCATTACACTATAACCAAAAGAGCTTGGAGAGTGACCATAGCACCCTAACGAAAAAGGGCTTGGAGAGTGACCATAGCACTAAAACGAAAAGGCCTTGGGGAGTGACCATAGAACTAAAGCGAAAAGAGCTTGGGAGTGCTCATAGCACTAAAACGAAAAGGGCTTGGAGGTTGATCATAGCAATATAACGAAAAGGGCTTGGGGAGTGACCATATGACTATAACGAAAAGACCTTGGAGAGTGACCATAGCACTATAACGAAAAGGCCTTGGGGAGTGACCATAGAACTAAAGCGAAAAGAGCTTGGGAGTGCTCATAGCACTAAAACGAAAAGGGCTTGGAGAGTAACCATAGCACTATTACGAAAAGGGCTTGGAGAGTGACCATAGCACTATAACCAAAAGAGCTTGGAGAGTGACCATAGCACCCTAACGAAAAGGGCTTGGGGAGTGACTATATCACTATAACGAAAAGGGCTTGGGGAGTGACCATACCACTATAACGAAAAGAGCTTGGAGAGTGACCATAGCATTATAACGAAAAGGGCTTGGAGAGTGACCAATGAACTATAACGAAAAGGGCTTGGAGAGTGACCATAGCACTATAACGAAAAGAGCTTGGAGAGTGACCATACCACTATAACGAAAAGGGCTTGGGGAGTGATCACAGCACTATAACGAAAAGGGCTTGGGGAGTGACTATCAAACTATAACGAAAAGGCCTTGGAAAGTGACCATAGAACTATAACGAAAAGGGCTTGGAGAGTGACCATAATACTATAACGAAAAGAGCGTGGAGAGAGCCATAGGACTATAACGAAAAGAGCTTGGAGAGTGACCATTACACTATAACGAAAAGAGCTTGGAGAGTGACCATACCAAAATAACGAAAAGGGCTTGGAGAGTGACCATAGCACTATAACGAAAAGGGCTTGGGGAGAGACCATACCACTACAACGAAAAGAGATTGGAGAGTGACCATAGGACTATAACGAAAAGAGCTTGGAGAGTGACTATATCACTATAACGAAAAGGGCTTGGGGAGTGACCATATCACTATAACGAAAAGGGCTTGGAGAGTGATCATAGCATTATAACGAAAAGAGCTTGGAGAGTGATCATAGCACTATTACGAAAAGGGCTTGGGGAGTGAACATATCACTATAACGAAAAGGGCTTGGAGAGAGACCATAAAACTATAACGAAAAGGGCTTGGAGAGTGACCTTAGCACTATAACGAAAAGGGCTTGGGGAGTGACCATTACACTATAACGAAAAGAGCTTGGAGAGTGACCATAGCACTATATCGAAAAGAGCTTGGGGAGTGACCCTAGCAATATAACGAAAAGGGCTTGGAGAGAGACCATAGCACTATAACGAAAAGGGCTTGGAGAGTGACCATAGCACTATAACGAAAAGGGCTTGGAGAGAGACCATAAAACTATAACGAAAAGGGCTCGGAGAGTGACTATATCACTATTACGAAAAGAGCTTGGAGAGTGACTATATCACTATTACGAAAAGGGCTTGGAGAGTGACCAGATCACTATAACGAAAAGGGCTTGGAGAGTGACCATAGCACTATAACGAAAAGGGCTTGGGGAGTGACCATATCACTATAACGAAAAGGGCTTGGAGAGAGACCATACCACTATAACGAAAAGGGCTTGGAGAGTGACCATACCACTATAACGAAAAGGGCTTGGAGAGTGATCATAGCACTATAACGAAAAGAGATTGGAGAGTGACTATATCACTATTACGAAAAGGGCTTGGGGAGAAAAGGGCTTGGACCATATCACTATAACGAAAAGGGCTTGGAGAGAGACCATACCACTATAACGAAAAGGGCTTGGAGAGTGACCATACCACTATAACGAAAAGGGCTTGGAGAGAGACAAAGGAGGATAACGAAAAGAGCTTGGAGAGTGACTATATCACTATAACGAAAAGGGCTTGGAGAGTGACTATATCACTATAACGAAAAGGGCTTGGAGAGTGACCATAAAACTATAACGAAAAGGGCTTGGAGAGAGACCATAAAACTATAACGAAAAGGGCTTGGGGAGTGATCACAGCACTATAACGAAAAGGGCTTGGGGAGTGACTATCAAACTATAACGAAAAGGCCTTGGAAAGTGACCATAGAACTATAACGAAAAGGGCTTGGAGAGTGACCATAATACTATAACGAAAAGAGCGTGGAGAGAGCCATAGGACTATAACGAAAAGAGCTTGGAGAGTGACCATTACACTATAACGAAAAGAGCTTGGAGAGTGACCATACCAAAATAACGAAAAGGGCTTGGAGAGTGACCATAGCACTATAACGAAAAGGGCTAGAGACCATACCACTATAACGAAAAGGGCTTGGAGAGTGACCATAGGACTATAACGAAAAGAGCTTGGAGAGTGACTATAACGAAAAGGGCTAGATAACAAAAGGGCTTGGAGAGAGACCATGACTATAACGAAAAGGGCTTGGGGAGTGACCATATCATAGCACTATAACGAAAAGAGCTTGGAGAGTGATCATAGCAGAGTGACTATATATAACGAAAAGAGCTTGGAGAGTGAGTAGACTATTACGAAAAGGGCTTGGGGAGTGAACATATCTATAACGAAAAGGGCTTGGAGAGAGACCATAAAACTATAACGAAAAGGGCTTGGAGAGTGACCTTAGCACTATAACGAAAAGGGCTTGGGGAGTGACCATTACACTATAACGAAAAGAGCTTGGAGAGTGACCATAGCACTATATCGAAAAGAGCTTGGGGAGTGACCCTAGCAATATAACGAAAAGGGCTTGGAGAGAGACCATAGCACTATAACGAAAAGGGCTTGGAGAGTGACCATAGCACTATAACGAAAAGGGCTTGGAGAGAGACCATAAAACTAACGAAAAGGGCTCGGAGAGTGACTATATCACTATTACGAAAAGAGCTTGGAGAGTGACTATATCACTATTACGAAAAGGGCTTGGAGAGTGACCAGATCACTATAACGAAAAGGGCTTGGAGAGTGATCATAGCACTATAACGAAAAGAGCTTGGAGAGTGACTATATCACTATTACGAAAAGGGCTTGGGGAGTGACCATATCACTATAACGAAAAGGGCTTGGAGAGTGACCATACCACTATAACGAAAAGGGCTTGGAGAGTGATCATAGCACTATAACGAAAAGAGATTGGAGAGTGACTATATCACTATTACGAAAAGAGCTTGGAGAGTGACTATATCACTATAACGAAAAGGGCTTGGAGAGTGACCATATCACTATAACGAAAAGGGCTTGGAGAGTGACTATATCACTATTACGAAAAGGGCTTGGGGAGTGACCATATCACTATAACGAAAAGAGCTTGGAGAGTGACTATATCACTATAACGAAAAGAGCTTGGAGAGTGACTATATCACTATAACGAAAAGGGCTTGGAGAGAGACCATAAAACTATAACGAAAAGGGCTTGGAGAGAGACCATAAAACTATAACGAAAAGGGCTTGGAGAAATATCACTATAACGAAAAGGCTTGGGGAGAGACCATAAAACTATAACGAAAAGAGGAGAGAGACCATATCACTATAACGAAAAGGGCTTGGAGAGTGACCATTACACTATAACGAAAAGGGCTTGGAGAGTGACTATATCACTATAACGAAAAGGGCTTGGAGAGAGGCCATAAAACTATAACGAAAAGGGCTTGGAGAGAGACCATAAAACTATAACGAAAAGGGCTTGGGGAGTGACCATATCACTATAACGAAAAGGGCTTGGGGAGAGACCATAAAACTATAACGAAAAGGGCTTGGAGAGAGACCATATCACTATAACGAAAAGGGCTCGGAGAGTGACCATTACACTATAACGAAAAGGGCTTGGAGAGAGACCATAAAACTATAACGAAAAGGGCTTGGGGAGTGACCATACCACTATAACGAAAAGGGCTTGGAGAGAGACCATAAAACTATAACGAAAAGGGCTCGGAGAGTGACCATTACACTATAACGAAAAGGGCTTGGAGAGAGACCATACCACTATAACGAAAAGGGCTTGGAGAGAGACCATAAAACTATAACGAAAAGGGCTTGGAGAGAGACCATAAAACTATAACGAAAAGGGCTTGGAGAGAGACCATAAAACTATAACGAAAAGGGCTCGGAGAGTGACCATTACACTATAACGAAAAGGGCTTGGAGAGAGACCATAAAACTATAACGAAAAGGGCTTGGGGAGTGACCATACCACTATAACGAAAAGGGCTTGGAGAGAGACCATAAAACTATAACGAAAAGGGCTCGGAGAGTGACCATTACACTATAACGAAAAGGGCTTGGAGAGAGACCATAAAACTATAACGAAAAGGGCTCGGAGAGTGACCATTACATTATAACGAAAAGGGCTTGGAGAGTGACTATATCACTATAACGAAAAGGGCTTGGGGAGTGACCATATCACTATTACGAAAAGGGCTTGGGGAGTGACCATTACACTATAACGAAAAGGGCTTGGAGAGTGACTATATCACTATAACGAAAAGGGCTTGGGGAGTGACCATATCACTATAACGAAAAGGGCTTGGGGAGTGACCATATCACTATAACGAAAAGGGCTTGGAGAATGACCATAGCACTATAACGAAAAGGGCTTGGGGAGTGACCATTACACTATAACGAAAAGAGCTTGGAGAGAGACCATAAAACTATAACGAAAAGGGCTTGGAGAGTGACCATATCACTATAACGAAAAAAGCTTGGGGAGTGACCATTACACTATAACGAAAAGGGCTTGGAGAGTGACTATATCACTAAAGCGAAAAGGGCTTGGAGAGTGACCATTACACTATAACGAAAAGAGCTTGGGGAGTGACCATTACACTATAACGAAAAGAGCTTGGGGAGTGACCATTACACTATAACGAAAAGAGCTTGGAGAGTGATCATAGCACTAAAGCGAAAAGGGCTTGGAGAGTGACCATAACACTATAACGAAAAGAGCTTGGGGAGTGACCATTACACTATAACGAAAAGAGCTTGGAGAGTGACTATATCACTATAACGAAAAGGGCTTGGAGAGTGATCATAGCACTAAAACGAAAAGGGCATGGGGAGTGACCATAACACTATAACGAAAAGAGCTTGGGGAGTGACCATTACACTATAACGAAAAGAGCTTGGAGAGTGACTATATCACTATAACGAAAAGGGCTTGGAGAGTGACCATAGCACTATATCGAAAAGGGCTTGGAGAGTGACCATACCACTATAACAAAAAGGGCTTGGAGAGTGACCATACCACTATAGTGTGGTCGGGTGGTGCAGTGTTAACGCGCTCGCCTTTCAAATAGCCGACCGGGGTTCGATTTCTGGAACGGACGTGGAAAGGTAAGGGGTCACCTGCCCGACCAAGTGGGTTTTCCCCGGGTACTCCGGTTTCCTCCCACAATAAGACCCCTCGCGCGCTTACATCCGTGTGATTAGAGTGATTAGTATAAGTTGACATAACTTGTTTCGCAATTGTTTTAAAATATATAAAGTTTATATTTATAATGAAAAGAGCTTGGAGAGTGACCATACCACTATAACGAAAAGAGCGTGGAGAGTGACCATACCACTATAGGGTGGTCGGGTCGCGAAAAGAGCTTGGAGAGATATTGGAAAGGCAAACAATAACAGAAAACTGATTTGACGAGAAAAAATCTTAAAAAGACGGCAAATTACAAATTAATGAAACAAATAAAATATTATAGCAACAAAATTTACAGACACACTTACGGACAACGGACAAAGCTAGTTTTATAATACAGAAAGAAGATAAAATATTCCCCATAAGGTCACGGTGGATAGATTAAAAAAGGAATACAAGAGAGAGTAATTACAGCGTTTGAATACAAACCAGTTGTAACCGACTTTAATCTAGTAGTCAAGGTTAAAGTTTCTTCAAAAGTTCAAAGTTCACACTTAACCACTTTTGAAAAATAATGTGCACAAGTTATCACCTGTGCTCCTCGCAGATTTAAAGTTTATAGAGTTATTTCCTGTAATGTTATAGCATAAGGCTAAATTATTAGGAAAGAGGAGACAGAATGACGTCAGTGAAGACAACAACATTCTGTAATAAACAATAATATACCTGGGCATTCTCCGTGGTTACAATGCCGGGTTTCTATCGCCTGGTGGTGATCTAAACAGTTGTGTCGGCAGTGACGAGATTGAGTGCCACTCCCACAAGTCACGCTACAACCTCCCCAATCTGTCCAGTCTGTCATGTTGGCAGCCCCGAAAGAATAAGACGCTTATTCTACATCAACACTTACAAATCATTTCACACAATGGTAATGTACATGTGTCAAAATGCTATTTCACTTTGAGGCCCTTAAGAATTTATAAGATCATTTTATCCATACGAGTAAGCGGACCTGACACTGAAAATAAACGACACACAAATATTGATTAAATGCAAGTAATAATTCATTAAAATTTGGAGTCGGCAAAATGATTTTTTTTCTGTTGCTATTAAAACAGCAAGTTATTATATCTGATATCTTTATAAAACAATCTTAATGATGCGTTACCATAATCACCTACAAAGAATAGACACATATAGTGTGATGTAAGATGGTTTACCGTGAAAGAGAAAATAAAGTAAACGAATGAAAAAAAATCCACACCTAATTGTTAATGATGTGTTCTGCTGATAAGTAAAAATGGATTTCATTTCCACATATTCTACTTTACCCAGATTTACAGATATTTTGTTATTTTCGAGACAACTATTTTTTAAAAATACATTTTAGTCCTTCATGGCACAGTAAGGGTATGATACTTTGATATTTAAACAATATGTGAAAATGTTAAAATTTATTTGATTTAAATATCTTTATTTGCATAGCAACCTAAACACGAGAATGTTCTTAAATGACATAAATGTTTTTACCATCTTCTGGTATAAAACATTTTTAAGACCTTAAGTTTTGATAAAAAGATTTTCAAAGATCCTTTTAGCAATTAAAATAGAGGGGTTCCTGTGCTTCATTTTTTTGCAATTGTCACCCCAATAGCCAGTTACTGTCCAAGATCAGGAAATCAACTGAAATATTTTTTTACGGGTCCAAAAAATCCGGGACAGCGGTCACCAAGTCGGAATTCAAGAATTTGAAATCTTTCATTTGTGGTGATAATTCATACAAAATTTAATTAACATCTATTTCTGATTTCAAGACTTACATTTACGTTTCTTGGCAACCAGAAAGCGTTAGAATGTTGACGTTATTACTCGAATCACACCGTCAACTACACCCTCAAAATATATAGTCCACGAGTGAAAGTACTTCAAAACATGATTAAAAATCGCCTGTTTTCTACTAACAAGAACAACTACAGATGAGAAAGTATAGTAAAAGACAACGTCCAAGATATTACATTGGAATTCATTTTATAAAGAATTATGTCTTACTTCCGGTCAAAACATCGAAGAAGTACAACCTTAAGGTATTTGCGTGGGGAAAGATAAGACAATGAGGTACAGTCAGACATTGTAGTAAAGATATATTTATACTTACGTGGACACGAACCGTGATGACATTTCCGGATTTCCGTCACGTGTTGTAGACTTGCACAGTGCTGTGTACAATTCCTTCCCTGTGTACCATGACCGCAGCTTACACTGCACCTTCCCCACTCACTCCACACTGGTACAATATATAGAATATGGTCAGACGTATTCACCACTTTATCAAGCTGAATCAAATTTACATCTATATCAATATGTTTGGTTATAATTTCTATATTTAGATTTTTCAAAATTGTTGACTTTTAGGTTAATTTAAAAATGACAATTTCACAATTTCTAGCTCGGCTTCTTTATCACTACCAAGAGATACAGTTAACACGTGTATATTTAAAACTGTAATGTGAAATAAAGTCAAGTGTCTATGTCACGTTTTCTCGGTCTTATGTACGTTTACACACAATATAGGTTTCATCAGTGACACTTGAAAAGTCATTTGGAGTACCACAGAAATATTATGATTATCTTGATTAAATAATAGAATGACGCTCACCTGGACAATGAGGCATGCTGCATGAACGAGTCTCCATATGCCCATGAATGTTATTGCAGTGATGACAATGTCGCACCTGTTTTCCAATCCCACAGGTGGCGCTGCAGTCACTCCAATCACCCCAAACTATGTGTGGATATATAAAATTGTAAGCTTATAATACTAAACATTACAAAGTTACTTCAAAAATATCATTTTACCGTAAGATTGGGATTATTATGATAACTATTGACATTGTCGATTTGCTGCAACCGAGAAATTACAGAGTTCTGAAGAGTAAATGACATTATCCTTTATATTAATGAGCATACGTGATAATATTATTCAAATGAACCTGCACCCTAAAGTGAAAAAAATGTCTTGAACATATAAATGTTAAATGTTAGATATATATTATATTTCTTTAAAGTGACTCTACAAAACGAGAATTGATACAGTGAATCTTTGAAATAAAATTAATGTATTCGACTATTTCTTATGAGTAGCCAACTCTACAAAATTAGAAATATTCCTTAAGCTTATGTTTGTCATCCACTGAACAATTACATGTATTAAAACAAATATGTCATTCCTGAGTATTGATAATGCACGAAATTCTTCCTCAACACAATTTACCTAAATAATGGGAAACTTTAATAATATTTCTATATTAAAACTCAATTCAAATATATAACGACGGTTACGTGACGTAATGATAGATTTACCAATTGTGTTGTCAAACCTTCTGGACCTACTGCAGCATCCACTTTCACAGTCCTGGCATTCTGAAAGAAGATCTTTTAGTTTTTAGTTTGTTCATTTAATCTTAGTGATTGCTTGCAAATAAACTATTTAACGGTTAAATATAGGATAGCGATTTTTGAGATATCGATAATAATTGACAAGTACCAACCAAGAAACGCGCAGTGAGATAGAGTTACTTCCCTTGGTATATTCAAGTTTGTTGTTTACTTGCATGGCAATTTGAAAGATAAATATAGCTTTGGTTGATTAATGAGCGGTTTCTTTTCATCACTGACAAATAATTCTATGGACTGGTATTGTATGTTATTATCAAACTTTCAGAATTTAAATACTATTTGTTATATATTTATGACTTTTTGTTAATAACGTGAATGTTACGTTTTAAAATCAAAAGATGCAGGTCGATGAAATTGTGGGACTGTTTCACGGATGTCACAGTAAGTCATTGTGAAAATTTTCTTTGTGCGATGTGGAGCTGGACGTGTCTGGTGTTTGTTGGTTTGTCTGTTAATTCCGCGTTTGTATACTTTGTTTTCAATGTGCACGTTACATGACATAGTTGGACTGACCAAAGTTTACATGGCGGGGTCACAGATGAACCAAAAGACGCCCACTTTTCTGAAACACCTGGTCTTATTTCCTTTATGCTTTTTATGAGTCTCCGTTTAATTAAAAACTTTCTTTTGTTCATATTTTGCCTCAATTTTATCAAATTTGGGGTTGGCGTATGTTATGTTTATATGTTGGTATTATCCTATGTATGGGCTAGAAAATTTACCGCATCAGTTTTGGGCTGCAGTCTTAGTATCGTTAACGATATACTTTTTTCATAAGATTGATAACTTATATTCTGTCACTAATTAGATTTCTTCTCCATTTGAAATATGGCATACCATTGCAGATAGTTAGTTCTGACAGACGCACGTATCCATGCTGTAATACAAAAACACTTGCCAGATTAAATCCTCGAGTTTTAAAAACAAAGTACTTACTATTATAATATACATTTGTCTGGAATATTATTCTAAAACAAAGAACGTGTCGATAGAATTATAATCCACGCTCAATAATCATAATAATCAAATCTTATGAAACTCGGGCAAGATATGCACATTAAGAATTCCTAAGCATGTCCTATAACTAGGAATCGTGATCGATTTCTTTTAAAGCATGCAAGAGAAATGAGAAACGAGAGAAAATTAAAACAAAGTAAAATCATACATCAAACTGAACAAAACTGACGTTTACTGACCAACCTTTATCCCGGTATCGAATATATATGCCCATTGATATATCTTCCTTAATTGTGACTGTTTAACACATGATTCAGCTGTGAGTACATCGATGACTGGAGCTTTGAGGCTGGCAGTGATCCGAATCTCGGTATCGGAAACAGCGCATAAACATTCGTCTTCACCGGCAACGGTGACGAAAAGGGGCGCCACCAACAACAGATAATGGGCTTGAAACATTCCAGCTATATCATAAATAATTAAGTGATGATTATGTTTTTGTTTGAAAGAGTCAAAATCTTGCACAAATGAATATGTTCGTATCATTATATTCAGGTGTTGCTTTTACAGACACATTGAATAATTTCACATACATGTAGTCACTACATACAAAATGGCACCTTCTTAAGGAACTATAGAATCATGCACGAGGTACCATCTGATATGTAACAAATGAAGCGTGTTTAAGAGTACTTGAACTAGGACAAGCTAAAATGAGCATTTTGGTGAGTTTCCTAAATCACCTAACATCTATATATGATCTAAATTACCTATTGTAAACGATTACAAGATCCTTTTGTAATAGGTTCGATTATTCAGACAAACATTGTAGAAAAGGGACTTTAAAGTCAATTCAGATATATATCTAAGGTCTGCAAGTACGTTACAATGTAATCTGTGCGTGTGTAATTTAACCTCGTTATCTAAACCTAAAGTTACAAATATTATATAGACTTATCCACTGAATAACAAGGTAAACATGTAATAAATAAGATAGAATAAACAAACAAAGGAAAATAAAAAGTCTATAATATCTAAAGGAAAGAACAGAATCAAATAAACAATTTCCTGTAGCGAGTTTCTGTCACAAAGAGTTTTGACTATATCAAAAGGAAGCAAGAGTAAACGTATATGCTAAAATAATCCCAGTCCACCTCTTATCTGGTTATCTTTAACATATGATTAAGTTTTCTATTGTTTAAAGAATGAGAAATAAAGGGAATCTTGATATATTTCTCTTCAAATGTACTGAAATTCGCGATTAATTGTAGTCAGATGTTGCTGCAAAATGATTATAAGTTAATGTATAATTAAGTCACAGTTTGAGATATTTTAGAACAACGATCACTAAACTATGTGAATATCGATCTAAAATAAGTTACAAGTTGTTTGGAAAATCATGAAATACATACATATTAGTTATCTTTGAAACCTTGTTAAAAAACATGTCAATCCAAACATACACAAGCTCGTGTAATTTATGACAATATGTCACGGAATGAATAAAAGATGACCTGATAATGTAGTGATAGTGCCACTTACGTTTGGTGAGGTGTCGTCAAGTATGTACACATATCTGTTCTAAACCCAGGTCGAACGACTCCAATGCCGATAACAGCAGTGACTTACCTTGGCCATCTCATCGTTGAAAGCTTGTTTCTTTTACCATTTGTACAAAAGTGTATGTGTATATTCCTCTTAAAGGTAAATATTCCTAACATGATCCACAGTTAACAGTCATTCGCATCATCATAAAATGTATACAGCAATACCTCACTCCATTTGTCTGATACAATTACAACTGAGCAGTTAACTTATCCGCACACGACTTCTCCCCTACTATCCTGAGTAGAATTGAAAAAGTGTCTATATCAAATTCATCCTGTCGATAAATAGACGTGCAAAGTTTAAGTAGATAGAATTCGTTATTTTTTTGTTTTTGTTTTGTTTTTTTTTGTGATTGGTCAGCTTTTTTCTCCTTAAACCAATGAAATCACTTCAGTCACTTCAATGAGAGCGAAAATGGATGAAATATTCTGGAATAACGAGGGTGGTTTTTAGCATCAGAAGTACAAATAATGCAGAATGATTCTGTAACATTTCCCATTTGAAATATCTCCAACGTAACTAATTACATAGTCAACAATGAATCATGTGATAACGTTCATTTTTATTGAATTGCTCACACACCGATCACCATCTGACAGTAAAGTAATTAAATGGATCATTCGGGAACCTGGCATTAGTTGATATTGATGTGTTTCTCGGAATATCCATCACTTCTGCTACCCCGTTACAAGCTCTGGTCGCCATCTGATCAACAACATATGAAGTTATTAGGAACTTAAATCATTTGTCAATATGTGCATAAGAGTATGTACATGACTAGATTGATTCACTTTAAATTACACGAGTCGGCACTTAAAATTCGACTTCTATTCCACACTATCACAAGGGGGCCAAATGGACTAAACTGAAAGTATGAGCACTAAATGTATTCACTCGTCTTACACATATAGGGAGGCCGCATTAAGTTGTTGATAGGACGTTAAACGATGTAAAAACACACCGATAATGCTTTGCCAATTTGAGTGTGGAGTTATATGCCAAAACAAATGTACCATAAAAATGATGTTCCCTGATGAACGATGATAAAAGGAACGTTTTATAGCCACAGAATATTAGCTAACTTTTTTATTAGATCATATGGACTTCATTTGTTGCTCCTCATACAAGAATAAGGGAAACCTCACACGCTAACCAGTGTCAGATTTCTCTGTTAGGATTTTTGGAATTTCGACATCCTTAGCTTCTCTATGTATTTTTTCAACATAGAATACTATACCTTGAATCCTGAGCCGGTATAGCTAATAAATATTCCGCTAAAACCTTCGTGGGAGGTATCTTGTTGGTAAACGTCGTTCCAGAACGTTGCGATTGGTGTGTACGGCTGGATTGTCTTATTTCTATTCATGTCAAATCCAACCTGTAACGTTCATAAGTGATATCTATATTGAAATGACACCTAATTGTAATGTAATGAAGTATCATCTCTATTTTCTGTTGTCTGCCTTTTGGTTTAAATTAAGACTTTCTTGGCATTTGGTAATTTTTTTGTTTTGTTTGTTTGTTTGGTTGTTTGGGGGCTTTTTTTCGGGGGGGGGGGGGGAGGGGGGGGGTTGTCTTATCCCATGTGTAATGTTATATGCATAACAGCTGAGTAGGTGATGTTCAGAATATTCTGTAGAGATTATGTTGTGTTGTGTATTCGCTGGTAAAATATTCAAAATGTGCTGCTTAAAGAAATAACTATTTTTTTTGTATTCTTGACACTTACTGATTTAATAAATACAACTTTTCCTGGTAGAATGCTTTCAAAATAGTCAAACTTTCTAAAGTGTGAGATAATTGGAACTGAATTCGTAGACAGAACAAAAACTCCGGTAAAACAGTACTTATTAATAAAGATGGGACGAGATCATACAAATTATTTTAAACCAAAAAGATTTCTGGATAGCATCACACCTATATCCCCAACCTATGGTGTTTACATGTCGCAGTTGATCTTTTTCTCATTTGAGAACGTGGTATTACTTACTTAGGCAGACTAAGAGTTAAATGGCGGGTGCCGTCGAGGAAGCGGAAGACGCTCACTCTTCCGGAATACCTCGTCTTATTTTCAAATTGCTTTTGCAGGGGTAATCCGTGTAAATCTGTTTTTGTTCATGTTTTGCCCTAGTTAATTTGGATTTGTGTGGGTATTATCATTATGTTTATATGTTGGTATTTTTTTTAAGATATAATCGCACTGCTGATTTGCATAGGTTCTCGTATGTCCAATTATAAGTCATATTCAACATGTGGTCGTACCGATATTCCTTTCTTCCATTGCTTTGGGATTGGTATGCCTTTACAATGTTCTTGCAGGAAACTGTCACTTCCGGACACCCACACATCACGGCACTTGGGTGGATTTGTAATGCTTATTTCAGCTAAGGCTTGGACAGTTGATACCTTATCACAGAGATGAGCATCGCCTTGAAGATCGTCTTTAAACAAAAGTATGACATGGTTTATGTTTAATATAGCTTTGAAAACGGCCTTAAAAGACACCATATGCACAAAAAGAAAAACAAATGACAGACATATCATGTAAAATATTTGATAAATTACCAAGAAAAATCGTCCGGAAAGATGGAAATCTTTTTCACAATCGACATGTAATCTAAATCAAATACATAATGGATGTATATACAGTGCTCGATATTCAAATAAGGTTATGACAATAGGTTTTGTATTTGGATCGTGTGCAGACAATGCGTTCAGTTTCATTATCTATCTAAAGTTTATTTATTGACATTTAGAATCATTATGAGGAGTGGTCTCCCTTATAGTAGGAGCTGGTGGCTACCTTGTGGAACAAAATACGACAGGCCCGTCACATGTTATTAAAAGAGGTTAGGGTAAAGTATTTTGCCCTAAGACACAACATCAATCCAGGTCGTCCCTCTTCTCATGTATACGAGAAACATAAATACCACATATAGGGAACGTCGTATCTTGCACGCGGTTCTAAACCTGAGGTTACGTAGGGCAACACTCAAAACGTCAGTGCTGTCGTTGTCCTATTAAAGTGGTGTGTTTAGATGATTTTTTTCTCTTATATTGGTTGCAAATCTGATACATAACCTCGAAAGCATAAAAAGGCAGGGATTTGATAATTGAATGATAATTTAATACAGGTCATATGAGTCGAATCCATGCCAACGTTAGAGAATAAGCAATGCCAAATAAATGCGTTAATCTACCGACTTTAATATTCTTAATTCAAAGTTGTTTGTTTCTGGTGTTAAAATTATCAATGTACATTCTATACAAAAAATCACGGGCATTGTTGTACGTCAGTAATTACTGTCTTCTGTCATATTGTAGATTGAAGGAGTAAACATTTCATTGTTGTCTTCTCTGACATTTGTCGTTGTCATCGCCATTACCAATACAGCAGAAGCATTAAAAACAACAGATACTATTAATAGGAAGGCCAAAACTTGTATATGTATTAAAACTTCTAAGGCCACCATCATCATTTCATAGGAGAATTTAGACACTTACTCAGACACTCTTGTAACATACAAAGTTGAACATTTGTCTCGTTGTCACCCTTGGCATCTGGTTCGCATGGATGTCCACCATTAGCTGGCGCTGGATTCGAACAGGTGCGTGTGCGAATTTGCATACCAGAACCACACGTGGTCGAACACACACCAAAATTCATCCAAGATGACCAGTGTCCATTCACAGGAACTGCAGAAGCTACAATTTTACCAGAGTGTTAATATTATTTTCCTCTATCAGGTAAAGTGAAAGTAGGCGATCACTGTATACGATGTAGATATGTAACCCTGATGTAGTTGTGACGTGCAGAGAGCACAAAGGTCTTCAGACCACTACCCATTATGGGATGTTGTCAGATTTGCATTTTAAACACATTGACATGTACATTTGGTTTTGGTCGACATTTTGTTTCGAAAATAGTATAATGAAAACTATCTCGCCTTCCTTAACCCTCCTTCAAGATTTGGCGTATACATGAATTTACAGTATTGGAAATTGTCGTGCCGTCATCGATGGTTCATGAATTGTAAAATTGATGACGTCATCCACTTCCGTCCTGGTCACGCGAAATAAAAAGCTAGCGTAATGTGATTTGTCTTTCCCAAACCAATATATATGATACTGTTTCAGATTATGTTATATAAATAACTGGACAAGTTCTGTTCATATACGTCAAATCTAGTCATGTCCTGGCCTGTTTGTAATGTATCAACATAGCAATGGTCAGTGTTACATGAAAAGCACGAGTTTGAAGAATTCTCTAAAATGTTGCCAAACTCATGAAGATATGATTGATATAATTAATTAATGTAGAATGACGTCATACATCGAGGACCGAAAGTCGTAAACCGACGTTCTCAACGAAACATTTATAATTTTATATAAATAACGACAGTGAGTACGTCTTTATTTTCTCTACCAGTATCCAGTCCAACATACTGATGTGTAGATCGTTACCTATGTAATGTATGTAGTTACCTTAAATTATGTCGAATCAATGATGTGTAGGGAGTGTTTTGTTTGTTTCCCTTTGATATTGTTTGACTCAAAAATTGTCATTTTGGACCAAACAACATCAAAAGTACGTTTTTAAATATGATTTGTCTGCTGAAATACAATTTAAATATCACAATTGACAGAGTATATATGAATATGTTTAATTCGAAATATATTTCTTAATCCTCTGTATCTGATTCTAAATATGTACTTACAGGTAATATTCACTTGTGTGTCTTCTGAACAATAAGGTTAATGACTTGGTGCGATGCTTGTTCCTATATAAACTTTTCACTTTCTAACCTAGATCACTAATTGATAATTTAATCATCGTCTTTAACAGATTGGCTTGTAATAGTTTTGTAGAACATGTGAAATTACCAAACTACGATGGTACACTGGCATCATAAATCAAATGACTTAGCAGGCGAGAATGAGGCTCAGTTAAATCTATACCAGGAAAGACTCGTTTAAATCATTGACCTAGAAAAACCTCCCGTAAGTAGATCGAATTATTACCTTCAATACATGTCGGTTTGTGACATGTTTTTGACTCGGACTGATGTGATATTCCATAACAATGATGTTCACAATGCCGTGTCTGGGTTCCCTCGCCACAGCTGACTGAACACTCACTATAGTCCGTCCAGACTGCAACAAGGAAGTTATCGGTTGAGTAAACAAAGCAATGAAATTATCATCATTAGTATGAATTCTTTCTAATACATAATTCATCAATTTAGCAAATATAGATGAATAGTTTAGATCATGCCGTCTATCTCTGTTGTGACGTCATTAGCACATGTCACAGTAGGTCCAATAGCACGAGTCTTCATGGAGAAACTGAACATTATATTCTAAATAGAATGAAAAGAACCGTAACAATGATATTTTTAACGTTAATTACATCTTCTTGTTGGCGGAAAATGTCACCACGTGAGCAGCTTGGGTCTTTTTGAGACGGGGCTCTGTATACGGTATGTAGCAGCTGGTAAGTACTCGTTTTAGGACCAATAAAATGAACATTCGTATTTGAATATAAACAAGATTTTGTTGTGTTCGGACGTACCAGGACATGAAAACACGTGACGACACGTTTCGGTTTGATTATTAGACGAAAGCGAGCTACAGCGATCTGTACAACTCCGGTGACGTGTTCCTTCCCCACATGTTCCACTGCAGTGACTCCATCGTGACCAAACTGGACCTGTCATAAATAAATGTATAGACATTCTACTGAAAATGTTTAATGTGTACTGAGCTTCCTAAATCAGGATACATTCTCATCACCTTTAGATCAGTACATCACAAATGTTTAATTGTTTGTATTTAAGCTAAGAAATCAACAGTAGATTCCAATTTGTATTGAAATGACAATTTTTATGGTGGTATATCATTATGTTGCTACCCACCATATTTAGAACCCAATTGAATATAAAAGAGATTATCAATTAACGAATTCATAAGTGTCATTTTGTTATGAATATGCATGTAAAATATGGTGTATTCCATTTAAAAGAGTTTAAATTTAAAACTATAACCTTCACATGTCAGCAAAATTGAAAACAATCACTACAGTGGAATCATATGTAAACAATATACACTGTTTAATTTCAGTTTGATTTCGTCAGTACTGAAAACAGACATTACATAGTCGACGGATCTGTTTTGTTGAGAATTTAAACATGGACGCCCTTCTACACCCAATAGTCCTGTCTTTGCTAGTTGTTTGCAATCGAAATAAATTGGTAAAGTTCATCGCCACAGATAACGGCAGATGTATATAGTTAACGTGTAGTTGTTTTGATACTTATCGCTGTAACAATTCGTGTACAGACCAATATTGTTAGTATTGAATTAGTATTCTGGAGCGTGATCATAATTTTCCTTTTCAAATAACAATAATCAAAGGGCAACCTGTGCAATGCTTACATCGAAAATTACGTTCTTTTTGTAGAAAGATAACTCCGCATAATAATTTATATCATTTTTGTAAAAAGATATGTTCTAATGTAACCCTTTAAATTGATCTTAATTATATTGTAATATAAATAGTATTTTAAACTTTCGATGTTTACTATCCTTTTAGAGCTCCAATCGATCATGTATCTTCGGAATTAACACAATATTTTCGATTTTACTAATAATTTAGAAGTGACATATGAAAGCAGTGAAGGTAGTAATGGTTTATATGAAATTTATAATTCAAATTTTCAAATTCATCAATTAAACACAAAAAAAATTGATGAAAACAAAACGTTGTGATCTTACCATCATCATTGCAACAGTGACTCCCACAAGAAGAACAGTAGTCTAAGCCGGACATCAGATGAAAAATCAATATATTATTATCGTATTCAAAATTGACTGGTAATCAGTTTATACGTATTTAAACATAAGTCATTAAAACTGTAGCTGTGTCTACATTTTAAAAGGAACCTGATATTGGCTAAGAGGTCTTGTGACATTTAAAAAAAGATATAGGTCGTACTTTAACGACAAAAAAGAAACCTGTGTGTTGGAAAACGATTGTTGATATTCATCAGCTTCATATTAAAAACATCATAACATTCGGGAGGGAGGAGGGAATTGAATTTTAAAAAGCAGCCCAGTTGAGCTTCGAACCAAGTTATTACCGAGTGTCTTGTTTAACAATATATAGCTAGGGTACTGTAAATGTATCGACTGTTTGTTCCATATTCCATAAGCAGCTGACCTTTAAATATTCTGGTAGTATCTTACAACTTTAAAAAGCAGTCGATGTATTTCTGGAGCAACTTGCTAGTCGTTTGTTCTAGATCATGATGAATTAAACAAATTTCTGCCTTTACCAACAGAGGACATTGGGATTGGCTCGTTAACTTTCGGCATGTTCTCGGGTGATCGGATCATCTAATTTAGTCAATATATACTTGGGTCAGTTGTTGGGTAGTCACTATGGTAACATAAAAATTAGTATTATTATATAAATACTTATTTAATTATTTAACATTCAATAGAATACTTAGAACTTATAGGACAATATATATATATTCGGAAAAGTGTTGTCGGTTCAGAGAAAGTTTAAGATATGACTACTTCATAAAGATTGATTTAAGTCTTACATTCCTTCGTAGATAATATTGAGGAATCTCAATTCGCCGGGAACGATCATACAGCTGTTAAGCATTATATGTTCGAAAAGTTGGTATTTCCCAATATTACTGGGATTTATAAATGGTTATTGATGTAAAAGATATCTTTGTAGATCTTATATGTCATTGAATTCTTATTATTACGTTAAACGATAGCTAAGACTTGACAATATACACCGGGTATTTTTTTTAATTTCCTCATCACGAGAATAAACGTCAAATTGAGTACATGTATGTTTGTCACAGTCTCGGTTGGCTAAACAAATGTAATAACTAAAGAAACATTTAACAAAATCCATTTCTGTTATGTGTTCAAACATAGTTAATATGATATAATTGACAAAAATGCCTTTCATGACATATATTTAAATGACATGATCCATCAATATATCTTGAACTTACTATGATGATGAGAAGAACGTCTCTTATCGTCATGACAACAAGAAGAACAATACGACGGGCAGTCTCTTTGATATCTCTTCAACGTGTCACCTTTTCAATAGAATTGAATTCCATTAATTATTTCATTTCATTAATATAAATAGGAAAATCGTTAAATGTAATATTTTAAAGATTCGGAAACAAGCTCACCTTGAAATAAGCCTGTAATTTCTTTTATGAACAAATCTTCGTGTAAGTAAATGAGTCATGTCTTATTTTCTTATAGTTTTTTGGCACGTTATGAAAACGGTGGAATCGTTTTCATTTTCTTTCGACAAAACGCAAAAAATATTACAGTTTACAATAGAACATCAATATTATTTTGTCAGGTTTTTCAATGTGAAATATTCAAACAAATAATTGATAAATTAGTAGTTCTACTCAGAATACACCCTAAAGGGTTATTAGTACCTTTAAATAAAAATTGTATTAAAGTTGTATTAAATTCTATTGCGTGTCTTATGTCTTGTAATTTTAGCTACAGTGTACTACTTTATACCTGGGCATGGCTGTGACTGTAAAGCGGCTGATTCGAGGTATCCTGACTGAAAATTCAATAACCAATTCGTACACCAATAATAAAAGTAACAATATATATTAATGCTTAACTGATTGCAATCTCACAGTTGGAATAAAAACATTTAACAAAGTATTTACCTTATGAACTGAACATATTTTGTAACCAATTGTTCGTTTGATAGGAGTTTCCCCGAATAATGATAATTTTATGATAAAATATTGAAAAAAGGACTCGCAAGTGAATAAAATGTTTCAATCTAAAATGTTAAAACCTAGGAGGCGACTAACCCAGAAAACGATAACGGTAAATACTAAATAATGTCAACATAATTTCAACGGTCTGTGCATATTCTGAGCCATGCCCCTCCTCAATGAGTTAAAAGTGGCATACGTGTCACGACAAACATCGGTCACTAAAGTCCATCGTTAAGTAATGGGTTAGATAAATCATACAGCTGTATCGTCCTTAAAATTTCTCGTCAGCGATGCCAAAGGCTATTAATGTTGAAACATAGGAGGCGACAGAGAAAAATCAAAGTTTGTTGGGAAAATGTAAAAGATAATACAATAACCCCAATATCAACAACTGTAATTAGTGTTAACATTAGCTGTATGATGCAGCTAATCTATTAATGTGATCTAAATATACCTTGTATCAAAACGTGCTGTTTAATTGTGTGTCCTTTGTACAATAAATGATCATTTCAAAATAATTTCTATCGCGTGTGTATGTAAATTATACAATCATCAGTTAAAATTGAATAAAAGTGTTCTATATAAGCATCGCTTATCTATCCGATACCTCATCTCCACTGACATGTAGCCATTGACCACTACGTTTAAACTGCGAGAGTTTCAAACAAGAGCCTGCTGTGAGTTGAGTAACAACCGGGGCTGTTGCCCTAGGACTGGTCCGTATGAGCAGATCCGATTCAGCACAAAGGCATTGCTCTTTTGCCAGCACTGGGATCAGACTAGCGTTCAATATAAACAACAGAAGTCGTAGCATAATTCACCTAAAGAAGAAAAGACATTTGAAATCGAGCGAATCAAAAATTTACAGATTCTAGGGTTCTTAAAACATAAACACTATTTTTAATCAGGTTGGTATAAGACACAAAAGAAAGGTATAGGGATTTTTTGATATTTGACACTTCTTTCAAATATCTGGTTTACACATACCACTGAGAAGAATAATGGGGATCTGAATATATTTTAACGTAAAGGTATTATTCACTTACCTCTGAATAGCACTGGTGTTAAATCAGCGAAACGTGTTAATCGTCTTGAAATACTGTACTACTGCTAGATATTGGTCTTGCCTTGACCTGTTTGATAACCTTCATATTGAAATCGGTCAGACAAAGCTTCATGATTACTATTAGCCTAACAAATATCATCTAGTTAATGTTCTTATTTTAATGGAACCTACTAGGAATCATATATATTTCATTAAATTACACAACAAGAAAGTAAATTTCTTGGTTTATGAATTATTGAATGTGTTTTGAAATTAGATAGATGGTTCGACTAACCATGCTTTCCTTGCTAATTTGGTGCAAAGTCGTGATAAACAGTTACATCATTGACTTCTATGAACTCAAACGTCTGTGTAAGAGGTGTCAATACCGGCCTTTAGTTTGAAAAAAACAAATGTATTTTTTCTCAGTAATAATATGTTTACAATGTAACAATAAAAAAGACACCCGCTGTTATTTTTCAAAAATATGTATTTTACAATGAAAAGATATTTATAATCTACTTCTGTAATATGCAACACACGTGAAACAATAACACCTATGATGTCTTAAAAAAACAAATAAACTAATGTTATGGTGATTTCATTCTGTGTCCTAATTTTCACTGCACCCTAATTTAAGCACATTCTTTTTTCATTTGTATACCCTTGTAACAACAATGAAGGGATGTTTTATGGAATTCATAGTTTATCCCTACTGAATCTTATTCTATTGTTTTGTATTGGAATGTGATATTCACTTGTACATTAGTAATGTCATCCGTTTTTATTGTTATTGTTATAATTATTCTGTTCAGAAGATATACCCACCCTAGTTTTTTTTAACAAATTGGGTAAATTTAATCACTATGATGGCATAAATATAATTTAGGTCAACTGACTTTATGGACTTCTTCTCAATAACCAGCAAATCTAATGACGTGGTGTTTGGCTGGTGGAACACCAAACAAATCTTGCGAAAAGAAATGATTATTCAAAGTCACAGGGGTCAAATCTGTTAAAACATTTAAGCAACTTCTCCTTGCTAATCCAACGTGAAGAGGCATGGTGTTAAGCTACTAGGTTTCTAGGAGAAAGCCAAACAACATTCTCGGAAAATATTATCTTTACCCTTATTCAAGGAAACAGGGGTCAAATGAGTTAAAATCTTTAAACAACATCTTCTGACAAACCAAACGGTGCAGAAGCGAGGTATTTGGCTGATATGTTCCTAGAATGAATACCGAAAACGTTTGAGAAAAGAAATGAACTTGACCCTTTGCAAGGTTACATATGTCGAAGTATCTGGAAGTTAGATTTCACTTTATTTACGAGAGTGTCAGCCATTTGTTGCTCTGGTAATGTTTTGTACGGAAATCTCTCGGTTTCTATCGATTACATTCGAATAAACTTTGGTAACTTACAATAATATTAACTTTTATTTGTCTGGTTTCATTTTTGTTTTTGTTTTATCTCCAAACATTTTCTTAATATCGCCCCGCTGTCTCCATACAGAATTTATTAGCATCCAACAAGGTATCATGTTGTGGTGAACCTTTGTATTTATGTCTCGCGTGAAGTACAATAATTAGAAGAAAGACATATTTGAGGAGAACAGTAACCACGCCAACAAGTCTGAGAACAACAGAGATATCTATACAGTCAGCCATGCACAGAAAGCGAAGGAAAGTTCAGCCCGTTGTCAGGAGAAAGGAATATAACGGGTAACTAATTTAACAATGTCTTCAGCCAGAGTTTACCAATTGCTGGATGTGATGTTTAATGAGTTTATTACACAAACTCTCCGGAGGTAGGTAAAAGACTACAACATAAGAAATACAAAACCACTATCAGAGTATGCTACAGATGTACACATGTGACTATAAACACCATTATACCTAACATACCTAATCGTCAGTATCCTTCTCACGGTGCTTTCAGTACTTTGATCATTCATACAAAAATGACCGGAAGTAAACACTAGGCCGAATTGGCATATCACAATTTGACTAGAATATAACGTAAATCTATCAGACCTTACTTATGTAAGGTCAATGAGTACAATATACACTTTGGACATGAGTAAGCTAATATACGAAATGATACTGACACACACACAAAACCTAAACAGTACTATGAGGCACAGACCACGTGGTTCACTGATAACAGGCAGACGACTCTATGTAGGACATAATAAACAAATACAAATCGTGTTTCCTAACTGAATGACATTGACAACAATATAATAAGTGTACAACAATAGTAATTATCATGGACGGGGAATAAACCTACCCTTTGGAGGACCTATATTTTCTTTTGACCAGAGTAGGCCATTGCATAAGTCGTGTAAACTTTCTGACAAACTAACAGACGAAAACGGGTAAAACTAAAGTCCGGACCGCAATAACCGGAACCAACTTCAAATGATATATATTTCCCTTTTTATTTTAGTGGTCTGTGTTAATCATGCGAGAGGTAGCTCAATTGATGTTGACATCGATGGAAAAATAAAAGATTAATCATATTGGAAGTTATTTTATTATTCTAAATACATTGTTCATTAATTAGGAAAAGACTAATTAAGGAACACAATATGTATATTTGTTAATTCGATTGAATAGATTTGTTTAGAAACGTGCAAGTACCTGGGGTCTATCAGTCAGCTATGTTATGATAGGTTTAACACTAATAACATAGTCTTCATTTCCTTGTATGTCTCCTTCCATTGCTTCTGAGAATTTGCACAGCAAGTTGCGTTTCCCATCATGCTCAGGAAGTTGGTCCTGTCTTTATAAGTGTATTCGGAATCTGCTCAGACGGTAAAATAATGATTTTGACAGACTGAAGCAGATAAATCATGGCCGAGTATATAACATAGTTCTATATTGACATTTACAGTTATAAATAATTATCGTAATAAATGTTTCTTAGAATTCTTAGAAATTTACAAAACACTCACTGGTCAATTTAACATCATATTAATTTTAATGAATTAATTATATATGTTATGAAGCAATCAGTAATAGTATGATACATTTTTAAAAGATTGTTATAGAGTCTGATATTTGTTTCACTTGTCGTTCATGATAAATGTCTTCTTACTTTCTACAGCCCATTATTTTTTATTTGATAGGAAAACAACTTTTCTATTTGGTTGACGAGAACAAAACCTCTGGCAGAGGGACGAAAGCTAACTCAGTTGTTAGCATGGCCCGTCGCTATTTCCAGCTTCATGAACATGGAGAAAAGATAATCATCACCATTGTTGATAACTGATGACTGAAAATTATTCCACCCCGCCCCTATTCGACTCCTCCCTATGCAATCCCATCCCTATTCCGCCCCTCCCTATTCCATCCCTTCCTATTCCACCACTCCCCTATTCCATCTCTCCCTATTCCACCCCTCCCCTATTCCACCCCTCAATATTCCGCCCCTCCCCTATTCCATCTCTCCCTATTCCGCCCCTCCCTATTACCACCCCTTCCTATACCACCCCTCCCCTATTCCATCTCTCCCTATTCCATCTCTCCCTATTCCATCCCACCCTATTCCACCCACCCCTATTCCACTCCTTCCCTAATCCACCCGCCCCTATTCCACCCCTCCATATTCCATCCCTCCCCTATTCCATTCCACCCTATTCCACCCTCCCTTTTCCGCCCCTCCCCTATTCCATTCCACCCTATTCCACCCCTCCCTTTTCCGTCCCTCCCCTATTCCATCCTTCCCTATTCCACCCATTCCTATTACATCCCTCCCTATTCCATCCTTCCCTATTCCATCCCACCTTATTCCACCCCTCCCTATTCCATCCCTCCCTATTCCACCCTCCCTATTCCACCCCTCCCTATTCCAACCCTCCCTATTCCATCGCGCCCCTATTCCACCAGCCTCCTATTCCATCCGCCGCCTATAAAACCCCTCCCCATTCCATCCCTCCCTATTCCACCCTTCCTATTCCACCAGTCCCTATTACACCCCTCACCTATTCCATCCCAGCCTATTAAACCCTCCCTATTCCATCCCTCCCTATTCCACCCCTCCTCTATTCCACCCCGTTCCCTATTCCATCCCTCCCTATTCCACCCCTCCCTATTCCACCCTCCCTATTCCACCCCTCCCTATTCCAACCCTCCCTATTCCATCGCGCCCCTATTCCACCAGCCTCCTATTCCATCCGCCGCCTTTTAAACCCCTCCCCATTCCATCCCTCCCTATTCCACCCTTCCTATTCCACCAGTTCCTATTACAACCCTCACCTATTCCATGCCAGCCTATTGAACCCTCCCTATTCCATCCCTCCCTATTCTACCCCTCCTCTATTCCACCCCTCCCTATTCCATCCCTCCCTATTCCACCCCGCCCCTATTCCACCCCTCCCCTATTCCACCCCCTCAATATTTTACCCCTCAATATTCCACCCCTCCCCATCAAAGAAGAGTTTGGCTTCCTTTCCTTTATGGATGTTCCACCACTCAATATTCCGCCCCTCCCCTATTCCATCTCTCCCTATTCCGCCCCTCCCTATTACCACCCCTTCCTATACCACCCCTCCCCTATTCCATCTCTCCCTATTCCATCTCTCCCTATTCCATCCCACCCTATTCCACCCGCCCCTATTCCACCCCTCCCCTAATCTACCCGCCCCTATTCCACCCCTCCATATTCCATCCCTCCCCTATTCCATTCCACCCTATTCCACCCCTCCCTATTCCGCCCCTCCCCTATTCCATTCCACCCTATTCCACCCCTCCCTTTTCCGTCCCTCCCCTATTCCATCCTTCCCTATTCCATCCTTCCCTATTCCACCCATTCCTATTACATCCCTCCCTATTCCATCCTTCCCTATTCCATCCCACCTTATTCCACCCCTCCCTATTCCATCCCTCCCCATTCCACCCTCCCTATTCCAACCATCCCTATTCCATCGCGCCCCTATTCCACCAGCCTCCTATTCCCTCCGCCGCTTATAAAACCCCTCCCCATTCCATCCCTCCCTATTCCACCCTTCCTATTCCACCAGTCCCTATTACACCCGTCACCTATTCCATGCCAGCCTATTGAACCCTCCCTATTCCATCCCTCCCTATTCTACCCCTCCTCTATTCCACCCCTCCCTATTCCATCCCTCCCTATTCCACCCCGCCCTATTCCACCCCTCCCCTATTCCACCCCCTCAATATTTCACCCCTCAATATTCCACCCCTCCCCATCAAAGAAGAGTTTGGCTTCCTTTCCTTTATGGATGTTCCACCCCTCAATATTCCGCCCCTCCCCTATTCCATCTCTCCCTATTCCGCCCCTCCCTATTACCACCCCTTCCTATACCACCCCTCCCCTATTCCATCTCTCCCTATTCCATCTCTCCCTATTCCATCCCACCCCTATTCCACCCGCCCCTATTCCACCCCTCCATATTCCATCCCTCCCCTATTCCATTCCACCCTATTCCACCCTTCCCTTTTCCGCCCCTCCCCTATTCCATTCCACCCTATTCCACCCCTCCCTTTTCCGTCCCTCCCCTATTCCATCCTTCCCTATTCCATCCTTCCCTATTCCACCCATTCCTATTACATCCCTCCCTATTCCATCCTTCCCTATTCCATCCCACCTTATTCCACCCCTCCCTATTCCATCCCTCCCTATTCCACCCTCCCTATTCCAACCCTCCCTATTCCATCGCGCCCCTATTCCACTTGCCTCCTATTCCATCCGCCGCTTATAAAACCCCTCCCCATTCCATCCCTCCCTATTCCACCCTTCCTATTCCACCAGTCCCTATTACACCCGTCACCTATTCCATGCCAGCCTATTAAACCCTCCCTATTCCATCCCTCCCTATTCCACCCCTCCTCTATTCCACCCCTCCCTAATCCATCTCTCCCTATTCCATCTCTCCCTATTCCATCCCACCCTTTTCCACCCGCCCCTATTCCACCCCTCCATATTCCATCCCTCCCCTATTCCATTCCACCCTATCCAACCCTCCCTATTCCATCCCTCCCTATTCCATTCCACCCTATTCCACCCCTCCCTATTCCGTCCCTCCCCTATTCCATCCCCTATCCCCTTCCCTATTCCACCCATTCCTATTACATCCCTCCCTATTCCATCCTTCCCTATTCCATCCCACCTTATTCCACCCCTCCCTATTCCATCCCTCCCTATTCCACCCTCCCTATTCCACCCTCCCTATTCCAACCCACCCAATTCCAACGCGCCCCTATTCCACCAGCCTCCTAATTCCATCCGCCGCCTATAAAACCCCTCCCCATTCCATCCCTCCCTATTCCACCCTTCCTATTCCACCAGTCCCTATTACACCCCTCACCTATTCCATCCCAGCCTATTAAACCCTCCCTATTCCATACCTCCCTATTCCACCCCGCCTCCCTATTCCATCCCTCCCTAACCCCTCCCCATTCCATCCCTCCCTATTCCACCCTTCCTATTCCACCAGTTCCTATTACACCCCTCACCTATTCCATCCCAGCCTATTAAACCTTCCCTATTCCATCTCTCCCTATTCCACCCCTCCTCTTTCTCCCCATTCCACCCTCCCTCCTTCCATTCCACCAGTTCCTATTACACCCCTCACCTATTCCATCCCAGCCTATTAAACCCTCCCTATTCCATCTCTCCCTATTCCACCCCTCCTCTATTCCACCCCTCCCTATTCCATCCCTCCCTATTCCACCCCGCCCCTATTCCACCCTCCTCTTTTCCACCCCGCCCCTATTCCACCCCTCCCCTATTCCACCCCGCCCCTATTCCACCCTCCCCTATTCCACCCCTCAATATTCCACCCCTCAATATTCCACCCCTCAATATTCCACCCCTCAATATTCCACCCCTCAATATTCCACCCCTCCCCATCAAAGAAGAGTTTGGCTTCCTTTCCTTTATGGATGTTGCACCAAAAGAACGTGACGACAGGACAGATCTATGATGTGTTGTTCAATCGCAACGTTTATTACATGTCATTAACTCTCTGTATCAATATTAGAAGTTAATGTGGCAAATTGTCCATGAAAACAAAAATTCGGGACATTAAAATGTTTCTTAGAATAAGGACAAATGCATTATTACAGCGTTCGATGATTGTGTGTATTGTACTAAATCATTTAATTTCAATGTTTACAAAAGACTCACTGAATTAAACATGGAAACAAATTCAAACATTCTCAGTTACAATTATAACAATGAATCATACCATAATTAATTCATCCATCAAAAATTTCATATGAAACCATCGTGCATGATTATATTAAATCTCAATGATATATAGTACTTTTTCTAACAAGATAATTTGTTAAAGTATTATTTCACTATGAAGTATATGTAGTATAATTATCAAAAGAGGATTTATCAGGAGATGCAGTTCGATCCAGGAACCATACTCGACCTCAGCATCATCGATCGGAACCTTCGTGCTTCCCGCTACGATTTCCAGACGCGAGATTGCACAACTAAGGGTAGTCCGCCACAGAGATGATTTACGACTTTACAAAACCACGGTCAACTGGTAAACTTAGCTACCCTGCCTGATAGTGTCGGCGTGCAGATCCTTTTGTCGCCATTTTCTCGTGAAGTATACCATATCGGATAGAGTGATTGCTTCCCTTTAACCAGAACTTGAAACAGACAGTTCTCACAATAACAAAATAACAATGTTCTTTCAGTTAGGATTGGGGTATTTCAGTGAACAAAGATCCAATATCAAATGTTCCTTTAGCAGATTCTTCTGTTATCAACCCTAACTATAGAAGATGTATGGAACTGAGTGGCGAGTGTACATCATCAGCCAGCATTTCACACTTCTTACAATGAATTTTTATTTTCTTCAGTCACTTCTTCGGTTTCCGAAATTCAGGCCCTTCGCATTAATGGCTATTGTCTGAAGCACGAGACAGCTGTATGATGTAGCATCACTGACCAGTCCTACAAGGACGAGACAGCTGTATGATGTAGCATCACTGACAAATCCTACAAGGCAAACAGCTGTATGATGCAGCTCAATTCATTATTTGGTTCTACTGTGTCTAAGTCTCTGACAGGGGCTACTGTACAGTTTGCACGATTTGAGACGGTGCACCTGCTGGTGGAGTTATAGTTGCTGTCTGCTGTAACCCGGATGTCATGTTTGAGTTTATTCGATAAGTGACAAGAATCAAAATATACTTATGAACTAGGCGTTCTTTTGAAATTATTAAGTATATGCAGAGTGTTAAATCGTTACGTTCAGAGATGTTTTGTGGATATGTGGTGTGGGAATGGAAATATTCTTTATAGTTATCAAATCTTTATTTCAAAAAAGCCCTTACTGTCGGCCGCGAAACAGCCCTCGACACTCGAAAGATACTAATGTCACCGCCAAAATACCTTATGTTATCACCTTGTGAAACCCATGCTTTGAAACTCTGTTTTCCTTCGCTGTAAAAGAATTCTAAAAGTCCTGTGAATCACTCATTTTTCGCGATGGGTTACATTTCGCGTTTATTCGCGGGCAGCAACATTCGCGATTCAAATCCCTTGCTAATATCCTTGCTATGTTGTCATCAGTTAAAAAAACTTATTGTTGTACTCGCGAAATCATTTCTTACCTTTCGCGAAATCAGATATTCGCTAAAATAAAGTAATTTACGGTATGTGTTGTCCAAGATGGTGGTCGAAGAGCGGTGGGACTATCGATTTGTTGGTATACAGAAGAGAAACATCGACAAGAAAAGAACTATTTCTCGATCAGTCTCTTCGTTCAGAATATTATTTTTATCTAAGCTTTTACAGGCAAACATCGAGAATTAAATAATTAAACTAAATTTTGAAAAAAAGTTTTGAAAGCGTCTGAGGAAAAGGTATCTCACCCAATATCTAAAGCTCCAAAGTGAGACTGATGAAGGACTACTTTCTTAAAATTAAATAAATTTTAGAAAAATAAAAATTACAAAATCAGCCTTTAGGTGTTAGATGTAGATTGGTTTGCTTATCGCTTGTATTAATATTCTTATTATAGAACTAACGAGAGAGAAAATAATCTGATCTTTGTGTTATGATGGTCATGTATAGATACAAGTACATGTATACTCCATGTTTATTGATGACAGCACTTGTACTTACAACGTACAAGAAATCAAGCTCAACTTATACACGCAAACCTTAACATTGGTATGATAACAAGTCCAGGCTACAATTGGTATGATAACAAGTCCAGGCTACAAATGGTATGATAACAAGTCCAGGCTACAATTGGTATGATAACAAGTCCAGGCTACAATTGGTATGATAACAAGTCCAGGCTACAATTGGTATGATAACAAGTCCAGGCTACAATTGGTATGATAACAAGTCCAGGCTACAATTGGTATGATAACAAGTCCAGGCTACAATTGGTATGATAACAAGTCCAGGCTACAATTGGTATGATAACAAGTCCAGGCTACAATTGGTATGATAACAAGTCCAGGCTACAATTGGTATGATAACAAGTCCAGGCTACAATTGGTATGATAACAAGTCCAGGCTACAATTGGTATGATAACAAGTCCAGGCTACAACCATAAACTACATACTGATTGTCCTTGTTTATATAAAACTACAAAACCGTTTTCTGTGATAACAGTACCTGTATAATTGTAATGTGTGATCAACGTAACACAAATATAGACACAGCCAGCAGAAGAAAATAAAAACCCTCGAGTCTCGCGCTGCCGCTTGCGAGATTAAAATGAGCTCTTCCGGTTCCGGTTCCGGTTACACACCTACGTTAAGAACTCCATGTATACGATAATAAACTTACACGCTGCATTAACTATACACTGATAACTTGATTGGTTTATTAGCTAAATTGTTTCATTCGTTGTCCTTATCGTACGCGCTTGATATGCATCTCCATGTATCTACAGTATGTAGAAACAAAGCGCAACATATTTCGGACAAAGACCTCTAACTATGATGTACACATAGACAATAGTGTAGTGTAAAACGTAACATTTCAAACTGATAATCTAATTATTTTTTCAGATCTTTGAACATTTTTCGTTTGTTTTGCGTTTTCTATTAGACTTGTTTAATTCAGCATCTCTTTATTTTAATAATTTCCCTGTGTGTGTGAGTCGTTGAAAACATAAGGTAAAAATTAAATAAAACAAAAAATTGAAATAATGAACAGTCACTCCATGAACTCGGGTTGTCTGTATTTACAATAATAACATTTATTTGTTTTTATTTACAATAACAAATTACAGAAATGATTACATTATTACACAAATGATTACATAATTACACAAATGATTACATTATTACAAAATGCTTACATAATTACACAAATGATAACATTATTACGCAAATGATTACATTATTACAAAATGATTACATTATTACACAAATGATTACATTATTACAAAATGCTTACATTATTACACAAATGATTACATAATTACACAAATGATTACATTATTACACAAATGATTACATTACTACACAAATTATTACATTAACAAATGATTACATTATTAAACAAATGATTACATTATTACACAAATGATTACATAATAACACAAATGATTACATAATTACACAAATGATTACATTATTACACAAATGATTACATTATTACACAAATGATTACATAATTACACAAATGATTACATAATTACACAAATGCTTACATTATTATACAAATGCTTACATAATTACACAAATGATTACATTATTACACAAATGATTACATTATTACACAAATGATTACATTATTACACAAATGATTACATAATTACACAAATGATTACATTATTACACAAATGATTGCATTATTACACAAATGATTACATTATTACACAAATTATTACATTAACAAATGATTACATAATTACACAAATGCTTACATTATTACACAAATGATTACATAATTACACAAATGATTACATTATTACACAAATGATTACATAATTACACAAATGATTACATTATTACACAAATGATTACATTAACAAATGATTACATTATTACACAAATGATTACATTATTACACAAATGCTTACATTATTACACAAATGATTACATTATTACAAAATGATTACATAATTACAAAATGATTACATTAACAAATGCTTACATTATTAAAATAATTACATTATTACACAAATGATTACATTATTACACAAATGATTACATAATTACACAAATGATTACATAATTACACAAATGATTACATTATTACACAAATGATTACATAATTACACAAATGCTTACATTATTACACAAATGATTACATAATTACACAAATGATTACATTATTACACAAATGATTACATAATTACACAAATGCTTACATTATTACACAAATGATTACATAATTACACAAATGATTACATTATTACAAAATACTTACATTAACAAATGATTACATTATTACACAAATGATTACATAATTACACAAATGATTACATTATTACACAAATGCTTACATTATTAGACAAATGATTACATTATTACACAAATGATTACATTATTACACAAATGCTTACATTATTACACAAATGCTTACATTATTACACAAATGATTACATTATTACACAAATGCTTACATAATTACACAAATGATTACATTATTACACAAATGCTTACATTATTACACAAATGATTACATTATTACACAAATGATTACATTATTACAAAATGCTTACATTATTACACAAGTGATTATATTATTACAAAATGCTTACATTATTACACAAATGATTACATAATTACACAAATGATTACATTATTACACAAATGATTACATTATTACACAAATGATTACATAATTACACAAATGATTACATTATTACACAAATGCTTACATTATTACACAAATGATTACATTATTACAAAATGCTTACATAATTACACAAATGATTACATTATTACACAAATGATTACATAATTACACAAATGATTACATTATTACAAAATACTTACATTAACAAATGATTACATTATTACACAAATGATTACATTATTACACAAATGATACATTAACAAATGATTACATTATTACACAAATGATTACATTATTACACAAATGATTACATTAACAAATGATTACATTATTACACAAATGATTACATTATTACACAAATGATTACATTATTACACAAATGATTACATTAACAAATGATTACATTATTACACAAATGATTACATTATTACACAAATGATTACATTATTACACAAATGATTACATTAACAAATGATTACATTATTACACAAATGATTACATAATTACACAAATGATTACATTATTACACAAATGCTTACATTATTACACAAATGCTTACATTATTACACAAATGATTACATAATTACACAAATGATTACATTATTACACAAATGCTTACATTATTACACAAATGATTACATTATTACACAAATGATTACATTATTACACAAATGCTTACATTATTACACAAATGATTACATTATTACACAAATGATTACATAATTACACAAATGCTTACATTATTACACAAATGATTACATAATTACACAAATGATTACATTATTACACAAATGATTACATAATTACACAAATGCTTACATTATTACACAAATGCTTACATTATTACACAAATGATTACATTATTACACAAATGCTTATATTATTACACAAATGATTACATTATTACACAAATGATTACATAATTACACAAATGATTACATTATTACACAAATGCTTACATTATTACACAAATGATTACATTATTACACAAATGCTTACATTATTACACAAATGCTTACATTATTACACAAATGATTACATTATTACACAAATGATTACATTATTACACAAATGATTACATTATTACACAAATGATTACATTAACAAATGATTACATTATTACACAAATGCTTACATTATTACACAAATGCTTACATTATTACACAAATGATTACATTATTACACAAATGCTTACATTATTACAAAATGCTTACATAATTACACAAATGATTACATTATTACACAAATGATTACATAATTACACAAATGATTACATTATTACAAAATACTTACATTAACAAATGATTACATTATTACACAAATGATTACATTATTACAAAATGATTACATTATTACACAAATGCTTACATTATTACACAAATGATTACATTAACAAATGATTACATTATTACACAAATGATTACATTATTACACAAATGATTACATAATTACAAAATGATTACATTATTACACAAATGATTACATTATTACACAAATGATTACATTAACAAATGATTACATTATTACACAAATGATTACATTATTACACAAATGATTACATTATTACACAAATGCTTACATTATTACACAAATGCTTACATTATTACACAAATGATTACATAATTACACAAATGATTACATTATTACACAAATGATTACATTATTACACAAATGATTACATTATTACACAAATGATTACATTATTACACAAATGCTTACATTATTACACAAATGATTACATTATTACACAAATGCTTACATTATTACACAAATGCTTACATTATTACACAAATGATTACATTATTACACAAATGCTTATATTATTACACAAATGATTACATTATTACACAAATGATTACATAATTACACAAATGATTACATTATTACACAAATGCTTACATTATTACACAAATGATTACATTATTACACAAATGCTTACATTATTACACAAATGCTTACATTATTACACAAATGATTACATTATTACACAAATGCTTACATTATTACACAAATGATTACATTATTACACAAATGATTACATTAACAAATGATTACATTATTACACAAATGATTACATTATTACACAAATGCTTACATTATTACACAAATGCTTACATTATTACACAAATGATTACATTATTACACAAATGCTTACATTATTACACAAATGATTACATTATTACACAAATGCTTACATTATTACACAAATGCTTACATAATTACACAAATGATTACATTAACAAATGATTACATGATTACACAAATGATTACGTTATTACACAAATGATTACATTATTACACAAATGATTACATTAACAAATGATTACATTATTACAAAATGATTACATTATTACACAAATGCTTACATAATTACACAAATGATTACATTAACAAATGATTACATGATTACACAAATGATTACATTATTACACAAATGATTACATTATTACACAAATGATTACATTAACAAATGATTACATTATTACACAAATGATTACATTATTACACAAATGATTACATTAACAAATGATTACATTAACAAATGATTACATAATTACACAAATGATTACATTATTACACAAATGATTACATTAACAAATGATTACATTAACAAATGATTACATAATTACACAAATGATTACATTATTACACAAATGATTACATTAACAAATGATTACATAATTACACAAATGATTACATTATTACACAAATGATTACATTAACAAATGATTACATTATTACACAAATGATTACATTATTACACAAATGATTACATTAACAAATGATTACATAATTACACAAATGATTACATTATTACACAAATGATTACATTAACAAATGATTACATAATTACACAAATGATTACATTATTACACAAATGATTACATTATTACACAAATGATTACATTAACAAATGATTACATTACACAAATGATTACATTATTACACAAATGATTACATTAACAAATGATTACATTAACAAATGATTACATAATTACACAAATGATTACATTATTACACAAATGATTACATTAACAAATGATTACATTATTACACAAATGATTACATTATTACACAAATGATTACATTAACAAATGATTACATTAACAAATGATTACATAATTACAAAATGATTACATTATTACACAAATGCTTACATAATTACACAAATGATTACATTAACAAATGATTACATTAACAAATGATTACATAATTACAAAATGATTACATTATTACACAAATGATTACATTATTACACAAATGATTACATTAACAAATGATTACATTAACAAATGATTACATTAT